>NC_092357.1:32559617-33159617 GCF_963676685.1 Mytilus edulis | reverse complement strand
AAAAAACAAAATCGGGATAACAAACTAAAACCGAGGGAAACGCATTAAATATAAGAGGAGAACAACGACATAACACTAAAATGTAACACATATAGACAAAATCCCACGAGAATAACAAATATAACATATATATATAACATCACACTGGAATTGAAAGATTTTTTTTTAAGCATGAAAAAATGTAGAGAATGTTGCATTCTCTAAACTTTCAACGATTTTAGCATCACATTTAAATAGGTCACGTTTCGCACTTGAAATATCATTTAATGCAAATGCGGGATGAACTCCATTGCCCTTTGTCCTCAGAATCCTTCGTATGCAAATTACTCATACAGGGACTGGATGAATAGTTTCATCATCAATATATAGTTTTCTAGAGAGTATTTCAAGTAAAAACTTATATTCTATAAACAATAACTTTATTCGTCCCAATACTCATATACTAAGTACATTTTGTACATGTAAAAACATAATATAAAAAAGTATGCAACAGTTTGGAATTATCAAAGCAAATAATAACGATTGTGAATAAAGTACACAACATTTGACACTCATGAATTTGAAAGCAGATGATCATCACTATTGAAAAATAGGTAAAATCATCGAGATTTCTGTACATGTAGTGGTTATTAATAGTACCTGAATATTCTGAATAAATACACATTTTGTTAAGAATCTCGTTATGTCTGTAAAATAAATACACCCATGTAAAGTTTCCATCTTGCAAGCTGTGCAACATAGATTGACATAGAACGAGGATCATTTCCCCCGAGTCTTTTTAAAAAAGTCCGAAAGTTTCCTGTAATAAGTCTAATGAGCGTACTATTACTAACTAATTTGAAGTTTTAATTCTTTTTAGTAAAAAAAATCTTTAACTGATTCGGCTCTTATGTACACCCTTGCAAGTTGGCCTTCAAATATTCGGCTTCAGTCGTTCCTGATGCAGGCAAATCCAGAAAAAAGTGCTTTAAACGCACGAAATTTATAACGTACTGTTCTCCTTTTTCTAAAGACAAAGTCATGACCAAACTGTGAATGCATAAAGAAATCTCAAAACCTGCTATTTTCAAAAAATTATCCTTGCGTAATTTATATTTTTTTCAAAATAAATCTTTCAGATGGACATCTTTATTAAAAACAGTTTTGAAAAATACTAAACATATGAAGTTAATCTATGTCTTGAATTTAAAATTCAAATCTTT
This sequence comes from Mytilus edulis, assembly GCF_963676685.1. Lineage (NCBI taxonomy): Eukaryota > Metazoa > Mollusca > Bivalvia > Mytilida > Mytilidae > Mytilus > Mytilus edulis. The sequence continues at coordinate 33,158,415 of NC_092357.1, read as the reverse complement.
CAATTTTTAGTAAGTCATTATTATGCTTTGATACAATTGATAAAAAAGATGAATACAAATTACAAAGATGCCTTAACGACAAACGAGTGAATACAAAATAGTAGAACAAATACAGCAGAAATTGGGCCTTCCTCTTTCCTTCTTTATTCTGTATACGCTGTTCATCTTTCATGCTGCTTAAAATATAATTTAACAAATGAATTTGCAGGTTAACGGATGACTCCGGAAACAGTTATTTATATCTAATTATCAACTAATTGCTTTCCTAAATGAAAATGAGATGTGTATTAAACGATTTAGAAATCATACCTGAATCAATTTAGTTTTATCAAATTTCAAATACGAATCGTCTGTTATAGTTTACAGTCAATTTCGATTTGTTTAGGTAAATAAGCTGACTCATCTTCCTGATTACAAAGTCATACGGCAACAGATTGTACAAATTTACAAAGTAACCCATGTACGTAATACAATTATATACTAGTAATTCAACAAAACTATCAATAATCTCGAACTTAACTGTTCAATATTCATACATTCAGAAAATTAACTCTCTCTCGTTCACATACACACACTCATATAGCCTACTACGCTTTATTATCTTCCCACATTGGTTAATAAACATATATAAATCCTTTAGAAAGTGCAACGCTATTGTGAAATTGAAATGACAAAATGGTCTTTTTGTACTTTTGGGATAATGATGGCGAGAAAATGTATCTCCATTTCGACGTGTTTTGATAAGCAATTTTGAATTTCAATGTATCATAAGTTAAGTATATTTAAAATATATCTAAAGGTTCATTTTGACTCTTAAAAATGAACGCGAAACAGTTCTGTCTTCCAAATTTATTTCGTAGTTTTTATTTCCAAGTTCAGACCAAAACTGCACAATACATATTGACATTATAAGACTAAAATACATTTCAAAATCTTCTTCAAAAATTTAGCACCAAATTGAATATGATTGTTCGGCAAAATTATGTTATATGCTCTTTTTGTATCAATCTTTGCTATCACCATCAAAAGCTAAAATGAAACTACATGCATTGACATTGAATAGACATTAACCAACGTACCATATTAAGCTAGTCTCTATTACTTGGAGCATTTGGTGGATCCAAGGGGGAGGGGTTCCGGGGGTTTGAATCCCCCCTTTTTTGGACGACCAATGCATTTGAATGGGAGCATATAGTTGGAGCACCACCCCCCCCCCCCCCTTTCCGTTTTTAAAATGGCTGGATCCGCCCCTGTAGAGTGACTATTTGTAAAAAATGTAAAATATTGGAACGATTCTACGATTAGGTGAGGACAGAGAAATATATTTCAGGATGACTGGTGATCCAAACGGATTCCGAAAGCAGGAAGTTTAGTGGCGCCTTTATGTATCGCGTAAGTTGTCTGGCATGGTTTAATAAGATTTGCCTTGACTTTTTCCCTTCCATATATGAAAGTTTTTTTTTAATGAATTAATAATAGCATCATTCTAAAAATACAAGAAATACAAAATATATGACGATTCTGTAGTCAGTAAAATTTTCGCGCAATGACAAGGCCCACAGGCCATCGTATTATAGTTTTATCTAAAACTTACACATACATACGCAGAACAATCAAACGTATGTCAAGAACAATAACGAATCTTACGTTCGCATTTTCTACAAAAACGACAAAGGCCACTATACAGATCCTGTAGCGATGTCAATTCTGTAAAACGGTCAAACTTGGGCTTATGAAATCTGTCAAAGGTCGTTGTCATTCAATTTCCATAATACCCATTATAAACAGCTTAGTCACATGATATTTAAAACAAAAATACACAAATAAAAACTGAAAGAAAACACGCGAATAATGACACAGAATTACGGGGGCTTCCATTAATTCCATCGGTGTTGTATATAACTGTTGGGTCATAGTAAGCTGTCCCGGTAAACTTGTTTAGACGAATGTAAAATATTTGTTTACTGTCCTGCGTCACAACCATTGGATATCCAGATGCCATTGTTGTCCAATCATCAGTGTTGTATTTGACCTATAAAAAGAATAATAAAACATAATTGGAAAAATACTTGTAAAACACTTTAGATATTATATATAATACACGCATGGAATTTGTAGGTTTATGGTCAAGATACCCATCTCCATTGCCCGTTTCTTTGTTGTTTCGCTAAATCTTGATTTTATTCACATTTCTGTCATCCAGTATAGTCCCGCCATTGTGTTTGTTTAAATACCGATGCTCTATCTGCTCTTCAACTAGCAGTCCTAATTTAATGATTTAATTTTGTTACGAACAATATTACCATTGCATATTAGTACATAATAGATTTACAATTCTGTGATTTTAGTGTACATTATACATGCAGAAAAAGTACAGATGAAAATTAAATCAATCATTGTGTATAATTCTTAAAAAGAGGCCTAAGATAGATCATAAATAAAGATTTTACTATGTTTTTTTTTAATATAATAATATAACAAACAGTATGGCACACCAAAATTGACAAAAATTGAATAGATTGTTCATGAAAAAACATTTTTTTTGCATAAAAAGAAATTATGAGATAGATTTTTTAAATAGAATATGAGAAGATAGATTTAAATGTTGTAAGAAAATAAAAAGAAAAAATGGAGTCACCGAACTTGTTTTCTTGCTACAAGTTAAAAGAATCCTTATCAGTCCAAAACATTTTTTTTAAAGTCATATGAAACGAGTGACTGGTGAACAAAAATGTGTATTCAATTCTTGAACCAATGCATGTATATATCATTAACTCAGTCTTCTGTCCACGATATAACATTTTTTACGCAAACATATCGTATAATCGTCAATTTTTTTTCCTCTCTGTCTGTTATGTTGTGAAAATATGGCAGCTAATTATTTGTCGTGTTTTGAAGCCCTAGTTTGCCGATTGTCATCTTATAGTAAACAATCAACAAAGAATCATGTGTATTGAACACGTGTTTAACATGTACAATCAGATAATAGTTTATTTCAATGACAGATCCATGCGTATTGTGATCAGCAGATTTTTACCAGAAGGGTCACGCTAAGGTAACTAGCATACGGAAAATATGTCGCCGAATTGCATCCTGGAAGCAAGCAATAAAAAAAAGTAAACTTCTTCTAAATGAGGAAAAAATTAAAGATTTTTTTTCAGAAAAAAAGTATATGTACATAAGTTTTATAATGAAAACTGTTCATTTAGTTATAAATCACATATGCATCATTATTTTTTAATTTGAGGTTTTATATGACTTTTACTAAAAGAGTTATCTCCCATAAAATGTATAAGTTGGAATATTCCTTCTAAAACACAAAAAATAGTATGTGTTTAATCATTATGGATAATGCAAATATCCAGTACCTTTTCTTTATATAAATAAACAGTCTATGCAATTAATTGCAAAACTGTCTCCAGATTTGCAGATTTGGACAAAGAACTAGACCGATTGTGAACTGCGATTGTACAATCTAAGATGGAAGTATACCACGAATATACCTTAAGAATATCATAGATGTAAATATGATGTTCTCTTTGGCACTATTGCTACTGAGAAAGGTACGATTGAATTTGTTTCATACTAAGTATTAAAAGACGTTTCAAGCGAAATATGAGAAAATTCGTTAAATCTTGAGTATCTTAGAACCAGAAAAAATGTAATTATAAGCGAACTTCAACGGTTTTTAAAATGCAGTGTTTAACTAATCGGTACTTACCTTCCTGGACATGACAACTGAACTGTCTTCACCGAGGTCATATTCTTCAGCATTTCCTTTATCACTGCTTGGTTTTTTCTTCGGAGTACCTTTGCCTTTAATAGTCATTCCAAAGTCTAAGAATTCGCCGACCTCGCTTGAAGAGCACGTTGTACCGCCCTGTCCACAAAACTTCCAGTCTTTTATTGTTGTGCTAAATTTCATATTTCCTTTTTTCACCATCGTAGTTTCGTTCCCAAGAGTTATTTCGCCGTCTTCGCGAAATATGAGCACTTCCGTTTCTAGCATAGCACCTTCTTCATTCAATGTTGCGTTGAATGTGAATTTTTTCACTGTCAGATTCATGAATTCTGCGTCCATTGGTGGTGAGAACTGAAAGTCTGTCTTAGCAAAGTTGTTAAATCTGTGCTTATTGTCTTTTATGTCGCTACCATCTGTTTTCTTTTCTTTAAGTTCAGAAAATTCAATAGTAATTCTGTTCGGGTCTTGTGATGGGTTCTGCCTATTTCCGACTTGAATTTTACCCGACTTTCCTAAAACTTTGACCCAAACGCCTTCTGCGTTGGTTTCCTTTTCCATTGTGGGCGTTTCAGGGGTATCAGGTGACTTTCCTAAATCAACTTGTGGGTCGTACAATACACTCTTTGAAAATTTGTCAAAACGGAAGACAAAAAGTGTTTTTGAACCTTTTTGTTCCAGTTTAGGATATCCAGTGGGTGTTGGTACCCAGTCGCCATTACCATCATATTGAACCTGTAGAAAAAATAAAACAATTATAAGTATGGGGGATATATATATATGCATTATCAATAAAAACTCGGAGATAAATGTGTGATCCTAGTTCTTTTGGTATAACAATAAAATCGCTTACTTCCAGGTCAAAACGAAAAAACTAGAGAAATGGGATTTCAAAACAATTTGGATACAATAATTATATTGCGAGTTTTATATATAATATGTCGGTTCATTTATGCACGTTATTAGTCACAAAACATGAAGACCACACTCTACAAAGTACAAGTAACTAAAAACACGGAGGCGATGTTTTTACAATGTATTCATTTCTTGTGTATGTTCAATAAACATATCAGTTATAACATCATAAAAGTATTCATAGTCTTCATTTACATGTTTTCATCTGAGAAACCAAAATAACACCCCCTCCCCCCCCCCCCCCCCCAAAATAAAAAAATACTTGTAGAAAATCTACAAGTAAAACAAACAAAAATATCAAACGAACATGATGCTAACATTGAATGTTCACCATAGTATCTGCAATAAATCATAAATGACCATAAGTATCTCTAAACTACAAATGTATAACGCCTACGTACATGTATTTATTAACTTAAAAATTTAACGAAAAATTGCGTATAATTTATTTAAAATTTCAAAAAGACGAAACACAATTTACCTTTCTAGACGTAAAAGTACATGTAACAATTATTGAATATAGGCTAAAGTACGGGTATCAACACACTACAGTGACAAGTATACAGATGTGTTCTGCTAACTTTAAGTAAATAACTTTTCAAATGTGTTTTCATCAAAACACTTTGATATCAATGTTCATTAGATTTCTTTAATGACGTTGCAGACCTATAATGATGAACTTTTACAAATTGTGACATTGGCACTCATACCACATCTTTATATATCTTTCTATAGTTCACCGTGCAGTCTAACTACAGCCATGAATGCATGATCACTAGCCATGCCAAGAAATTGCCTCCGTTGAAATTCTGCGAACACCCCATAGAGCAAATTACATGCCATTGGATGATTAATATTGATCATTTGGTTTATGGCTGTGTTCTAAGCGACACGTACATGAAGGTCATAAATTAATTTGTTGAATAAAATAAAATCTTTAACTACTAATGGGTGCCGTAGGAGGTCGATCGGAATTTTTAGCGAGGATTTCTTGGCATGTTATCACCACCGTTAAGTTGTAAGTTGTAACTTTGGTTCAAACCCTCGTGGAAACTCCGATCTTAAAGGTTAAACTCCAATCTTAAAGGTTAATCTCCAATCTTAAAGGTTAAACTCCAATCTTAAAGGTTAAACTCCGATCTTAAAGGTTAAACTCCGATCTTAAAGCTTAAAGGTTAAACTCCGATCTTAAAGGTTAAACTCCAATCTTAAAGGTTAAACTCCAATCTTGAAGGTTAAACTCCAATCTTAAAGGTTAAACTTCAATCTTGAAGGTTAAACTCCGATCTTAAACCTTAAAGGTTAAACTCCGATCTTAAAGGTTAAACTCCAATCTTAAAGGTTAAACTCCAATCTTAAAGGTTAATCTCCGATCTTAAAGGTTAAACTCCGATCTTAAAGCTTAAAGGTTAAACTCCAATCTTAAAGGTTAAACTCCAATCTTGAAGGTTAAACTCCAATCTTAAAGGTGAAACTCCAATCTTAAAGGTTAAACTCCGATCCTAAAGGTTAAACTCCGATCTTAAAGCTTAAAGGTTAAACTCCGATCTTAAAGCTTAAAGGTTAAACTCCGATCTTAAAGGTTAAACTCCAATCTTGAAGGTTAAACTCCAATCTTAAAGGTTGAACTCCAATCTTGAAGGTTAGGGACGACATCAAAAGATCGATGTAGGATAAAAAACTTAAATCAAATAGTTTGGGGGTGGGGGGTTAAAATTCTGCTAGTTTTGTATATCTAAAATCGATTTTTACATATATCCCTATTGGTAAATCAATTTTTCCCAAATTAAGTTAAGAGGGGGATGGTGACAAGTATACAGATGTGTTCTGCTAACTTTAAGTAAATAACTTTTCAAATGTGTTTTCATCAAAACACTTTGATATCAATGTTCATTAGATTTCTTTAATGACGTTGCAGACCTATAATGATGAACTTTTACAAATTGTGACATTGGCACTCATACCACATCTTTATATATCTTTCTATAGTTCACCGTGCAGTCTAACTACAGCCATGAATGCATGATTACTAGCCATGCCAAGAAATTGCCTCCGTTGAAATTCTGCGAACACCCCATAGAGCAAATTACATGCCATTGGATGATTAATATTGATCATTTGGTTTATGGCTGTGTTCTAAGCGACACGTACATGAAGGTCATAAATTAATTTGTTGAATAAAATAAAATCTTTAACTACTAATGGGTGCCGTAGGAGGTCGATCGGAATTTTTAGCGAGGATTTCTTGGCATGTTATCACCACCGTTAAGTTGTAAGTTGTAACTTCGGTTCAAACCCTCGTGGACACTCCGATCTTAAAGGTTAATCTCCAATCTTAAAGGTTAAACTCCAATCTTAAAGGTTAAACTCCGATCTTAAAGGTTAAACTCCGATCTTAAAGCTTAAAGGTTAAACTCCGATCTTAAAGGTTAAACTCCAATCTTAAAGGTTAAACTCCAATCTTGAAGGTTAAACTCCAATCTTAAAGGTTAAACTTCAATCTTAAAGGTTAAACTCCGATCTTAAACCTTAAAGGTTAAACTCCGATCTTAAAGGTTAAACTCCAATCTTAAAGGTTAAACTCCAATCTTAAAGGTTAATCTCCGATCTTAAAGGTTAAACTCCGATCTTAAAGCTTAAAGGTTAAACTCCAATCTTAAAGGTTAAACTCCAATCTTAAAAGTTAAACTCCAATCTTGAAGGTTAAACTCCAATCTTAAAGGTGAAACTCCAATCTTAAAGGTTAAACTCCGATCCTAAAGGTTAAACTCCGATCTTAAAGCTTAAAGGTTAAACTCCGATCTTAAAGCTTAAAGGTTAAACTCCGATCTTAAAGGTTAAACTCCAATCTTGAAGGTTAAACTCCAATCTTAAAGGTTGAACTCCAATCTTGAAGGTTAGGGACGACATCAAAAGATCGATGTAGGATAAAAAACTTAAATCAAATAGTTTGGGGGTGGGGGGTTAAAATTCTGCTAGTTTTGTATATCTAAAATCGATTTTTACATATATCCCTATTGGTAAATCAATTTTTCCCAAATTAAGTTAAGAGGGGGATGGTGACAAGTATACAGATGTGTTCTGCTAACTTTAAGTAAATAACTTTTCAAATGTGTTTTCATCAAAACACTTTGATATCAATGTTCATTAGATTTCTTTAATGACGTTGCAGACCTATAATGATGAACTTTTACAAATTGTGACATTGGCACTCATACCACATCTTTATATATCTTTCTATAGTTCACCGTGCAGTCTAACTACAGCCATGAATGCATGATCACTAGCCATGCCAAGAAATTGCCTCCGTTGAAATTCTGCGAACACCCCATAGAGCAAATTACATGCCATTGGATGATTAATATTGATCATTTGGTTTATGGCTGTGTTCTAAGCGACACGTACATGAAGGTCATAAATTAATTTGTTGAATAAAATAAAATCTTTAACTACTAATGGGTGCCGTAGGAGGTCGATCGGAATTTTTAGCGAGGATTTCTTGGCATGTTATCACCACCGTTAAGTTGTAAGTTGTAACTTCGGTTCAAACCCTCGTGGACACTCCGATCTTAAAGGTTAAACTCCAATCTTAAAGGTTAATCTCCAATCTTAAAGGTTAAACTCCAATCTTAAAGGTTAAACTCCGATCTTAAAGGTTAAACTCCGATCTTAAAGCTTAAAGGTTAAACTCCGATCTTAAAGGTTAAACTCCAATCTTAAAGGTTAAACTCCAATCTTGAAGGTTAAACTCCAATCTTAAAGGTTAAACTTCAATCTTGAAGGTTAAACTCCGATCTTAAACCTTAAAGGTTAAACTCCGATCTTAAAGGTTAAACTCCAATCTTAAAGGTTAAACTCCAATCTTAAAGGTTAATCTCCGATCTTAAAGGTTAAACTCCGATCTTAAAGCTTAAAGGTTAAACTCCAATCTTAAAGGTTAAACTCCAATCTTAAAAGTTAAACTCCAATCTTGAAGGTTAAACTCCAATCTTAAAGGTGAAACTCCAATCTTAAAGGTTAAACTCCGATCCTAAAGGTTAAACTCCGATCTTAAAGCTTAAAGGTTAAACTCCGATCTTAAAGCTTAAAGGTTAAACTCCGATCTTAAAGGTTAAACTCCAATCTTGAAGGTTAAACTCCAATCTTAAAGGTTGAACTCCAATCTTGAAGGTTAGGGACGACATCAAAAGATCGATGTAGGATAAAAAACTTAAATCAAATAGTTTGGGGGTGGGGGTTAAAATTCTGCTAGTTTTGTATATCTAAAATCGATTTTTACATATATCCCTATTGGTAAATCAATTTTTCCCAAATTAAGTTAAGAGGGGGGTGGGGGGGGGGGGGGGGGGTCAGTGAAAATCGTCCCTTAAACTCCAATCTTAAAGTTTTATTAGACTGTCAGTTTGTTTGTCGTAGAACGGTAGTTCTCATCGGGGAGTATAGCTTCCTCTACACATACAAACTGGTTGACAAGAATGCAGAATAAAGAGTTAAAAACCAAACAATCAATCAATTAATCAAAAAAGAAGCACATCAATAATAAAATAAGGACGCAAGACTTTAGGGGCAACTTAATATATTAGGACACAAATAGGTAAAAAGACAAATATATCCCATTCCAAATATGCATTTAAGTGAAATGTTTTGAATTTCCTTTACCGATGTTTTCTCTTATGGTACTATTTTTCATGCATTTGAGAGAGAAAAAAATGCATGTAATATTTGCCACTGAAAATAGACAAGCAATGGCGAAAATAATCTTAATGCCAACACCAAAGGTTTTTATTTTCGATTTTGGTTTGTGAAACGAGACAACATTGCAAGGGGGTCTCTAGATATTCTAGAAGACAAATTGCACAAAATAAGAAAAAATCCAATTTATTTATTACAATTTTGTAAGGGAGATAACTCTCATGCATTCTTTTTTCATGCATTAGCAAAATGCCATCCTCTGTCCTAGTGTTTCAATGAATGATAAAGGCTGGAGAAGGAATGAAAAATAAATGTTGTATTAAAACAAATTTGAAGCCGTGTTCAAAACACGATACTATGTTATTTGATATATTTAATGTATCAAATAGTAAACCAATAAAATCGTATTGTAAACAGAAATGGGATCGTAAAATAGCGAATAATTTCAAATACCCGTGTCATAAATTTTTACTCTTGTGGTTAGTTGTCTCATCGGCAATCATATCACATCTCTTTATATATATATGATCAAGTCAGTTACGCCTTTTTTTTTTTAGAGTTGGGTGTATTTCATCAATAAATGATGAATGTTTTTGCTTTAAAAATCAAACTAGGTTTGGTTTGAATGACAAGAAAAGAAAATCGTGATCAAGATTTTTTTTTAAAACCAAAAATGTTAAAAATAAAAATGTTAAACGAATAATAGTAATGTGAGGTTTTTTTTTTATTGAAATAGACAAATCATATTAATTTCAATGCATGGATGGTATAATTGTGAAAAATTGACAAAAATGTAAAGATATTATTTTTTTTAATACTGGACCATAGTTTTTTTAAGTAGAAAATGTGAATGACTTCACGGTTGAGTTCCTGAACGATTTAAAGTCCCATATTAGGACTGAAACCGGTCAATTATGACAACATGTTACATCCGTATGAATGAATTTCAAAGGAATGTAAATAAGTGCAGCTATCATATTTATTTTTGTTTACTTTCGTATTTAATTTTTCTATATTCCTCGTCATCATTTCATTAAAAAACACAACAAAAAAGGGGTCTGCAAGCCCCGAAGGTCACGATTATAAGTGATATGAAAACAATTTCATTTTCTTCAGAAAAATCATTCAAATTCTATTTGAACTGGGCGAGAAATTTGAAAAGAGAAGATCTGAACTGTTTCGCCCAACCGCCTTTCTCTAAGCTGAACTCAAATAAATCATGAAAATCAATGGCCTTTTTCTCACTAAATCCGGGTAACAACCTAATTTCTTTTCCGGTATCTTCTTATTACAGAAAGTGAATTGTTTACGTTCAAGCAGTATATGAAGGGGTGACACGGTGTGCTCTTTTCAAAATCCCGCTTGTTTGTTTTTTTTCCACACCCCGTCTTTCTTTTTCCTCCAGATCCCACTTTTTTACTCCATACATCGCACATCTCCACTTTTATATCCCACATTACAAAAGTAAGTCATATCTCTCGTATTTTGCTAAAGTAAAATTCACACACCTTCTTGTCGATTTTTGATCATGGCGTTATACGCCCAATATACAAAGAAAGGGCTTACGACATGTATGTATTGTTTATTTAACAACATCAACCACAATAACATCAGTTGTCAAACACAACACTTAGGACACAACATTACATCCTCAATCAATAGATAAAACTCGGAGAAGTGTGTGATCCTAGTTCCTGTGGTATAATAATAAAATCCCCGACTAAGTCACTTCCAGTCAATACGAGAAGGCTAGAGAAATGGGATTTCAAACCAATTTTGATGCAATAATTATATTGCGAGTTTTATATATATTATTTTGGTAGAATTATGCACGGTAGGCCAATATATCACAAAAACGAAATCAAAACTTTATAAACTACAAGTAACTAAAAACACGGAGGCGATGTTTTTACAGTGTGTTCATTACTTTTATATGTTTAATATACTTCAACTATGCGGTATTGGCTTTGCTCATTGTTGAAGGCCGTACGGTGACCTATAGTTGTAAATGTCTGTGTCATTTTGGTCTCTTGTGGACAGTTGTCTCATTGGCAATCATACCACATCTTCTTTTTTATATATTCAGTTATATCGTGCACATGTTCATAGTCTACAAGGTTCTCGTCTGTTTTGTCTGTCACTCTTGATTCTTGAATCTATTCTCAAGTTTGTAACAACCAGCCGCTACCCAACGCAAAATTACAACTAAAGAGAAACCAAAAAACAACAAACAACAAAAAGCGAAAAAATAATAATCAAAGGCAATTACTAGTACAAACAAAAGTAATTAAAACAAATAAGTGTTCATCACAGCATTTGTTATAAATTATAAATTGATATGAACATCTTTAAACGAGTAACGCCTACGTAATCGTGCTTAGAATTTAAACACTTGTGATACATGTTTAGATCTAAACGTGTTTAGGATTGTGTTTAATTTCTAAACACATTTTTCAGTAAGGCCATAATATTTAAACATGACGTGAATTTAAACAGTTTAAAAATGGAATTAAACACACTATTCTAAGCTAGACACGATTCTAAACACAATCATAAACACGTTTGGATCTAAACATGTAAAAAAGTGCATAAAAGATGTGCTTAGGATTGTGTTTAGGATCTAAACACCATTTTTACAGTGTAGTGACTTAAAAATTGCGTATTTATTTGTAATTTTAAAAAGATGAAACACATTTACCTTTCGAAGCGAAAAAAACATTAACCATTAAGTAAAAGTACATGTAACAATTATAATTTATGAATATAGGCTAAAGTACGGGTATCAACAAACTACAGTAACTAGTATACAGATGTGCTCTGCTTAATTTAAGTAAATAACTTTTCAAATTTGTTTTCATCCAAACACTTTGATAGCAATGTTTATTAGATTTCTTAAATGAGGATGCCGAATTATAATGGTGTACTTTTACAAATTGTGACATTGGCACTTATACCACATCTTTTTATATCTTTCTATAGTTCCCCATGCAGTTTTACTACAGCTACGAATGGACGATCACTATAGCCTATCACCGCCGTAAAGTTGTAACTTCGGTTCAAACCCTCGTGGAAAGGTGCGTTCAACTCCGATATTTAAAATTAGACTGTTAGTTTGTTTGTCGTAGAACGGTGGTTCTTATCGGGGAGTATACAGTGTAGCTTCCTCCAAATCAATCAAAAAAAGCACACCAATAACAAAATAAGGACGTAAGACTTCATGGGCAACTTACTATATAAGGACATAAATAGGTACACAGATAAATATCTTCCGTTCCAAAAATATTTAGGTGAAATGTTTCAAATTTCCTTTTTTCTATTAGGTTTTATCTTAATGCACTAGTTTTCATTCATTTGAAGAAGAAAATATACCTATCTTCCGAAATGTTCATGAAATAGTTGCCACTGGAAATAAAGCAAGCAACGACGAAAAAATCTTAATGCTATCATAAAAGGTATTTATTGTCGATTTTTGTTGTGAAACGAGACAACATTGCAGGGGGTCCCTAGATATTTATGAAGACAAATTGAACAAACTCTATTTTAAAAAAAAATGGAAAGGGAAGCAACTCTAAACATGCAGTACAGTTTTTGTAATGCCTCAGCAAAGTGCCATGTCATCCTTTACCATAGTGTTTCAATGAAGGATAAAGGAAACGGAATAAGAAATATATATGTGGCAAAACACGACACTAATTATTTTGAAATATTTAATGTATCAAATTGTAAATCAATAAAATTGTATTGTAAACAGAAATTAATGGGATCGTAAAATAGCGTATAATTTCAAATACCCATGCATGTCATAAATGTTTACTCTGGTGGATATTTGTCTCATCGGCAAATTTCATACCACATCTCCTTATATATATGATAAAGTCATTTACGCCTATTTTTAGATTTGGGTGTATTTCATCAATAAACAATGAATGTGTTTGCGTTAAAAATCCAATTAAGTTTGGGTTGAATGAAGAAAAGAAAACTTTTTCAAACCAAAAAGGTAAACAAAACAAAAAAGAATAGAAAATGTGAGTTGGTTTTTCAAATTAATTTCAATGCATGAATGGTATAAATCACAGGCACTTGTCTTAGAATTTTTTTTCCTATATACCTTTATATAACACATTAAGGTATTATTAGGAAAAAAAATTCTGAAACAAGTGCCTGTGGTATAAATGTGAAAATTTGACAAAATTGTAAAGATATTATTTTTTCCGGACCATAGTTTTTTAAGTAAAAACTTGTGAATTACTTCACGGTTGAGTTTATGAACGATTAAAATCCCATATTAGGTCTGAAACCGGTCAATTATGACAAAATATTTACATCCGTATCGATGACCTTTCAAAGGAATGTAAATTAGTGCAGCTATCATATTTATTTTTGTTTACTTTCGTATTAAATTTTTCTATATTCATCGTCATCACTTCATTAAAACACAACTTGGCCAAAATAAATGGGGTACGCAAGCGAAGGTCACGATAATAAGTGATATGAATACAACAGAAAACTAATTCAAACTCTATTTGAACTGGGTGAGAAATTTGAAAAATGAAGATCTGAACTGTTTCGCCCATCCGCCTTTCTCTAAGCTGAACTCAAATAAATCATGAAAATCAATGGCCTTTTTCTCATTAAATCCGGGTAACAACCTTTCTTTTCCGGTATTTACTTGTTACAGATGTTCATGTGTTTAAGTTCAAGCAGTATATAAAGTGGTGAAATGAGGGTGCTCTTTTAAAAATCCCTCTCGGTTTTTTTTCCAACTCCCCCATTTTCTTTTTTCCTCAGATCCCACTTTTTCACTCCATACATCGCACATCTCCACTTTACTATCCCACATTACAAAAGTAAGTCATACCTCGTATTTTGCTAAAGTAAACTTTATTCACACACCCTCTTGTCGATTTATGATGGTGTTAACATAATGTTCGCCCAATAAACAAAGAAAGGGCCTGCGACATGTATGTATCGTATATTTAACAACATAAACCACAATAACATCAGTTGTCAAACATAACACTTAGGACACAACACTATCATTTTCAATCAATAGATAAGGAATAACAATTAATTAACTTAAACATAATATATAACGCTACGAGATTTTTTTTCAGTTTGGTAAAACATTAATTATAAAAAGGATATTTGATTAGATGTACATTGTAGTATTTCTAGCTTAAATAGGAAGAAATGTTTCAGTTTATTAGCAAATAAATGTATATATAGAAAAAAAAATCTGGCGTAGAAAAAAATGTATAAAAGTATACTAAAAATTAAAAACCTCAAATTACTTGTCCAGAAGAGAAGTTGAAATACATGTTTTTAAAAATACTTTTTTACAATGGGTTGCAAGATAATTAATTTCTTAGTGAATAACTTACGAAAATGTCTGAGACGTTACATTTTTTTTTACTGTACATAATACGTTGGTGGTATTCATAATTCGGTTCAAAAGAATAATCGTTTTGAGCAGGTGCTTTGAAAAGATAAGGGTGTGGATGGGGTTTACAGAATATAGAAATATAAAGACTCGAAAAAATGGACTAAAACTTTAAAGAATAGAGAATAATGGGCAAAAAGTATAAAAAATAGAGAAAAGTTGCCTAAATAGAAAAGAATACAGAAAGGTAGTATCGCCCGTACCGACTATTATAGATAGACACAATGATTGATATCTGTAATCTCACCTTGTCTGATATTATTACACTGCTACCACTTCCAAGATCGTACTCGTCTGCTGTTGTCTTTTTCCCGCCACCAGTTTTCTTTTGCGGAGCTGCTCCTTTTCCTTTAATGGCAATTGTAAAGTCTACATATTTCCCAATTTCAGTTGTCGATCCCTTACTACATGTAACGCCGGTGTCTCCACAAAATTTCCAATTTTCAATGAAAATATTAAATTTGACAGTTCCTTCTGAAACTGTCGTGTTTTCTCCATTAAGACTATAAGTCCCATTTTCGGTAAAAATGTACACGTCAACAACAAGTTTCGCCCCATTATCTATAGTAGCAGAAAAATTGAAAGTCTTGGCTGAAATATTCTCAAATTCTCCATCTCCAACTTCACTATACTCGAATTGTTGATTGGCAAAGGTGTTGAAGCTATGTTTCGTTGCTGGAGAACCACCGGCTCCCACTGGGTTCCCGCTCAAATCCGTTTCTTTGATTTCGTCCATTTCTACAGTTACCCTATTTTCATCAGACTCAATATTCTCTGACCGGCTCATCATAATTTTCCCAGACTGACCCAATACTTTAACATATACACCTGCACCAGAGATGGTTCCATTCCCCTCATCTGCTGCTGCTGCTGATGGAAATAAAATTCCCAAAATAATCAAGAAAAAGCTACTTATTTCAAGCAATTTCGCCATGATTACAACTTTCAACTTAACTACAATTTTCTAGAATATTGATATTACTTCAATTTACGATTTATATACAAACACAATCAATACAAGTCAAACATATATTACAGGTAAGGCGTATGAATATATGACCGATTGGGCGGATGCACAAAGCTTGTGTGATAATGAGTAACTGATCTATAATACAGTTTAAGTTATGGAAGTGCGTATTTCCCTTCTATGTCCTATAATCAGTGAATTGTAAGGTAACCGACCTTGAAAACAAAATTACAAATATTCTAAAAATACACAGTGACTTAAAAACTAGTCCTTAGTTCGCTAATGCTAATGTTAATTCAAGAACTATGGTCTACTTAAATTAGTTAGATTTTCTTATAAAGTTAGCATTTTAGAGACCAAATAGTGGTATGTAAGACATTACCATTTTATAAATAAGGAAAGAGGTTTTGTGAATAACTAAATTCAGTTTTAACGGAATGGACGTACAGTATTCAGGGGCGGATCCAGCCATTTTAAAAGGGGGGAGGGGGGTCCAACTATATGTTCCCATTCAAATGCATTGATCGGCCAAAAAAAAAAAGATGGGTTCCCCCTGGATCCGTTAATGGTATGTGTGATAATAAAATAATCTGAAATTTGATTGTAATTAAACATTTGACACAAATTAAATAGCTGTAGTAAAAAAAAAACATTTGAAGAAATTTGAAATGAGAAAAAATTGTCCCCTCCGGCAATTTATTATTCACAACCCTCCCCCTTAAAAACGTTTCACCCGCTACCTTTTTCCCAAAAAGTCTGTCTCTATTAGTATGCTCATAATTTCAATTCAAAGTTCTAATGGAGTTTGCAACCACAACTACCCATTTAAATCTTAAAATGTGATTGGATTGCCTCCCTTACATTGCTTTACAATTGTCTTGTCTTTTAACTAGGAAACCCTTGTTTGCCCCCCTTTTTTGCACCATTTCCTTAATGGTTTGAGCCATGACCCCTCTCCCCCCCTTTAAGTCAATCCTAACCATCTCTATGTGGTATAGAAACTTGTGGTATTATTTCATACACTTAAACACAAGTTATTGTCTAGAAACTAATAAAATGCTTATTTGGGCCCATTTTAGATTTCTCATGGATTTCTATTTTATTAAAAAGTTATGAAAAAACTGACAAAAAACACAAAGTTGCGATCTTTCTGCTTATGTAAACATCGGCAATTGTCTCATTTGCAGTTTTACCACATCTTCATATTTTTAACTATATATGTAGTTAAAGCTCAAATTTCCGACGAGACAAATATATCCACATAATTGACAAAAGGACGAGTGTTCAAAGAATGACCTTCAGCAATGAGCAAAGCCAATACGTGTATAATATGCTACAGCATGACAAAATTTGAAACATGTAATTTTTAATGACAAAATTTGAAGCATGTAATTTTTTAAGACAAAATTTGATCTTAGAAATCACAGTGGCTTGTTTAGTGGGTCAGATGAAGTTTTGCTGCAAGTTTTGTTAATCTAAAATCGATTTTACATATATCCATATAGGTAAATCAATTTTTCCCAAATTAAGTTAAGAAGGGGGGTAGGGGGGTCAGCGAAAAAACTATGTGAATTAAGTTTTTTATCCTACATTGAACTTTTGATGTCGTCCCTAAGGGACATATCGTGCAGCTTACATTTGAGTTGCATAGTAGATCTGATAACAGAACTGCAAAAGAATCAACAATCTAATTAATGTTAATGTTTTAAAAACGAATTATCAGAAAACGTATGTTCTATTTGAAACTTTTAAAGCAGTATGAAGATACTGAGGAAGAAACCAAAGCAATAACAGACAACGCCGTGGTTAAAAGGAAAAGACAAGAAACATTCCTTTAAAAAGTTGATATTAGGCAGCAACCATTTGATTTTCTGGGGGGAGGGGGCTATGTTTTTTTTTTCTGGACAATTTATTTTTTCCGCCTGCGGCGAAAAACAATCTATTTTTTTTCGCGACAAGTCGAAAACAATTTTTTTCTTTCAATTTTAGCATAACATATAGTGGCAGCTGAGGATGAAACAAACAATTTTTTTTTCTCAGAATCAAACACAAATTATTTTTTTCTTCAAAAACTGGAAACAAACTTTTTTTTCCAAAAAAAACCATAGCCCCCCCCCCCCCCCCCCCAGAAAATCAAATGGTTGCTGCCTTAGGCAACACATTATATAAGTAAACCGACAGCGGACGACGTGTATTCCGGAAGGTCTAGTTTTCGATTCACTTAAAGCACCCGACGTGAGCCAGATCACAAATAATTGATAGAATATATATATATAGGGAATTGTTGAGGGTCCTTCATTTGTATTCTTTATATTTTTCGCTTATTGTTTCTTTTAAAATGTTGGCTATTCTGTAATTACCTGACAACTGTATTCAAAACATTATAAAATCTTGGAAGATATGGTATGATTGTCAATGAGACATCTCTCCACAAGAGACCAAATCAGCAAGAAATTAACAACAATATTGCGCTTTTCGGTAATCAGTATATTTTTACCCAGTTTCATATAATTTGTGCAGTTAATCGTTATATTTTAGCACCCAAATGTCGGTCACTAGGGGGACAGCCGGTTTGCTGGAGGACTTTTATATGCACATGATAGTTATTCGTTGTCTTACTGATCATGTTTGCTACTTTTGCTTTAACTACCATAGCTGCAATAGTGTTCACGAAAACTAGGAAAACTGCAAAAATACAAAGGGAAAGGTTGTCTAGGTTTTTATATCTATATATTATAGATTTAGGCTTATTGTTCCAGCCATTTTCACTTTTAAAGTTAACAATGTTACTGGCGGGGGTTCGAACCCTCCCCGTTTATTTTGACTATCAATGCATTTGAATTAAGACATATTATATATATAGTTGGAACCAGCACCCCTTTTTAGCCTGATTTGGGAAACTCCCTTATAAAAATGTCTGGATACGCCCCTGAATGTACATAAATCTCTAATTACTACGTTTAACGAAACGCGTGTCTGGCGTATTAGATTATAATCCTGGTACCTTTGATAACTTTTACACCACTGGGTCAATGTCAATGCTGGTGGTCGTTTCGTTCTCCGAGGGTTTCACAAGCCTAGTAGTCAGCACTTCGGTGTTGACATGAATACATGTATCAATTATATGGTCATTTTTAAAAATTTCCTGTTAGAAACTTTGCATTTCTCGAAAACTAAGGATTTTCTTATCCCAGGAATAAATAACCTAAGACGTATTTGGCACAACATTTTAGAATTTTGGGTCCTCAATGCTCCAACTTTTTACTTTTTTGGCTCTATACAGTAGTTTCAGTGGAAAATGTTAGTAAAATTTACAAATTTTATGAAAATTGTTAAAAATTAAATTGACTATAAAGGACAATAATTCCTTAGGGGGTCTATTGACCATTTCGGTCATTCTGACTTATTTGTAAATCTAACTTTGCTGAACATTATTGCTGTTTACATTTTATCTTTATCTATAATAATATTCAAGATATTAACCAAAAAACAGCAAAATTTCCTTCAGATTTGCTCTTAATGCTTTGGTTTTTGAGTTATAAGCCAAAAACTGCATTTTACCCCTATGTTCTATTTTTAGACGTGGCGGCCATCTTGGTTAGATTGCCTGGTCATCGGACACATTTTTAAACTAGATACTTCAAGGATGATTGTGGCCAAGTTTAATTTAATTTAGCCCAGGAGTTTCAGAGAAAAAGATTTTTGTAAAAGATTACTAAGATTTACGAAAAATGGTTAAAAATTGACTATAAAGGGCAATAACTCCTAAAGGGGTCAACTGACCATGTCGGACATTTGACTTATTTGTAAATCTTACTTTGCTGAACATTATTGCTGTTTACAGTTTATCTCTATCTATAATAATATTCAAGATAATAACCAACCAGGTGCTCCGCAGGGCGCAGCTTTATACGACCGCAGAGGTCGAACCCTGAACAGTTGGGGCAAGTATGGACAAAACATTCAAGCATGATACAGCTCTGAATTCGGATTGTGATCAAATTTTTGACATTACATGGTTTTTTTTTACACAAAACAAATGCCAAGATTTTACAAATCAATTAAAGATTTCTTCTTCAAACTTTTTAAATCTAAAATTAAATAGTTGACACAGCATAGGTTTCTGACACAGAATGAATGTGGTCTAATGAACTTAAAAGGTTTTTTTTGCCTTTGAGCAAATCACTATGCTGTTGAATATTAATCCTCTCAAAAAAATGTTTGAAGAAATTTTATTTTTATTTATGAAATCTGAAATGAGAAAAATTTAACCCCCCCCCCTTTTTTTTCACATCCCCGTTTCCCTTTTTCAAAACTGATATCAATTCAAATTTCTAATGGAGTTTGCAACAATAACTACTCATTTAAATACATCATAAAATATTAAGATGTAAAAAAACTGCTTGTTATCACTGAATGGTAAAGATTATTTAAATTTATCAGTTGGTAGTAAAAAGTGTATATACATTGTATATTGTATATAACAAAGATTTAAGTTGATTCTGGACAAAGAAAGATAACTCTAATTAAAAAAAATTCTTGCTATTGCACAAATAGGATATTTCTTGCTTACTATTCTGGACAAAGAAAGATAACTCTAATTAAAAAAAAATTTGCTATTTCACAATATTGTGCAATTAGATATTTCTTGCCATTGCACAATACTGTGCAATTGAAAAGACTTGCTATTGCACAATACTTAATATAATAATTTTAGATCCTGATTTGGACCAACTTGAAAACTGGGCCCATAATCAAAAATCTAAGTACATGTTTAGATTCAGCATATCAAAGAGGCCCAAGAATTCAATTTTTGTTAAAATCAAACTTAGTTTAATTTTGGACCCTTTGGACTTTAATGGAGAATTTGAAATTTGAAAACAGGACCAAAAATGAAGAATCTACATACACAGTTAGATTTGGCATATCAAAGAACACCAAGGATTCAATTTTTGATGAAATCAAACAAAGTTTAATTTTGGACCCTTTGGACCTTAATGTAGACCAATTTGAAAACTGGACCAAAAAAACTTCAATAATCAAGAATCTAAGTACATTTTTAGATTCAACATATCAAAGAACCCAACCGATTCATTTTTTGTCAAAATCAAACTAAGTTTAATTTTGGACCCTTTGGACCTTAATGTAGACCAATTTGAAAACGGGACCAAAAGTTGAGAATCTACATATACAGTTAGATTCGGCATATCAAAGAACCCCAATTATTCAATTTTGATGAAATCAAACAAAGTTTAATTTTGGACCCTTTGGGCCCCTTTTTCCTAAACTGTTGGGACCAAAACTCCCAAAATCAATACCAACCTTCCTTTTATGGTCATAAGCCTTGTGTTTAAATTTCATAGATTTGTATTTACTTATACTAACATTATAGTGCGAAAACCAAGAAAAATGCTTATTTGGGTCCTTTTTTTGGCCCCTAATTCCTAATCTGTTGGGTCCTAAACTCCCAAAATAAATACCAACCTTCCTTTTGTGGTCATAAACATTGTGTTTAAATTTCATAGATTTCCATTTACTTAACCTAAGGTTATTGTGCAAAAACCAAGAAAAATGCTTATTTGGGCCCTTTATTGGCCCCTTATTCCTAAACTATTGAAACCAAAACTCCCAAAATCAATCCCAATCTTTCTTTTGTGGTCATAAACCTTGTGTCAAAATTTCATAGATTTCTATTAACTTAAACTAAAGTTATGGTGCGAAAACCAAGAAAATGCTTATTTGGGCCCTTTTTGGCCCCTTATTCCTAAAATGTTGGGACCAAAACTCCCAAAATCAATACCAACCTTCCTTTTATGGTCATAAACCTTGTGTTAAAATTTCATAGATTTCTATTCACTTTTACTAAAGTTAGAGTGCGAAAACTAAAAGTATTCGGACGCCGGACGACGACGACGACGACGACGACGACGACGACGACGACGACGCAGACGCCAACGTGATAGCAATATACGACGAAAATTTTTTCAAAATTTGCGGTCGTATAAAAACAGTAAAATTTCCTTAAAATTACCAATTTAAGGGCAGCAACCCAACAACAGTGTTGTCCGATTGATCTGAAAATTTTCAGGTTGGTAGATCTTGACCTGATAAACAATTGCACCCTTTGTCAGATTTGCTCTAAATGCTTTGGTTTTTGGGTTATAAGCCAAAAACTGCATTTTACCCTTATGTTCTATTTTTAGCCATGGCGGCCATCTTGGTTGGTTGACTGGGTCACCGGACACATTTTTTAAACTAGATACCCCAATGATAATTATGGCCAAGTTTGGTTTAATTCGGCCCAGTAGTTTTAGAGAAGATTTTTGTAAAAGTTAACGACGACGGACGACGCCGGACGCAAAGTGATGGGAAAAGCTCACTTGGCCCTTCGGACCAGGTAAGCTAAAAACGAGAAACAAGACACGTATAAATTACATAACCAAACGACAACTAATGTACATCAGATTCCTGACTTAGGAAAGGTGCAAACATTTGCAGCGGGATTAAACGTTTTAATGGTACCAAACATTCTCTCTTTTTTCTGAAACAATAGCATAACATCACAACATAGAAAAACACATAATTTTATAACTATTTTGATCTGAGCGTCCATAATGAGTCTTATGTAGACGAAACCCGCGTTTAATATTATAATCCTGGTATCTTTGATAACTATTTACCCCATTGCTTCTAACCTGGACGAAAATCACAAACTACATTGTATATACAGGCGTATTTTGTAATCAATCTATTCAACAGTTTCAGATGTTTTAATTGCGAAGCGAGTATATTAGCATGTGGTCATATCCGTATTGTCCAAAGACTCAGACAATGTATGGCTTGGAACATAGACACTCAATCTTTGTTTCGATTACATTGTGTTAAAATACAAAATACTAAAAGGAAAGACAATTTTTTCTTTAAGTAGAATGTCACTGAATATTGCTGAATAGATTGTGTAATGGCCAGTGGCAAATACTAAAATTGAGCATGGAAATGGGGAATGTACCAAAGAGACAACAACCCGACCATAGAAAAAAACAACAGCAGAAGGTCAACAACAGGTCTTCAATGTAGCGAGAAATTCCCGCACTCGGAGGCGTCCTTTAGCTGGCCCCTGAACAAATATATACTAGTTCAGTGATAATGAACGCCATACTAATTTCCAAATTGTACACAAGAAACTAAAATTAAAATAATACAAGACTAACAAAGGCCAGAGACTCCTGACTTGGGACAGGCGCAAAAATGCGGCGGGGTTAAACATGTTTGTGAGATCTCAACCCTCCCCCTATACCTCTAGCCAATGTAGAAAAGTAAACGCATAACAATACGCACATTAAAATTCAGTCCAAGAGAAGTCCGAGTCTGATGTCAGAAGATGTAACCAAAGAAAATAAACAAAATGACAATAATACATAAATAACAACAGACTACTACTAGCAGTTAACTGACATGCCAGCTCCAGACTTCAATTAAACTGACTGATAGATTATGATTTCATCATATGAGCATCAGGCACAATCCTTCCCGTTAGGGGTTTAGTATCATACCATCATAACATATATGAGAAGAACATAACCCGTGTCATGCCAACAACTGGTTTTTGAATAAATGTGTTTAGTTCCGATGCAAAGACCCTATAAGTGAATCAATATTAACGCCAAAATATGCAATCTTTAATGACCTGACAACAGTATCGTAACTATATCCCTTCTTAATAAGTCTATTCAAAGGTTTGTTTGTTAGTTTTTGAGGTGAATACTGACACCTTTGTGCTTTATAAAGAATATTTCCATAAAAAATTGGATGTGAAATACCTGAACGTATAAGAAGTCTGCATGTTGAGCTTTATTTACGAATGATGTCCTTATACCGATGATAAAATTTAGTAAATGTTTTGACTAGTTTGTGATATCGAAAACCCTGGTGTAATAATTTTTCAGTAATACATAAATTTCTCTCGTTAAAATCTAAAACATTGTTACATACACGAACGAATCGTACAAGTTGAGATATATAAACACCGTAAGATGGTGACAAGGGAACGTCACCATCTAAAAATGGATAATTAACGATAGGAAATGAAAAATCATCTCTTTTATCATAAATTTTAGTATTCAGCTTTCTGTTAGTGATATAGATATCAAGATCGAGGAAAGGACAGTGGTCATTGTTAGTATTAGCTTTATTTAAAGTAAGTTCAGCAGGATAAATTTCTTTAATATACATACTGAAGTCGTCATTATTGAGAGCCAAAATATCATCCAAATATCTAAAAGTATTATTAAATTTGTTTATCAGATGTTGTTTCGATGGGTCTTTGCTTATTTTTGTCATAAATTGTAACTCATAGCAATACAAAAGCAGGTCCGCAATAAGTGGTGCACAGTTAGTCCTAGGCTACATGTTTACAAGAACACGTAAATATGATAGGCATGCCAACCCAGTGTGTCTATCCGAGTCGGATGTTAATTTGCTAGTTTAAATGGTAACATTCCACAGGAGGGTATGGAACAAGAAAATTTCTAAAATTTAAATAATCAGATGTATCAAATGAAGTTGTAAGAATCTCAAAGTACACAAGTGAAGCAGCAATAATAAGAATATTAGTAAAGTTGAAAAAATCTTTTGAAAATTCACGAGTGAGCATAAAACAAAGCAATTTCTCTGTTTAAAATTGTTCCGCTTTCTTTTTGATTGCACATGAACTACTTGCCACTGGTTTTTAAACAACACAACACCAATCAATTAAACATGTTGAGGTTATTAATAACATTGTTCCTTTTGAAAGATTTGATTAGTGCATTCTGGAATTCTCATCCAACATGACCAAAACCTATTTAGAAGTAAATGTAGTTCTTGAATCTTAATCAATCCATAAACACTGCCCTGTCTGGCTCTGACAGCCATCTTGGGGTTTAGATGTTAACAAACTTTTGTCCACTCCATTTTACAATCAGAGCTAGTTTTTTCTCTTTTTCATATAGATTAGACCGTTGGTTTTCCCGTTTGAACGGTTTTACTCCAGTTATTTTTAGGGCCCTTTATAGCTTGATTTTCGATGTGAGCCTAGGCTCTGTGTTGAAGGTCGTACATTGACCTATAATGGTTTACTTTCATAATGTGTGACTTGGATGGAGAGTTGTCTCATTGGCACTCATACTACATCTTCCTTTTTCTATATATAGGTTAAGATTGGCCAAAAATGTCAGTTAAATATCTGTTAATCTGAGATATCATATCAGTGTAAATGCATCAGATAAGGCCTAAATTAATATATTGTTTGTTTCCCCAATCCCAACCCTGCAAAGTCAGGTGTGGGTAGGTAGGTAGGGAAATTATTTTATTTTTCCCAAAAGCTTGAACATTATCGGACAATCAGGCAAGCCTGAAAATCCAAAATGAATAAAATATAATATTTGACTTAGTTTTGACAATAAAATTTTATGAGTAGCACCATTTTTGCAGGGTCGGTCAGGATTGGGGAAACAAACAATATTTTATTTTAGGCCTTAAATAAAGATGTTGTATGATTGCCAATAAACTTCAGGCTCCAGACATTGGACAGGCACATAATGATGGGGCCATGTAAAACATGTTTGTGAGCTTCAACCTCTCATTGTTGAACCAGTATGGTGACTTATAGTTGTTGATTTAGTGTTATTTGGTCTGGTGGAGACTTTTCACATCTGCTTATCCTTTTATATTAACTCAAAAATTAGCATGAGGCACAAAATCAACTAACATAAAACAATAAGACACAAAACACAGAAACCAGGGGGTGCTTGCAGTATCTGAATGATAGTTCAAAGCCAATTACAGTGTTTTCCCAGACTAAAATATTAATCAGTACACATCCAAGTGATTTAGTGTACAGACATCATAATCAGTATGAGAAACTCCTGACCTTGTGCCTATATACATGATATAACCACATAACTTTCAAAAGAGTACAACTGTTACAGTTTCAACTCATTGTCTGACATTTGGTCCTTTATTCATGATGTAGGGTTAGGATATCTAGAATTAAACACTAAAAGCCATACAACTTCTCCATTATTTTTTATATAAACAATAATTACAACAAAAACTTAAATGTCTTTTCTCTCTTTAGACATAACATGTTATTAACTTTAACAAATAAAAAATGTACCGGTAGCACTTGGATTCAGTCAAACTTGCATCAACATCAGTTCAGTTTTGAAAATAGAACTCCTTTAAAAATAGTTGAAGGAGGCTCGCGGGTATAAGATTTTCAGAAAAAAATTAAACATTATTTTTCATTACAAATTTTCTTTATTACCTTAAGTAGTTGTTACTTTATCATATGGTACAAAAATCATCCCAAAAAATCAATTAGTGTTGGCCCCAAGTGACTTTTAAAATGTAGATATCATTGAAAAGGCTCCAAATTATCTCCCTTTGATGCAAAAATGCCATTTTTTGGCATTAAAATTGAAATATCGAGCATAAATGAACGGTGACCCCATTTTTTTATTTCATTTTTCTATTAAGTACAAGATAAATTTCATTTATAGAAAAATATAGAGAAATCCTATATTAAATAAAAAATTTGATTTAGACCTGCGAGCCCCCTTAAATTTAAATTTTGAATACTGTGGATTGATTTGTTTATGTGGGTGTCAATTTTCATGATATTCATGAATTATATGGAAAATTTATATTTTAATGAATTTTTGATTTTGTGGTTTTACAGAAGTCTGCTTACAAGTCTAAAGAAAATGGTGAACATTTAAATTTTTGTTTCATATGCAACCACTAAATCCACAAAAAATGGTATCCCACAAATAATAATGAATCCACAGTATCCTTTAATTAGCACTTGCAAGTAAAAGCATGATATAAGGGGGATAACTCAAATAATACATAGAAAATGCATACAATGTCATGTTACAAAAAAAAATGTGTTATAAAAGTGTGGATCTATAAAGTGTTAAAATTAAAAAAAAAAACACAAAAAAAACATCAAAATAACCAAAAAGTTCTGATTTCCTTAATCATGTTAAGAAATGAATAAAAGAATCGTTTCTGTATAAACTACATATATGCATGTAGCTATAACAAACAATTTTTGTCATTTTCTTTTTATCAAAATCAATAAAAACAACATAACATTAATCATGTTAATCATCTTAAACAAATCATGAACTTGTAAAAAAATTGTATTTTCATACACTCCAACTTGAACACGTTGCCTCAATATCATACTTTATTTAAAAAATGTTAAGGGGGCTATTTAAGAACCTGCCGTATTTTAATACACATGAATATATATTATGATGTATAACATTGACATCTACTGATAAACTTATAAATAATATTTTGCTAATTTCCTACCAGCATTTTTTTCTTTATCCCCTGTTAAAGGGTCAGACCTTTGTTGGTAATAATTCATGAACATCATATCAATTTTGATGAAATGTAAATATTAAATAAAGTCTGTCTGAAAGTATGATGGCATTGAACAAAACACAAATTTCTTCAAAATTTTAGTAGAAAAACTTTGTATTTAAATGCTTAAATTTGGCCAATGTGGTACCAATCCATTCCTTCTCTCTCCTAATTCAAAATGTAAATTTTTTAATCTTTTAAAAAGCGAGTTTTAATTAAAAAGAATTTTATACTTGATCAAATCAACACAATGGAGATGATAAAAATCAAGAAACAATGTTAAAGCATGAATAAATCTTTTTAAAAAAAATGTGAATTTTGGCTCATAATTTTTCATGTAAACTGCTTTTTGAGTGGGTAGATAGGACAAATCAAAAAATCTATAAACAATTTTTGGCCCAAGTCACCTTTAACATTCTAATAAAGTACATTCTTTTAACTATTTTTTATGTTGGTTTTAATCACTGTGAGTAGTTCCCTCATACTCATCTGATTCCACATCTGAATATCTCCTCTTATATTGACTAACTGAAGAAATGTTATGCATCTGGTATGCATCTTCAACCACAACATTCGGTCTTCTCTCTTGAGACAATAAATCAAAATTGGAATGAAATGATTTATTTAAATTGGAATGAAATGATTTATTTAAATTGGAATGAAATGATTCGTCTAAGTTGGAATGAAAAGATTCGTCTAAATTGGAATGAAATGATTCGTCTAAGTTGGAATGAAAAGATTGGTCTAAATCAGAATGAAAAGATTCATTTAAAGTGTCTTCTTCATCCTCTTCAGATTGACTTTCATTCATGTCATTATGGGTTTCCGAAGGTGTAAATTGGTATGTGTAAGGATCGTCATCCTCTTGTTTTGAATCATGACTTCCAACAGCCTTAAATGACTCTGAATTATACCGAGCTGAGTATGAACCAAGCATCTCCTGTGATGATAATCTCTGATCAATTAAAGGAGGCATTTTACTAACTGGTAACTGGTGATACTGACATTGAATTGTCTCCCTTTCCATAGACTGACAACTATATGTTGCCTCCCTTTTCATAGATTGACAATGGGTTGCCTCCCTTTCCATTGGTTTATATTCAGTCTGATTTGGGATTGAATTATACAAAGGGGAATAACTCTCCAAATTTTGTGATGATGGACTTGTATTTTCAACTATGTGCATCATGACAGGATTAATTTGAGGAGAGTAAGCACTATCTGTTTCCTCCGTATCCTTACTCAAAGACGATGAACGGACATCAGTGCTATAAATAGATTCATCATCACTTACAGAATCATTGAAACTACGATTCTGGTTCCACATTTCAGAAACATTACTATGCGAAAGAAAAGAACTGCCATTATTCATATAATCGATTGAATTTTCTTTTGATTTGACCTCTAGGTCAGGTGTTTTGTCTATCATTTGTGTCGCTCTATTTCCCATCTGTGCATACAACGATAAAAGAGCATTTTTTTCACTGTAGTCTTGAGGAAGATCAGAATAGGATTTAGTAACATCAGGCTCTATTAAATCTGATGGATATAATGCTGCTTTGTTTTTATGATAATACAACTGTGATAACTCACTAATTTTAGTTTGATCATACTGTTCACGAAAAATAACTTCTTCAGTAACCTTTTTACTTGGTAGAGTGCTTTCCCCTGAGCTAGATTCTGTCAAAGTAGGCATTTTCCTTGTAGAATAATCTATTCCCACAGAACTCTCTGATTTTTCAGTGTCAGTTGCCTCATTTTGTCTCACTTGCTGAGCATGTTTCATCAATAGATCCATGTATTGACTTCTAGAAGGCCAATAACTGTCTTCATGATGAGAATGTCGAGCGTCTGTAATTCCAAGATTTTTGTTGGTATTTGACAAATCCAATGAATTTTCTGAATTGACTATATTATTATTAGAATCAAGTTCATTGTTTATTGAACATGGTAGGACACCCAATGACTTTGGTGCTTCAATTGGTCTAAAGCAATACTGACTGTCTTTTGTTGAAGGGTTTCTGACCTGAACTACATCTTTTTGGGTCCAAGGATACACATTTCCACTAACCTGCGTCAAATGGTCATTTTCAATACTTTCTCTAGAGTGCTCTTCAGAAGTTCTGGCACATCTAACAGAACTTTGGTCATTTTCATGAGTCATTATTGGCCTAATAGTTGAATTATCTGTGTGAGCTTGGTACATTTGTCCTGTATCAAATTTCGAACCTAACATAACATTTTGATCTATTGATGTACTGTTTTGTCTTTCAATAGGTAACTGTTGGTGCATTACTTTTAATGCTGCCGTTACCGGTAGATTTGATGCTGCTAGTGTCGACAGATTCGAAGCGGCTATCGTCGGTAGATTAGATGTTGGTATTAATGTCGGTAGATCTGAAGCTGCTATTGTCGGTAGTTTTGGTGCTGCTATTGTAGATAAATTTGCTGCTGCTGGTGTTGGTAGTTTTGATGACACTGTTGTTGGCCATGGTTTACTGCCAATTGCCTCTGCAAAAGTTAACTGCTTCACAACTCCAGTGTTATTCATATGACATTTCATATTGGGTAAAGCAGTTTGATTGTCCTTTTTGTTCATATTTTTGTCAATATTAAACTTACTTTTTAACAACTCCGCTTCTTGACTCATCTCCAAATTGGGTTGTGTCGGAACAATCCAATTGTGATTTACAGGCATTCTTGATTCCTGTCTTTGGAAACCTGTTTTCATTATATTATTTTTATTATTTTCTGTACCTCCTACATGTCCAACAGGGCTTGGATCTGAAATATTCCTTTGACTGACTACAGGAACTCCAGCCGCTAATCCAAATGTGTTGTTTGCATTGTTCGAGCCTCTGATTGGCTGTGATTGACATGTGACAGAACTCTGTAACAATACCTGCTGCTGATAAGCCATCAACCAACTGCTCCATGGAACATTTAATGTGTTATTATTCATATTCACCACATTTGACCAGTTGGCCGTTGGATTTGTTGGATTGAGCTGAAGCTTTGCGGACTGATACCACTGGTAATTATTTGGTACAGTGTATGGCGTCATAAAACTTAAGTTGTTTCCGCTGGCTGCATAATATTGGAGAATTGATTGATAAAGATCAACACTTGGGGATCGGAAGTTCTGGATTCCTGTTGGATGAAATGAAGAGCCTCCAGGTCTCAACATTCCAGTTAGGGGAAAACCAAACTGAGAGGTGTTCATGCTTTGTCCAGGGACTGTTAGTGGAGGAGTTATTGTTCTTTGATAATTATCAATAGGGGTCCATGTGCTTTGGTAATTTTCACCTGAATTTAATTCACTTTTCACTTTTGTTTGATACTCTGCATTTTTAGGTGTTTGAAAAACTGGACTATTATTTCTCACAAAATTAGAATTGACAAATGGGTAAACAAAATTGTCATTGGCTACGTTAAATGGTCTGACATATGCCTTCTGATGAACAGGTCTTTTACCTGGTGACTGAGATACAGTGGCTGAAGCGTTTGGTCCCACTGTATGAGAAGCAACAGACAATCGTGGATGATAAAATACATTTGAATATGTCTCTTGGCTCTCACTATTCAGAAATGTGGTCTTGTCAGTATTGCTCTGCATATTAATTGGTGTGGTATAAAAGCTGCCAGGTGCATTACCTTTAACAGTTGACAAAGATTGAGGAAGAGTTATGGGACTTGATGATGCAGGGGTCATTCCTGAAGGCTGTTGCAATGTTTGTAACATGGATTCTTGCAATTGTTGTTGCTGTTTTTTGTACATTCTTTTCAGTCGTGCTCTGCGATTTTGAAACCAATTCTGAAAAAAAAATGTATAATAGTTTTTAAAGCAAGCAGTTATTGCCCTTTATATTAATCATCATGATTATGTGCAAGATATTACTAATCACTATTTTTAATGAGGCTAAGAAATAAAGTCGGGCTTCTCACTAGTCAATACATAAGTGCAGGTTTTATCATTACTCAAATCTGTAGAATTCATTTAAGGCCAGGGTTTTTTAATTTGTTGGTTTACGGATTTTACCAATGAAAAAGTTGGGTCGGTCGGTCGGCAAAAAAAATAAAAAAAATATGCTATTTTGTCATCATTTCTTAGATTTTAGTTCGATGAAATCAGCTGTCATAAACATCGCATGACATTCTAATAATTTCCCATAAACAAAAAGTGGACGGGGACTGCTTGGATATCATCATTTCACAAACATGAAAAACAGATTCGCGTAGCTCTTAATCAATTCCCAATAACTTGGTGGGCTTGGTGAATTACGATCTTCAAGCACGAAAACTGATAAAGAAGAAAAATGTAAAAACGTCGTACGAAAATAAGTTTCAACACACATGTCAACAAACATAATGGACTCGTCCACTGGAAAAACGAGATTATCGGATTAATCTGTTGTCATGCATTCCCGTTTTTTTTGGCCAAATGGACGATATTTTTTTATGATCTATGAAGCAAGAAAATTTCAAATGATTTTTTAATATTTAGTACTTTAACTTGACGTCTTCTACCTGTCCACATTTGGACAAGTCTATTTCTATCAGATGATGCATCTTACGGACTGATGACAAATACGGTAAACGAATTGATTTTGTAATTGGTTTTAAACACAGGTTTTGTTTCGCAAAATTATTTGCGCAAACCACATTTCAAGGTCAGTTATAATTGATTTGTCTATTTTTAGAAACGTAAAATGGAAGTTTTATTTTTTTCACTACAGAAAGTGTTATCAATTTTAATAGTGATTAATGCATTTCATTTCATAAAAAAACTAGTATTTTAATTATTTTTTAGGGATAATGCATTTGTTACGGTCGGCTGGAATAAAAAAGCATGAAAAGTGAATTTTATTTTTATTCTGGAAATCGGCAAAATCGGATCGGCGGATCTGTAAACCAACAAATTAAAAAATTCTGGCCTAAGGTTTAAATATATAATACAATGTATGTTTTTCTTTTTTAACATAAAATCACATTCACTATCAACATGATCAATTGTAGTTATTGACCTGTAACTGAAAGTAAGAATCACTCCTCTGACAAACATGCCTTGTTGATATTCATTTCACTATAATTTTTTGAAAGTGTCTTTTTTTAGTTTCTTTTCAAATTATTTACACAGCTAAAACATGTTAAACAATATGAAATAGGCTGTTTCAAAAAAATTCAATCTAGTGTACTCAAGTAAGCTAGCTAGTGCACATGTAAAAACTATCTCCAAAAATCTTAAAGGGACACTAGCTGCCAAATTCATATTCACCGATTTGACTCAAATTCTCATATTTTATTTATAACACTATAAAACGCTTTTCCAAACTATCAAAAATATAAAATAAACAATTTACAGGACATGGTCTCAATAAGATGTAGCTTCGTTTCTTGTGAATTTTAGCCAAGACGCCATCTAATTAACTATCAAGTTGACCTTATATGACCATATAAGCAATGTAAACATAAACATAGATATAAATAGATTAAGCAACTCGTGGAATTGGGGTTTCATATGTCTGTTAAATTTTGTATTGTAGATGTTTACCGCTGTATTTATCTTTATAAGAATGATATTGAAAAAAAGTACCTCAACAAAAATGCATGCTGCTTTAGAAGGCAGATTGTGAGCTTAAATAAACGGTGATTCCATTTCTTAAATTATATTGTCTCTTTAAGTGACATATCTCTATTTTCTTAAAACAAAATAATTTATTTACAAATGTACTCCCCCTTTTTCTCCACTATTTTAACACCAACAAACAGCTAAAACATCATAAAATTATATGAGGACACCAACCTATATATAAGAGGTCATTTGACAATTTAAAGGAGGCTCGGGGGTATAAGATTTTCAGAAAAAAATTAAACATTTATTTTTCATTACAAATTTTATTAATTAACAAAAATCATTCCAAAAAATCAATTCGTGTTGGCCCCAGGTGACTTTTACAATGTTACTATCAATGAAAAAGCTCCAAATTATCTCCCTTTGGTGCAAAAATGCCATTTTTTGGTATTAAAATTGAAATATCTTTTTTAACTCATCATTTTTTTATTTCATTTTTCTATTAAATATAAGACAAAGTTCATTTTATATAGAAAAATATATCAAAATCCTATATTAAATAAAAAAATCGATTTAGACCCGCGAGCCCCCTTAACGTGGAAATTCCTATTTAAAGATCCAACTGTGCTGATCATTTTGCTCTAAAATAATCCTTACCCTCACTCGATCTTCTGGTAGATTTAATCTCAATGCAATGGCTTCTAATTTCTTCTTGCAAGGATAATTTGAGATGATAAATACTTGTTCAAGGAACTCCACTTGTTCAGCTGAGTAGTTCGTCTTTTTTCTTCTTTTAGGCATGGAGTAATAGCTTGAGTCTTGAACATCACAGGCTTTAACAGGAATGTTTGGAATGTGTGATGGCTGGTGCAACTGCATATTTCTGGGTGCTAAAAAAATAATTTATATGGGGACGAAGTCCCCAATAACAGTAGAAAATTCAATAAAAAAAAAAATTCGGGAAAATTTCCCGAATTTTTCATTGTACTAATGAACTCAAAATCGTTCAATTTTTTTTATGTCATGTTTTGAAATCCCGGACCTGCGCAGAAATGTACAATATACTTCCTTTTTCCGGTCTCGTTTGTATGAAACTTTGAGTAAAATATATATTTATCAGTCTAGTATAAAATAGGAAGAAACGCGCAATACCAATTCCATTTTTAATAATTCCTTGATATGAAAAAACGTTACCTAATGATAGCGTTTCTTTGTTTACATTGCATATGACGTCATAATTTAAATAACGTCACAACTAAAATCCCTAACAACAGAACCAAACTCGGAAACGTTGCGGTATTTCCGTTTCTTTTTTTTTGACAAATAATTAAGTTACAAAGAATAATTCATACAGACTTCGTCCCCATTTACAGGTAATGCCTGCCTCATATTATATATATATGTAAGGCCAACTAAATCTAATTAGTAGATTTTCATCCTAATTTTTTTTTTAAAATGGGGCTGATTGGAGGATTTTATTTTCTAAATCTTATTTCATATGAAACCTTCTTATCATGTGTTATTCATATATGCAAGTGTAATTTTAAGCTTACATCATGTAATAAGGTATTGTGTATAAGACAATAACAATCAAAACCAAAGAGTAACCAAAGACTCATAAAACCAAAAGACATTTACATAAACAGTTACAAATAATTAGTAGGAAACAACACAAACTCCACTAAAAACCAGGAGTGAAATCAGGTGCTCTGGAAGGGTAAGCATTTCCTGCACCGTATACGGCACCCATCATGTTATTTCTTTGTTCAGTTCAGTAATGATGGAAGATTGTTATGACTAAGGAAGAATATCATGGAGATATGATTTCTGACACACTTTTGTCATAATGACCAATCAGCTCATGATGGGACCATAAAATTGATTGAGTGATGACCTCAATTTGATTGATTCATAGCCCTCGTCTTAGCAACTTTTTAGAAAGCACTGCAGTATTCCTCGTTCAACAAAATCAACATACTTTGAGCTAGCTCTAGAATAACGTATCAATTGAGACACATATACTCCATATGCTGGTGCCGCTTTTTCAAATTCGTAAATGTATATCTCTGATTGGCAACCACTGTTTTACATGTAATTGCCGCTTTAGAAACCTATTTTATAGTAAACAGCAGAAATAGGGAGAAATGCTCTCTTCAGTTGGACTACCTACATCAAATACATTTGGCTTTCTTGTGTTGAAACAATAGGGTTGGTCCTGAATATACAAGATGCAAATATAATGATTACAATGTAGAACATGCTGTTTTTCTACAAAAAACGAAAGGCATGGCTAAATCTAAATTTAAGAGCTTGCTATAAATTAATAAATTAAAAATGCGTATGTTTGTCGATTTTCTGAATTCAATATACAGATACCAATCTAAAAAGTTCATGATTGTGTCAATTTCTTTATTCCAGTCAAATGTGTTCCACGATTCTTACGCTTTTGTGTTTTTAACAGTCCAAATTTCTTGACATGTTGACACAAAGTCATTGCATTTATTTATCAGTCAGGGGACTTACTGAAATAAGTGATTTTTAACTCACTTATTTAAGTAGCAAAATCAAAGTTTTGTCACAAATTGGGATTTTGTATTTTTTTCAATTTTAAACACATAGGTTTAAATAATATCTTTTAATTAGTAAAATTGAAAAAAAATGAACTTTTTGCTTCTTTTAAGTAGCAAGGTTTATGCCTTTGATGCTATCATTTAGCTGAAAATTCTATTTTAGTTGAAAAAATGCTATAATAATGGCTTTACATAATGAACTGATACTTTCTTCACAGATTTTTCACAGCAGTGGAAGTATTTTTCCTGTAAAGTAATCAAGGTTTCATCTTTCAGATTATGTAATAAAATTCTACTGTTCATGATAAAAATTTCACTGTTCAGGGGTGTTGAAATTAGTTGGGGTTATTAAAATAATTATACTTAAATAAGTGATTTTTGGGAAGGAAATTGAGGTATGATACTAAAACAAGTGATTTTAATGTCATTATCCTAGATTCAGTACAAGGTCATAAACTAAAATGACCTGGTCATTCTAGACAACACAGATGTTGGTTCTGATAAGTTTAGAAACATAATTAGTCCCTGGATCATTTGTATTCTATATTTAAAGCTACAATAAGATTAAATCACTTCTATTGATTAATTTGTACTACTTGAATAGGTGATTATTAAAGAAAGACAACTCTTACTTCCAACTTTTATGGAAATAATGTTATTTAAACCAGTGATTTAGAAAATTACTCATTTAAGTAAGTCCCCTGACTGTTTATTAAATAAAATAAATCCAAGGTGTTTTACTCACAAACATTTGTGTCATTTGTGACACAGGGCGATAAATTTTTCACGCCCTTCTGGTAATCAATCTCTATTCTCGGTAAATGATGTTATCATCATAGATCAGCAGAATATATCGAGGTAATCATTCAGTAAGAATACTCTAAGAAATACCAAGGATTTGTATAGTAAGACTTACTATATATATACAAATCCTTGGAAATACGAAAATCGAAATTTGAAACAGGAAGTTTTACATGAAATGAAATTATCGACGATTACCAGTAACGGAAATGAACAAAATCCGGAAATCGTATTTTTTTTCAAAAATAAAAAAAATCAGGGCGGGCGGGGATGAAAATCTATCAATAAATTTTAATTGGCCTAATGACATACAAAAAATATATCAATAAATTAAGTGTCAGCAACATGGGGAATATTAACGAGTAGTCTACTTTTAAAAGATAAAAGACATCGATGGCTTATTTGCATATATATATATTATGTCTTGCTAGGTCATATAATCATGATAATTATCAAATTTATTTCCTATTTTTCAGGTGAAAGCCTTTTATAGAAAATTATCTGGGTTGAATTTTTCTCAGTGTTCAAGGTTGTACAGTTGCCTGTAATTACATGTATTTACCTAATACAGTAGACTCCGGCCAATCGGATACCCAAAATGTCAGCTAAAAATATCCGATTGTCCGATATATTCAATTAGCCGATGAACTATATTCCTCCAAGTTTTTTTTTCAAAATTGACAGACACAACCCTAAGATATCAATAGCTATTATAGCTGCTTTATTAATGGAAATTTGTAACTAATCTCATTGTTTTTTCAGGTACAAGTTCGGATAATTCGGTTGATTGAGCAACAGATCGATCAGTTGATAATAATGTATTTTGTTTATCTGTCAGTCTATTGATTATTAATTATTAATTATGTGTTGATTATCTGAATAAAATATGTACCATTTAAATAATGTGACTTGTTGTTTTTGCGTGATTTGTTTCATTTGTGTGTTAAAACAGGTAAAAGCTAAAAATAGCTATGAATTTTCGGAAGTAGGCCACAGGTAAATTCTATTAATAGGTACAAATTCATGCCGACTATAAACTTCAACTGTAATCGTACTCAGATCTGGTGGAAAGTTGTTTAGTGGACTATAATCTACCGCATCTTTGATTAATTTTTATATTTATCATGTTTATATTTTTCATTTTTGCTATTTACCATAAGACCCACCTGCTTTTACATGGCCTTTTTAATTAAAAAAAAAGTTAAGGACAAAATGCAACAACATATATATGGTAAGTGATGGCCCCTGTGAGGAGGTATACTGCATCAATGTAAAAGTTGATAGATGCATGTTTGAATTTGACTTAAAAACATATTAGAATTTTCAATACATAATATCAAAATGTGGTTAATATTAAGCATAAAAGAAGCATAAAAAAGTTATTTGTCAAAGAGCTTAATTCAGGTTGAAAATCAATGAAGTTAGTGCAAAATTATGAGAGTTTATTGAAAATCCATATTTTTGTGTGAATAGAAATAAAGGAATTTCAACTAATATGCAGAATCTTAAATTCAAATATGAGCTCTTATACTGTAAAAATAAAATTAAAATTGGGGTCACCGGGTGAGTGAGGCACACTTTTTCTTAAATTAACTGTACAATCCTTATCAAATCAATTTATGGATTATCTCCCCTTATATAAATAATTTAAGTTCAAAAATAATGAAACAAACAAAAAACTATTCAGTTGCTTTTAATGATACATGTACACTCTTATTTTCAAAACTGACTTGATAAATTTTTTTTTTACAGAAGACACACTGATAATGGAAATAAAAAGGTCAGATGAACTTTATCAGAGCAACATGAACACAAGCAATCATTCTGTACAAATAAAACATCCAAAAATATCCATATTTTTACTTGTCATGCTTGTAGCATTTTTTCTAGAATTTTACAATTGACATTTTGTCCCATATTCTTTATATTAAACAATTTCAACACAAATTATACCTATTTAAAGTAAAATACTTTGGGTCGTCAACTTTCAAGCATTTTAAAAAAGAGTTAACAAAAAATATTGTAAAGTTTTGACAGCAGTTTAATAATAAAATTTCTTTTGATACAGTATGTTAATGTAAGTAATTTAGTGACAAATATATTTATTTTACTATGTTTAACTATCCCTTACAAAGTACACCATTATACATCTGATTGTATTGCACATTAGTTGAAAAACTATATTCCCATTAGGGAGCTACCATTTGATTTTTATGGGGGGGCTAGGATGAAAATTTTTGTCCTGCATTTTATTTAAGCTGTAATTTCTGTCCTGCCTTTTTATTTTTCACTCTGTTCGGTCCTGTCTTTTTTTTTAGTTTATCCTGACTTTTTTTTACCTAAATTGTCGTTCTGACTTTTTTTTTTTGCAAGTGTCTCATCCTGCCTTTTTTTTTTACTCAAACCTGCCTATTTTTTCAAATTTCATCTTAGCCCCCCCATAAAAATCAAATGGTAGCTCCCTTAGGGATCAACCATTTAACTTCAAAAAGAGGAGGTGGTGTATGATTTGTCCAGTCAGAATTTGTTTCTGTTCTATCAAGCGGCAATTTATTTTTCTAGTTTTTCATGGCTATCAATCAAATATTATTTTCAACATAAACCATATTTTGGTTGGTGAAAATCTGGATTCAGAATATTTTTGTTAAATGGCATGAGGAACAGAATATTAAAAAAAAACAAAAAAAAAACATTCAAACCCACCCTACCCCTTTCCACATACATGTATATGCAAGTTGATTCACTTAGGCCAAATAAAATACTGAAAATTTTAATTTGCAAAATACTGCATGCTTAATTCATTATTGTGATTTTGCAGTTTTAGACTAAAATGCGATTTAAATTTTTGCGATAATGTGAAAATTTCCTGTTGAACTCGTATAAAAAAATTTCAAAATGCAAGTTCAAATTATTGCAATACACCTTATTGCTATTTAGTCCAATCCGAGAATTTACACAACTTCCTGTTTGGGTCATGCTGCCGAAAATAGAGGTCATCAGTAGTGAGCTGAGGGAGGAAAAACTTTAGAAAATGGACCATTAAGAAACTTTGATAGAGTATGATCCACACTTTTTCAAAATTAAAATAGAAGTAAAAAATATTTTGGTTTTAAGTTTTTACGGTAGTTTAAACAGGTCTCATTAAAAAGTATCATGCATGGTGCATTGTTTAAACAGGGTCCCAGATAAGCTTCAACTGGATGAAAAAGTTGTGTAATTTTAGAACTTATCCTGAGTGGAATAAATAGCGATTAGGTGTATTATAAACCTGTCACATTTTTCACAATAATTAAAAATATCGCAATAATTTCTTAATTTACAGTAAATAATATGTGTGTTCCTTTTAACATTTTTGATAAAAAAAAAATAAGGGTAGGTAGGAAGGGATTTTTTTTCATTTTACAATCTTTTTTTTACATGGAGTCTATGGGTGAGAAATTCTGACTTTAACAGAAAAATTACCATAAAACTTTAAGGTGGCGGCTATTCCTGAGGGTTTGGATGGGGTTAATTGATTAAAGAATAATGCCCTTAAAAAAATGAAGATTAGAGAATAACAGGCCAAAAAAATTAAGATTAGAGAAAAAAGGGGTTAATTTTTTGAAGATTAGAGAAAAAAGGGGTTATTTTTTTTAAAGATTAGAAAAAAAAGGCGTGAAAATTAAATGTTTACAGAATAACAGACCCCCATCCAGCCAGACCCTCATTCTTAAACTTAAAATATATGGTAGGTGGGGAAATAGAATATACATGTATATTTATTAGTGCGACAGTTGAAAGAAATGAAAATATTTCCAGCTGAAATAACTAGGACTAATTTTGTCTCAAGCAATACACAGGCATGACATTGCACGACAGGGTCAACTGGGAGTAAACTTCTAAATAAACACATATCATACATCGATGATGATGCTGTATTCGTGCAGGATTTATAAACCTACCGGTAACCTGTAGTTGGTTGTCATGTTCATTTTTGTTTGTATCAACCGTTCTGGTGTGTAAATTATCTCTGTCTGTCATACTCGTCGATAATAAACCAATTAATTAACATCAAATGATAAATGATGGGGCACCTGCTGAAGCACGTGGTCAATTACCTCTCAATTAACCAATCGGATGACGATACTTTAATAACCTTATCTAGGTTACCGGACAGTAAATGCTTGCATTCCGTAATACTGTCATCTGCCAAAATGTAATCTTTAATTTTTAAGGCCACTTTTTCTTTTTCTTTTTTAAATTTTCGCACTTTGTAAACAATGGTAAATTGTTATATAGTCTCTTTTTCCGTATAAATTTTATTCATAATCCAGCATCACATAAAAAAAGAAGGAAAGTTTTCTCCATGACGATGCCCTTTACCTAGTGATCCCATGTTGCTTGTCTTTTATCTATTGGTCTATTGGTCTCATGTTTCATTTGAACTACAATGTATCTATGATAATCCATTTGTCCAGGTTTCAGGCCACGTCATCTATTGGTTTCATGTTTCCTTTGCCCTTATCTATTGGTCCCAAGTTTCATGTCTCTTTATATATAATTAGTAAAGGATGCAGTTGCCTTTATCTCATATAGACACAGGATCCATGCGCCTACTTTTATTGGTCCTTGGTGACGGTCATATATACATTTTTGTACTTAATCTGTTAGAACGATGCATGTTTCATGCCCCTTTATCATGGGTCCAAGGTTTTTTGTTCTGAGGTCATGTCAGTGTGCATAATTTATTTACCAAAAAATAAATAAATTCATTGATGCTCATTTAAAATTATTTATACTTTCATTTTTTATTCCTAACTCATTTGACGAAAAAAATATTTCTATCTAAAGAACTGGTGATGGAACATTTTTAATGATCAAATTTGAACCTTGATTTACATAATATAAGATAAGGTAAATTTTATTTTCCAAATTAGGTCCCCAGGGGGGCATATACACATAACATATATAATTGATAAAACAGACAGTATAAAGTCATACAGGTATTATTTGTTAAATAAAAAAGTATTTAAGAGTTGCCTGAGATGTGGCAAACTTTTTTTTATTTTTTTTATTTTTTTCCCTCATTTGATTTTAGAATATTTTGCTGGAAATGTATACATATAAATGATTGTTTAGCTGTAACAGACACCAAAGGACGATGCTCTATATAGATTATATAGTATAGCAGATATATCCCATATTTTTTGATAATGAAGTACCTTTCTAGGAATTGTGAAAACACAATCCCAATCCTTCAATGTTTTTCAATTGGTGGCGTGCTTAATAGTAAATGTCTGAAGTGCCATTGAAAAATAAATAGCAAAGCATTAACGAACAGTAACTGTTGAAGTAATACCAATGACCAAGAAGCAAATATAATACGATACATAATGTACTATACACTGTACATCAAAATAAACAGCACCAAACCCTAGATGTGCATGAAATGTTTTTTTTCTTTTTTTCTGCAAGGAACAATCATACGTGCATGACATGTACTGTGTGCTAGACTCATGATAGAAGCTAGTCAGTTTCAGATTTATTTATAAACTGTAGTTTTAACAATGTCATGTTTTTATATGGTTTGAAAATTTCATCTTTCCAATGACCACTTTCCATGTAAATAAAGCCAAGTTCTAGTTACACTGCAAATGGTAAACCGTATATAAATCTCGCAAATAATCCCATATTCCAGCGGTTTTCTTTCCAGTCAGAATGTCCTTCATATTGTAGAATGGTGAGTGGCTAGTACATTTGATAGTTTCAGTATCAAATCTATTACATATTCCTCAAGATACCGCTGATTTATATTAAAATGAAAAAATAGGTCTTAAAATTTTATCACAAAGTGACAAAGGTATCACCAAAATCCTGTATATCGACACTATATTTTCAGTCCAAAATTTAGTCTGATTATCCAAATAATATGTATTTAAAATATGCACATTATCAATCTGCATATTCTGTATAGAATAATAGATGTGAAATATAACTTTAGCCTCGTAAATATTTAGTGTGTTAAGAGGAATAACTCTTCCTTCTTTTTCTTGACTGTTAGCGTTGTAATTTAAATATAACAGATTTTATTCATCTATTTGCAATTAAGTCACAACTTGGACGAAGACATAGTGACAGATCTAGGGGCGGGGCGGGGGGGGGGGGGGGGGGGGGGGTGTTGAGGGGTCCGGGATTTGCAAACCCATTTTTTAGGACGATCAATGCATTTGAATCTGGACATGGAGTTGGAGCCCTACCCCCTTTTTGTCCTCGGTTGGGAACCCTCCTTTTGAAAATGGCTGTAACCGCTCCTGAAGGCGGTTGTGACAAGTAGAGCAGGGAAACTTCAAGTCCTGCTCTTCAGCAGCACTAGGTGCACCCTGTTTTTCGATGGGTTTTATGTTGCTTAGTATTTAGATTTCTGTGTAATGTTTTGTGGACGGTTGCCTGTCTATCCACAGGTACTTGGGGACATGGTAATGCTTGTAAGACCCCCCTCCTCTTTCCCCCAAAAATCTGTTATTTGTTTGTTTTCCATCAATTCAATTATTTTTGTGTTTTACTGTATAATATGAACATAAATATATATACTAGAATGAACTCGAATGTATTTCCTATTTACTATTTACTACCAATTCCAAGTTTATAATTATAATTATCAATGAACACTGTGGATAGTTAACTTGGAGTTGGTCATCTTTGTCTTTAAAATTTCATTAAATGTTCTGGGTGTCATAATCACCCAGGAACACATTATGTACTACACGAAATAAATTCATTTATTGATCGAGGTTTCATCCGCTTGAGCAAATAAGTTAAAAAAAAAATCAGAATGATGGTGTCAGTGTTCAACTTGACATATTGTTATTAAGAAGCATAAATGAAAAGTTTTTAGTATCAAATAGCACTGAGAAAAGAAACAGGGAATGTGTCAAAGCGACAACAACCCGACCATAGAGCAGACAACAGCCGAAGGCCACCAATGGGTCTTCAATGCAGCGAGAAACTCCCGCACCTGGAGGCGGTCTTGAGTTCAATGCAGCGAGAAACTCCCGCACCTGGAGGCGGTCTTGAGCTGGCCCCTTAAAATATGTATGAAACGTCGCACGATACTGGTGTCACCTAACGTTGCAGACTCAAAGACGTAAGCCAAAATAAATTGGAATGCATGTTGTTCAGATGGCTTTCAACAATAAATTTTAAAGCATATTTTTTAAGGGCTTTAGATTCGTGTTTTTCTTAAATAAAAGATGTTCAGTGTACAGTGATAATGGACATCAAACTAAACTCCGAATTATACACAAGAAACTAAAATTAGACAAGACTAACAAGGGCCAGAGGCTCCTGGCTTGGAACAGGCGCAAAAATGCGGCGGGTTAAACATGTTTATGAGATCTCAAACCTCCCTCTATACCTCTAGCCAATGTAGAAAAGTAAACGCATAACAATACGCACATAAAAATTCAGTTCAAAAGAAGAAGAAGCCGGAGTTTGATGTGAGAAGATGTAACAAAAGAAAATAAATAAAATGACAATAATACATAAATAGCAATAGACTACTAGCAGGTAACTGACATGCCAGCTCCAGACCTCAATTAAACTGATTGAAAGATTATGTCTTCATCATATGAATATCAGGCACAATCCCTCCCGTTAGGGGTTTGGTATCATACTATCATAAAATATATGAGAAGAACATAACCCGTGTCATGTGTTTATTACCGATGCAACGACCCTATAAGTGAATCAATATTAAAGCCAAAAAAATGCAATCTTTAATGACTAGCTGACAACAATATCTTAACTATATCTCTTCTTTAAAATAAGTCTGTTTAAAGGTTTTGTACGCTTTTGAGGTGAATACTGACATTTTTGTGCTTTGTAAAGAATATTACCATAAAAGAAATGTATTATTTTAGTATCACTTGGAAAGAAAAGCAAACATATTAGCATCTCGCTGTACTTTCTAACCAAATCAATCATTACGCGTTGTTAAAAATGGGGACGCAGATGGTATTGTATTATTTCCGATTGCTTTTTTATCTTGTTCAGAACATGCAAGAAATGTTTGCCACTGGACGTTGAGCAACCAGCAATCAATCAATCAATAATAATTAAAGCTTA
Source organism: Mytilus edulis (assembly GCF_963676685.1). Classification (NCBI taxonomy): domain Eukaryota; kingdom Metazoa; phylum Mollusca; class Bivalvia; order Mytilida; family Mytilidae; genus Mytilus; species Mytilus edulis. Next base: position 33,114,201 of record NC_092357.1, on the reverse strand, counting down.
AAAAATTTTATTCTAGATTTTAATTTTTTATTACTATATACAATGTACATTTGTAAAGAATTTAAAAAGGACATACATTTGTACATGCAGTGATATAGTTTCTGGAAATGGCATGATATCTGAACTTATGAATCATATAAGCTGCATTTTGTAACTCAGTATGAAGTAGCCAGTTGTGTGGGGATTTTTTGTCTACTCTTGATGCCAGTCTCTTTATACTTGTTTTTTGTCAGGACGTAATTCACCATCGTCAGTAGTAAATCTATCATTAGTCGTGGTTTGTTCTTTAGTCGTGGCTTGTTCTTTAGTCGTGGCTTGTTCTTTAGTCGTGACTTGTTCTTTAGTCATGGCTGGTTCTTTTTTCGTGGACTTGTTGGATTCCTCACCACTGCTTTGATCGGTATTAATATTAACGTTAGGTTCGGGGCCAACTTGAGTTCCCTCTTCACGACAACAGCAACAAAAGCGTGAACAATATTTGTCTAAAATAGAAATCTCATTTGTTCTGACATGAAAGCATGTTTACCCATATACATTTGTACAATCAAAAGTTGTATGTTTAACTGCATGTATAAAGTTTTCCCTATTGATATTTATAGAAGGAAGTTTCCAGGAAGGTCCCCCTTAGAGAAGTTCTAGAGTGTCATTCAACACTAAGATTCGTCCATAAAAACTTGCCTTGAATAAAATAAATATACGTGAAACCTGACTAAACCGAAAACCTGTATAAACCAAACATGTTCGTAAGCACCGTAATATCAAATTATGTGCGTTGTGAACCTGATAAAAGCAAACATCGGACAAAACCGAACAAAATCGTAAGTCCCGAACAGGTTCGGTTTAAAAAGGTTTCACTGTATCTATAGACATAGAAAATTCTTCCATCCCTCATCTTTATTGGTTAAAATGCCATGCTTACCACAACGAAGATGCCAGTATGAAAATTGTGTAAGCATAATTATAGTAGTTGCTTGTGCTTTGTATCGATCTGATGAGATACACCCTCGTGTCCCAGGTTAGAGAGGGCTGGGCGCCTACAAACACCGTTAAACCCGTCACATTCTGTGTCCAAACCTAGGAACCTATAATTCAGTGGTTGTCGATTATCATATTTTTTTCGTTTATTGTTTCGGACATCAATCACGCCGTTAGTATTCTTGGTTTATTTTTTCGTAACTTTGTCATTTCGGGGCCTTTTTATAGCTTGCAGCGCATGTGTTTTCTTATTGTTGAAGGCCTACTTCATTTGGTCTCTGGTGGAGAGTTGTCTCATTGACAATTATACCACATCTCCTTATCTTAATATTGTACATGAACATATTTTGTTATACACAATATCACTATAATAAATATATTTGTATTGTATTGTATTGTATTAGATGAAATTTGTCAACTAACGTTTTTAAAGTTTCATCATGTTCGCTTTCTTTAATGTTTTTACTCTTGGTGATTTTAAATCATTTTGGTTTTTCATAAAATATTTTATTGATAGATCTAAAAGTTACAGATGTAATGGGAAATTGCGATTGAAAAGGTAAATCGAAATTATTGGGGACCTAGCTATCACCTCAACAAACCATGACTCTGCCCATGCATGTTGTTTGAATGTTGAATCATTGACGATTAAACTACATCGCCTTTTGATGAATTATTCTCTAATTTAAAAACCTAACCCTCGTATACATATTAATAAAATACTAGTTAAATACTTTTATAGCATGCCATGCAGCATCCTCCACATTGTAAAAGCAGACTTAAACCTTTCAAAACTACCTCCACAATTTCGGCCATGATAGCACTAAAAAAAGAATACAATATGAAGTTCATAATTTGCAAAAGAGAATTTCTGTTAATATAGAGAATTTATGAGAAGAAAAAAAATCAAATGTTAATGTTAACTACGGAACCAAGACTTGCTGCAATTCCATTTCTTTCTTTCTTTTTTTCTTACTAATTTCTATATTTACTGAAAACTTCCAGTATACTGATTGCCCTTCGAGAAAGGCTCTTCAGATGTCAGTATAATGGTATTATCTTAGTTATATAGCAGTAAAATTATTAAAGGGGCAAACTTGAAAAAATAAATAACAAGGAAGGGACATTTAGCAAATCTATACGGAACTGTATTAGCGCCACATATTTTGTTTATATTTCTCCTACGTCTATGTTTTATGATATAACGCAAAAGGTTGGATACGCTTGTTGAAGACAACAGTTTTTGCTTAGATAATTATGTGGTATATGTTGGTTTTGTAATTTAGAGAATAATGGGCTAATAGTTCAGAAACACAGGCCGAATATGAAATAGAGAATAAATAATATATATATATATATATATATATATGAAATAGAGAATAAATAATATATATATATATTTAAAAAAGGTGCTGAAATATAAAGAACTAAAAAGAATGACCTAAAAATTTAAAGAATGCAGAAATGAAGGTAAGGACCCCATCCTATAGTACGTTCTAATGCCGAACCTACACATTTGATGTTAGACATTCAGATACTTTCTGTTTCTCTATTATGAGAATTTTATATAATATGCTTTAATAATGAACTACCTGAGAATTGCTTCGAAAAGAGAAAAATAAATAAACAAACAAACGAAAACAATCTTCGACCTACCTGTTTAATAAATTTTCCAGAATGTGGTACTACCTTTATAAAAAATTATTGTTTTATAAATTGATGTACGGAAATACACTTTATTACAAAAGACTAAAGACAAACAAACGAAAAGAATCTTCGACCTACCTGTTTAATAAATTTTCCAGAATGTGGTACTAACTTTATATACAATTATTGTTTTATAAATTGATGTACGGAAATACACTTTATTACAAAAGACTAAAGACAATAGATAATCTCTTATCTGATTAATTAGTAAATTGAGTTGAACTCTAGCCAAAAAATAAAATAAAAATGCTGTAGATGACAACTGACAGTAAATTAAAAAGTTCCCTATATATAATCAACCTATTTTTCCCACGAAAGGGGGCCCCAGGCCCCTGCTCACTGGATCCGCCTATGTAAATCAGGCAGCTTAGACATTGTTTTAGAGGGGGAACAGCCTTATATTGCAACTGAAAAAAATAGGATAAATCTTGCAAATAATCCACATGTCGGAAATAGTTGTACTTGAAAACTTTTAATCTAAATTACCAATCATGTAATGAACATGTACAACATTGCTGTAAGCTTTTACGTTTGGCGTGGTTTTCAAATTGTATATCTTCCGTTCATGCACAACCGATCTACATCAGTTTCACAAAAAAAAATGATAAAACCCGTAGGTCCTTCTTTACAATTTTAACCCCCCCCCCCCCAACTGTAAGTACTATATTTTTTTTTTATATTTAAATAAGCCAGGTATTTATGTTTTACAGGGATCATTTAAACAATGAATATACTAGTAGCCAATAATGATTAGTAAATTACATTTCATAGGTAAATATGAATTAAAGTGTTATCTGCACATCACTTCCGCATTGTTGTATTTAGATACGACATGTGGAATCTTTCTTATAGAATATCTTACTTCAGTGTTTAAATGTTTTATATATATGTTTAGTGTTTATAAACCTTTGTGGCGTTTAGGGAACAACAATTTAACTTCAAAGGGGGTATGATTTTTTTCTAAAAAATATTTGTATTCCAAATTAATTTAATGAAAAAAATATTGTGGTCAAGCAGATGACAAATACTATTTATTCTGAATACGGATTTTCCAATATATCTATTAGTGTTAAATTTTGTAAAAAAAAATATTTGATCGATAGCGTCGAGAAACTAGGAAAAAAATGCTCCCTTAGAGTTATTATAAGATGGTAACAAATTCAGGTCAAACAGTTTTATTCTGTTGTCCGAAGTGTGTTTAAAACTTTTAGTTTATATACCAAATGAAAAAAAAAAAAAAAAAAAACGACACTGAAAAACAAAATATTCATATAGGTAGCAAATATTTTATAAAAATGCAAAATTCATTTTTATCACTCAAACTGATTTAACCTGTAAACGAGTTCATGAACCCCTCTTTTTTAAAATGACATTTGGTTTGATAACGTATGAAAATTATACGTGTATCAGTTTTCAATACTGCAGTTTTTTTTTTAAATTTTACAAATATACAGCAAATTATTACGTTTGTATTCTACGTTCATTTGATAAAATGAGTTATTTGTAAAAATAAAATGCACAAAATCACATGACATTTATATAAAACAGAATTTACAAAACAATTAAACAAAAAACAGCTTTGTGTTTATTTTGTGTTTAAAACTAAAAAGTTATGTAATTCTGTCGAAAGGAAAAAGACGCCCACAAATCCGAATTTTGAGCAAATATCCCAAATTTCTACCTCAATTTATTCAAAAAGTAGCATATGGTGGTATATTTGTTTTTATTACATAATTGATTTCAGCCTATATACAAATTTTATCAAATTTTCTACATAGAATCAACTTTATCGTATGCCCTTATTACATCATTTAAAAATACAACAAAGCTGACAATGGTAAACGTAAACCGAAGCAGAACACTTGATATTTTGAACAAAACAATACAGGATAAATGTTATATAACTTTTTATAGTATAAAAATGCATGTATGTGTTGTATTAAACAGAAAGGGACAACACTGCCTCCTCTTTACTGATCTCTTCCTTTAAATTGGTCAGAAGGTCAGCTCTCTAATAGCCTGTTCTTCGGCTGTTAAAACTTCTGCAGGATTAGATGGTAGTTTTGTAGGATTAGATGGTAGCTTTGTAGGATTAGATGGTAGCTTTGTAGACTTAAATGGTAGCTTTGCAGGATTAGGTGGTATTTTTGCAGGCATAAATTGCAGCTTTTCAGGCTTAGATGGTAGCTTTTTACTTAAAGCCATTAGAACATTGGATCTACCGCCATCTTTATCTATTTTTGTTACATTATTATCGCTGTGATTGACTGTATTATTTCCTCCGCACGAACAGGAGCAACAGCATGAACAATCTATGTCTGCAATAGAAAATAAGCAGATGCTCGTTTTGACATTAAAAGTCAAGGTTGATTACCAATCAAAAGATGTTCTAACAGTTTTGTGTATTTGGTTGTACACAAAATCTAGCGATTCATGAAAGACCCCCATAAAAGAGTGAGACAATTTGATCATAAAACTAAACTCAGTACTCAAAGAACAAAATATGTAACAAAGTCTATAAAAAAACAGTTGTGCAAAGAATTCGGATCAAGCGGTCTGTCTTAGATTTTGAGTGAGTTCAGAATTTTTTTGTCTGTTTGAAGGCCAGTTTGATAAAGAATAGCATTAACAGCTCTATTTCTTTGCTTTTTGTGTACATGTTTTTGTTGCTGTGCATGAACTGGTTTTGGGTAATGATGGATTGTTAAATGTACCTCATATCCTTTGTTTTTCTATTATATGGACTGTAAATACAAAAACAAGTTTTTTGATTGGTTGATTTCTGAGAATAAATTCGGTATACGTAGTTACTCAGTTCTCAGAATACAGCATTTGTGCACGAAACATACATCACGTATTTTGATTGGTTAATTGATTTAGCCTAAGTCATAAACAGAAAAATAAACCAGCTTAAAGTCAGTTTGAATGAGAGAGTTGCAAGCATGATTAAAATTAATAACTTTTATGATATTTTTACCAACTGGAATAGGGTAACACAACTCGCGTTTTATTTGGCTCAATGCAAATACCAAAAAGATCACTACTCTATCCTTTAAAAAAATAAACGATATGTGGTATGATTGCCAATGAGACATCTTTCCACCACAGGTCAAGCTGACAATACCCTACTTAAAAACAAATATATATAAAAAGAGCACGGAGCCTTCAGTTGGCTCACACCGTAAGCTATAAAGGGCCCAAAACATGACTAGTGTTAAAGCCATTCAAATGAAAAAGCATATTTTTGCAACATGACTGCATGATAATGTTGTCAGAGAAGTTCATCTAGTACTTGATACTTAACTGAAATTACTATCAAATTTCCATAAGCAAACAGATAATACCATATTTACAACAAAAAGAAGTACAAAGTCAACATGTTGTTTTCAATGCAACTTGCCTATTATTACATGTATGTCAGCCTAGCTCAAATATGTGTCCTATCCTCAGATCGATTTCATAGTCTATATTGCGTCATAGCTGTCACAGATCTATGTCGTTTTTTTCCCGCTCGTGTCATCATGAATGTTATATTAGGTTAATTTCAGAAGGACGCGAGATTGCTGTTACCCAAATTAAAATAATGTATCAAAATGAAAAAAACACATCTTTTGGAATTATTTGTTATTAATATTTTTACCGCATAGCTCGGTCCGCTTGCAACACCTGCCACATTTATAAATTAAACTCAACCCTTGGTAAACATAGCAGCATATTTCAACCATGGTTGCCCTGAAACAAATATAAAAAAAAATGCTAATTGAACGAAATTAAAAGAGCCTTTACGTCTAAATCTGGGCAGACTCTGAGAGAAACTTGAAGGAACAACTATTTAAAGGGGCACTAGCTACGAATTAAAAAAAAAAAGGTTTTTTTTTTGTTCTTTTGTTGAATCACATTTGAAACTGTAATAGTGAAATGAAAAGTCGTATTTAGCAGACAAATTGGTTCAGTTTTGTTAAAAAAAAAAGCAAAGAAACATTGCTTATCAATAAATTATTCACTTCCAAGTGAACAATTCGACCTTATTAACTTTCAAGTGAACAATTCGACCTTATTAAATCCGTCTTAATGGGAACTTCAATTGAACCTTTTAGCTACAGATATGTTACGAATGAACTAGGCATGTTCAGCTAGGGTAAACCATTTGATTGACTGATTCATTCTAAAAAAACAACCTCATTCTTATCAGGTAAAAACGATTGTCAACTTATTGTTGAATACACCCGATTCTCTTTTCTAATATATTTATGTTTACCCATATACCATGTTCTATAATTTTTATCGAATGTCGGTGGTTTTCTCCGGGCACACCGGCTTCCTCCACCAATAAAAACTGGCCGCCACGAAGTAGTCTAAATGCGGTTCTTAAAAGTGGCGTTAAAACACCAACAAATCAAATCAAATCTATAATTTTTCGACAGGTGACATACTCTGTGGGTTAGACATCTATCTGGTACACGGCCAATTACGAGCAACCAAAAGAAGTAAAATCAAAGTAAAATCAAATACATTATTGGTGCAAATTTGGGGGGGGGGGGGTATTGTTTTCTGATGATTTAGTCATGTAAAAGACCATTCAACAGTAAACTTTCAATGAAAATTGTATCGATTTAAATCTTGAGTTTACTTACTTACTTTGCTCTTGCTTGACCGAGTAGCAGAGATTGTAACCTGTCGAAAACATATGAATTCCGTAGTCAAAAGACGGTTATATGAAAATGGTCTACTGATGAAGTATAATAATTTGTAATAGACAGATGTCTCTTATTGTCTCTCGCTCTCTTTTATTTTATTGTTACATTAGCTTCACAATTGAAAGACACAGTTAAATTAATAAAAAATAATTAGCCAACATTGATCCTACCTCAATTTTATGTTCCTTATGTTCTAACCTTACAATTTATTATTTAATTATTATTATACATCACTAAAAGAATATGTAGGCTATGTATATCAATTTACTATAGATCATAACAAAAAGGCAACATTTAAATTCCATACTTATCTGACTTTTGTTTTGTTTAAGTCTCTATGTTTCATCTGTACACGCATTGGTTCAGTGAATCTAGTATAGACTCGTTACAACAATTTTTAAAAAGTTGCGCGGAATATCATATATAGATATAGGAAGATGTGGTATGAGTGACAATGAGACAACTCTCCATCCAAGGAACAATTTATAAAAGTAAACCATTATAGGTCAAGGTATGGCCTTCAACACGAAGCCTTGACTCATACCAAACAGCAAGCTATAAAGGGCCCAAAAATTACTAGTGTCAAACCATTTAAACGGGAAAACCAACGGTCTTATCTATATAAAAAGAAAAAACGAGAAACACTTACGAACCACAAAAACAGACGACACCCACTTAACACCAGATTCCTGACTAAGGACAGATGCAAATAATTCCAGCGGGATTAAATCATGTCTTTTTCTTTGTATTAAGCATGTAAAAACAAGAATGTGTCCACTAATAGAACACGGATGTCCCACTCGCACTATTTTTCTATGTTCAATGGACCGTAAAATTGGAGTAAAAAATCTAATTTGGCATTTAAATTAGAAAGATCGTGTCAAATGGAACATGTATACTAAGTTTCAAGTTGATCTGACTTCAACTTCATCAAAAACTACCTGGACCAAAAACTTTAACCTGCAACTTGCACTATCATTTTCTATGTTCAGTGGACCGTGAATTGGGGTCAACGAAAGAACGGATGGACGAACGGACGGACGCACAGACCACAAACCATATTGCCCCTTTACTATCGTAGGTGGGGCTTAAAATATTTTTTTAAATAAATTTATGCGTATGACCAGACCATACACAAATACGCATAAAATCACGAGCATACAAAAATCGGAGTTTGTATATACATCATTAAATTATTTTTGAAATTATAGTATTATATGACTTATATACCGTTTGATGTATTTTCTCTCATTCGTCGAATGGAAAATTTGTTCTATTGCCGCAAACGGCACTACGTACGGCATTACAAATGTATAAATTGTGAAAGAAAAATGGTCTTCTGTTACACGAAAAGGAAAACGGACAAATTGTTACCCCCACTATTTTCATTTTACGTTTTAACTTAACATACAAAGAATACAGCAAAAACATTCTGGTATACCAGTAAATCAAATCTACTCATTTCCTTACCAGATGACAGTAGTTAAATTGAGATAGAATTTCGGAGACACAAGGTAATGATTTTCATTGGTTGCAGCCTATTATAACATGATCATGTAAATGTAGAAGGTGTATGCTCACAATTGCCACGTGCTTATTGTACAACAAAGTCTTTACATCCTTAAACATACATGTACGACTATAATTAGTGACAATTTTTAATTATAAAAAAAACTTCCCATTAAGAAAAACATATCTCCTACTAAACAATGAACTGAGTTATCAAGTTTTTTTTATAATTAAATCTGTCCAATAAATAAGTAATCATAGAGGTCACTTTTATTCAGCGAACACGGGTCTTGTGAAAGTGGCAAAAAATACCGAAAGAACATTCGAATTCACAAGTCGAATACAAGCCGACAACGCCATGACATAAAAAAACAACCACGAAAAAAGTTTAAGACAAACAGCAGTCTACAAAACAAAACACAACACAGTAAACACAAGATTAAGCAAAACGAACATCACCAAGGAAGGTGATCTTAGGTGTTCCTGAAGGGTAAACAGTTCCTGCTGCAAATGCTGCACAAGCCTTGTGGCTCATGTTAGTACAAACCCGATGTTTTTATGTAGTCACATTTGGGCAAAGGAGGACGGGATGGACTTGGTTGTAATTGATTGGAACATATCCGCTATCATATGTGAGGTAGATATTTCATTATCGTCAGATCCTGCTATTATAGTTCGTATAGCTCATATAGGTACAACCTGCGGGATACGTCTATTTGGTGATGTAAGATACGATGTAAAACAGGATCGGAAAATGGATTATTCGGTAATTGGAATATACATGCATCCGTCGTTATTGTTATCTGTGAAACAGATATTCCATATATTTCAGCTCCATGTAGCTCGTGATGGCGTCAAAACGATACGTTAATTTAATCAAACACATTGTCATTTGTTTCATTATTTGGAATGTCTCCTTCCAGCTTTGATTTATATGTCAATAGATTCTACCACTTGGACTGTGTTGGAGATACTTTATTCATTTTATTGTTTCTCAAATGATAGAAAGAATTTTTCTTTTATAAAATGACTATTATAAGTTTTAAAAAAGGACGTCATAAGGTGATGAATTGATGTCAACACACGTTCGCGACCCAATCGTAACTACTTGGCCATTCTCGATATGCAGTACTATTTGTTTGTGCAACCAGTAAGGCCGAGTAGTTCCGATTGGTTCACGACCGCGAATCTTCCTGCAACACCTTCAATTTACAGACAAGTGAGCTGTTTCCTATCTTATGAGAATTAAATAAAACGGAGATTTTACAGATATTTTCCTGCTGATACCAACTGTTCGTATCTTTTAAACATCGCTTACTGTTAATATTGAGTAATATAACAGGTGACGAAAATTGGTTTTCACTAGTAGTACCTATACATTTCGAAGTACTACCTTAAGTCATTCTGGTTTACAGCATTTTTTTTATGGTCCGATTGTAACATCCATTTATAAGTTTGAACAATCGTCGTATCAATTCAAACTATCAGTAGCATTATATATGCCAAATATGTTTTATAAAGGGACAATTCACCCAATTACTAAATTAAATGCGTTTAAATGCATTCGTTATCTTCACATCACTTCCGCGTTGTAGTTTTAAAAGGCGATATTGACCAATCAAACGATACTAGAATCATGACAACATTTATATTTTATTTTATTAAATACAAAATTCAACTTGGTGAAACACGAATGTATGTTTTATGAGTGCTATTGATGAGGTTAAGAGTGACGAAACACTCGTCTGATGCATCATATATTAAGCCTGGTAACTTTGATGGGTTCTTAGTAAAAAATGTTCAAGTCATCAAACGTTTTCTAAAGATAAAAGATGAACATACCTAGAAATTTTCATTCCTTTTAATCATAATTTTTATGTTAAATGTCAAATAATTTATGTTATAGTTCTTTCATTTAAAATTGTTACAATGATATACGTACAATGTACTAAGTAAAATACACAACTCTTTTTTTCTATGGTGATGTCAGTAACATCGGCAGTATTTGGTGGTTGATTATGTACCATAGCCATACCAGGCTGAATAGGTTGCTCAAAGATAATTTGCTGGCCGGTTTTCAGTTCAGTGTAATACATCTACTAAAAACACGGGTGTCTTTCGGTTTATCGAGAGAAATGGGCGTGAAAGAATATCTAACGGCGGTCAAGTATTGAGAGACGATCGTGAAAGTTCTGGTAACGGATCGTGAAAGGCATTTAATGTACATTTTAGTTCAGAATCTTTGAAAAAATCGCTAAATTTTCAAAACCCGGAACAAATCCGAACAAAAAAATATGTCTGTCAAAATGGTATAACTTTTTCAACATAGCTGTGAAAGAAGATAAAGAAAATATGAAGTACTTTTTGAAAAAAACACAACAGGCGCAATGCGTGTCTATGAAATTAATTACAAATAACACGCTTTGTGTACCTATAATGGTCATATTTCAGAATATCATGATATATTTGAAATTTAATCTTTGGTCTATCTGATAGTACAGTAAAATTAAAGTATGTTCTTCCATTAAAAGCGTTAATTTGTTTATGAAAACCTTGAATTTCTTGAATTTCCATCAAACTTGATCGTGAAAGATCAGGCAACGTATTTTTTCGATCGTGAAAGAAAATGCGTGACCAAACTTTATACTAGTAATCAGAAATCAGTATTTCTTTTACCATTTAATAAATCTGCAAGTGGTTGAAGCCTGTAACTATTTTGATAAGGATGAACATTAAAGCTATTATCTTTTTTTTCTATTCAACACTTAACCTCGAAAGTTAAAAAAACCCAACTAATAACGTGTCTAAATAAGTGTGAACGATTCAGCTCTTTGAATCGGTCTAGTGCACTTCACGCACACAAACACTAGTTAGCCAATAATATGGATATGCAACGTTTAAACCAAAGTGTTATCAATCAAACAAAAAATCATAGCAAAAACAGCACATTTCATGTGTAATATTGGATTGAACGATAACCAACATTTTGTGCAACAGAACTTTTTAAGTTCTTTATAAACAACGCAGATAAGGATTGATTTAACTTTATAGTACATATTATAGAATACCAAGCGCAAATGCTGTAATGTCTTGATTGCTTTACTTATGATAGTATATTTGTTGAACGTCTATAAAATAAAGGGATTTACTAGAAGTGTCAAATGCGCTTAAGATTATCAATGTTTCATAAAAAAGGTCAAGGTCAGATGAACCATGCCATACAGATCTCTACAAATATCCCGTACACCAAATTAATGTGTTCCGATCTTTACAGTGCCTTAGAAACTGACAAATGTAAAAGTTGTGCTTGGCCAATTAATTCGAAACATAAGGTCAAAAGTATATGAACCCTGACCGACAGCCAGACATAGACATCTTTCTATCATTTAATAAATCAAACAAAATTGAAGTCATCATGGTCATATAAGAAACATGAAGACAGACATGTACACCATACACGAAACATATTGTCGCTATTGCATACATGTATATATTCAAAAGGCCAAACAACATAAAACAAACATTGCCGAATGATGCATGATAATGAGTTCAATGTTAGTTGAAACCTTGCACAAGTCGAAAATATACACCTTACAATCATAAAAACAGACAGTTATCCTAAAGCTTAACGAATCCTCGATACGGACTTGACCACTAAAATGAATCTTCATCCATGAAATGAGGCAAAATCTGGTTCTGGTTGTCTTTGCTGACCTATTGCTTCCTGAAAAAATGCTTTCTGTTTTTTTAATCCATCAAGACCAAGTGCTTGGTGTGCTTTGCTTCCTGTCACTTTAAATGCGGCTCTGATTTCTTCCCATTTCTTGGTTCTTTGTTTTATAAGGTGTGTAGGGGTCTCTTCGTCTTCATTTATAATTTCTTTCAACGAATTGTGATCTTTTAAATTGAAAAACGATGGTGATGCAGACAAATCAACTTTATTGCAAAAGTCCATGACATATTCGTTAGATTTGTTAAAGTGTGAAATAGCATTTAGGATAAAATTGTGTGCTTTAAGCGCATCTGAAATTACAGCCTTTGCCCTGTATATATTTGTTTTAATCACATCAATAACGTAGGAGTAGTTTTTGCCAATTTCCTTTTCATCTTTCAGTATAAATTTATCGAGTGCGTAAGTTTGTTTGCTAATTAGTTGGCGCATGTCTTTAGTCGCAAGACTGAGATTGAAAGATACATATCTTAGGCTTGTAACAAATTCATTCTTGTCTAGTTGGCTCAGAACTGAGCCTTCGAAATGTTTTAGTCGATCATATAAATCCATTATCTGTTTATACATGGTTTGAAATTGGTCCTGTTTAATTTTCAGTGGTATTTCTTCGTATCCAAGTAAATCGACGTCACCAGAATCAGTTGTCAAACCTGGTGCCATTTTTTTACCATCAAATGTTAGTGCAAAAGAATTGGATGGATTCGTTGAAACAACTTTCTTAACCATGAAATCAAATTTACCGGGTCCTTTGATATCGGGTAGATTCAGATCTGTGTTAAAAGTCTCAATATGAATATGACTGGGAACGGCAAAATTGATGAGAGCGTTGTCGGGATCATAAAATCCTTTGCTTGTATCACATGATTGGCCAGTGTTCTTATATCCAGTCATAAACCTTTGAAAACGTCCATGAAATAGAATTTTACCAATGTACCAGAACTGCTTGGTTTCTTTAAACGGATACCGCATTAATATTGTTGTGGGTGTACTCCAAAACCTTAAAATGTCACAAAACAATAAAAAGCAAATATTTGAAAAGTCGAATTTCTTATTTGCTATTAGATTGAAGAACATTAAAAGATACTGTAGGAATCCAAACCTTGCTATTTCTTTGATAACAGTTGGTAATAAGTTTACTATCTCATTCATTTCCACATCATCTTCACAATATTCGTGTGTTGCTTCTGTAATAATATTTTCATCTTCAACCTCTTCCATTGGCTCACCTTCACTGGATTGTTTTTTTCGGCGTTTTGTCACCCACTGTCTTTTCTTATTGCCATAGTTGTAATTTCTTTTTCTTTTCATTTTCTGAAAATATTAATACTTTGAAATGCTTAAACCTATGGAGGATATTGACCTATCTAGTAAGTCTCAATACCAATAACAAATATCAATCATCATTTAAAGGAAGAATAATGTGAACGTCTTCGTAGCATCAGATCTTTCACGATCCTTTTCACGATCTTCAAAAATGCGGTACGTGATCTTTCACGATCCAAAAAATCAATTTTGTGTGAATAGTTCTTTATTAACCAAGTTTCAGATTATATTTATACAAAATAACTATGAGAACTGTTTAATTAATTCAAATACAATGCCCTTATTTTGATAAAGGTAGTTTATCTAGTCGAATTTGTGAAAAAATCGTGTTTGTTTACATTTTTTATGTTATTGAAATGTCGAGAAGCAATCTGCCTTTTGTCGTTTTGTAATAACTGTGTACTTTTGAAACTGGATATTCTGACATACTGATCATAATGTTGAACCATTTTGAAAGACAGTTTTATTTTGTCGTAAATGTGTCTGTGTAATTAATTAAATTAGAATATTTACTGACCTTTCATATGTCTTCTCGATTAAATTTCTTTCACGATCCGTTACCAGAACTTTCACGATCGTCTCTCAATACTTGACCGCCGTTAGATATTCTTTCACGCCCATTTCTCTCGATAAACCGAATGACACCCGTGAAAAAGAGAATTATAATTTCATTCGTTTAAACGGGCAGTGCATTAGAATGAAATTAATTTCTCCTGGGTGTTTCATCATATGTAGCATAGAGGGCGTAATGTTTTCCCGCTTCAAAATTATTTTCGCGGTATTTTATTGCCTATGTAATCATTCAGCACGACATCGTCAATCTGAGCATTCGAATTTTCTTGGTAAATTTTAATTCTGGTTAAAGTTTATTAAGCTTTTTATTTGGAGACTTTTTGTTTGATACTGATGTTTGAATTATATATTATATGTGTAGATATATATGTATGAATTGAGTTTATTTCTTATTAAATATAGAGCATCGGCGTTGTCGTGCGACTATCCACTTTACAAAGTCTTTGGTATTTATTATAGCCTTTTATGGCGTGTTTATTCAGTGTATATGTGTACTTGGATATTTAGTACAAGTATTGGTTATACTTGGATATTTGGTACAAGTATTGATTATACTTGGTTATTTGGTGCAAGTATTGGTTTTATGTCTACATTGATGGTTGGTTTATACCAGGAGAATAAGTATTATACATTATACTTTTAATGTTTCCTGGATATAAAGGCTATACAGGTTGATATTCCGATGTTATGAAAGGAACCCCGATGAAAATTTCCTGTGAAAGCTGTTCCCTATCTGACGATATTGCTGGTTGTTTGATTATAGGGGCAAAAGACAAGGATCTGTGCTGAAAACTGTAGGAGGTGTTATTTACAAGAAACACGTTCCGACATATGATAGCAATTCGAAAAGAAAACCAATCGCAGTTATCACCCATTAATATGGTTATTTGCAATTTTCTCAATTATTCGTCAATTAAAACTTATTTAGACAATTATAACAATAAAGTAAATAGATTGACAATCAATTATCATGCAATTGATAGCAAAATGATATGGATTTCCTTCAGGAAGATTAAAATGAAAGAAATAATTTTCCAAAATACCACTGCATACACAATTTCTATTAAAATTAAATGTTTCGAGTGAAATGTCGGCTAATGCTCCTCATCTAATGAAGTTTAACTGAAGGTGAAGATGCCAACCTTTCCAAGTTACTGGAAGGCAGTGGTGTTCTCCTGGATATACTGTGATTAATCATAGCGGAGTAGAGCATAAGCACTGCCTTATTCAGATAACGTTTGAGTGGTGTACCTTCTGCTGGTCTTTAAATAGCAGTGGAGGAATTCCACGGAAAGGCGTATGAGCTTGCATGAGTGAGTGAACAAGCAAGAGTGAGTGAACAAGCAAGAGTGAGTGAACCAGCAAAAGTGAGTGAACGAGCAAAAGTGAGTGAACGAGCAAGTCAGAGAGAACGAGCAAGTCAGAGAGAACGAGCAAGTCAGAGAACTAAGAGAACTTGCAAGAATGAGTGACTGAATGAGCGAGTAAGGGACAGTGAATGAGCGAGAGAGAGTGAAGGAGCGAGAAAGAGAGAGTGAAGCAGCGAATGAGCGAGAAAGAGAGTGAAGGAGCGAATGAGCGAAAAAGAGAGTGAAGGAGCGAATGAGCGAGAAAGAGATAGAGACAGAGTGAATAAGCGAGTCAATGAGCGAGAAAAAGTAGCTTAGCAAATGAGTAGTAAACGAGTACAAATGATTGAATTAGCGAATGTGAGTGAACGAGCGAGTATGAATGAGTGAACGAACGCAAGTGAATGAGTGCTAGTGTAGGAGTGAGTGAGTGAACGAACATTAGTGAAATAATGGATGAATGTGCGTGAATGAGCAATGGGACAAATAGTGAATGAATACGTGTGATTAATGAGCTGCTGCTGATTAAATTATAAATAATTCAAACTAATCAACTGATTTTCTTCCCACATCTGAATGAATATATTCGTATGTGTTTTGATTTGTGTAAAATAGCGTTATTTGTAATGGTTTTGGTGGAATACTTGTCCCAGATGCAAAACACAATAATACAAATATTGAAGTCCGTCATAGAAGACAATCTGTGTCATCTGTTCCCGTGGAGTCAGTACTTTGTTTTAGTTCGACTTATCCATTAATTTGTTAAACAAAAATATTAGACTTCAAACAATTGGAGCATAACGTTTAAAGTCAAGTTGATAACTAGGTATATAAAATCTTGACCCGATTCATCCGAAAGATCAATATGCACCGTAGTAATTGGATACTCATTTAATGTTTACCTGTCAAACTTTCAGACCGTTCCATTTTTTTCAGACGTCTTTTTATAATATAATGAGAACTCTCACGACAGAATATTCTGCGGTAATCAGAAGAGAAAGACACATTACTAAATCAAACTACTGAAGAACTGATTATCAGATTACTGCACGTTCCTTTGGATGGTCACACGTATGCAATTACCTTTGAATATAATGATGAAAATAAGGGGATGTTATTACTTACAGATAAAAGGACATTTATTCCTATTTCAAATGCCTATAGTTAATCGTACGGCCTTAACAGATATACAAACTCATACCGTTACAGAAAGCAATGATTTGCATATCAGGCAAGATACTATTTTTACGATAAAAACCTACGGGTTGTGGTTTTTTGAAATACTAAGAAAAACCAAAGAGGATAGGAAACAACCAACGACAACCACTGAATTGCAGTGATTATTTTTATTATTGTTATGTCAGATTTTTTCAATAAAATTGAGAATGGAAATGGGGAATGTGCCAAAGAGACAACAACCCGACTTCTATATTAGACCAGGTCAAATGCTTCATCCTAATAAGATACCAGAAGATATGGTTTGAGTGCAAATGAGACAGCTCTCCATCAAAGTCACAATTTTTAAAAGTAAATCGATATAGGTAAAAGTATGGCCTCCAACACGGAGCCTTGGTTCACACAAAATAGCAATCTATTAGAGGCCTCAAAAATGAATAGTGTCAAACCATTCCAACGGTGAAATTAACGGTCTAATCAATCTATACATAAAAAACGAGAAACACTTATGCACCGCATTAACAAACAACTACTGAAAATAAGATTCCTGACTTAGAACAGGTTCAAACAATAGCAGCGGGTTTAAACGTTTTAGTTTTATCTGAAACAATAGTGTAACATGAAAACATAGAAAGCCACAACTTAAAATACCAATTGAAATAACTTAACTTAATCAAAAGACATATTAGTATTTCATGTAACACAAGTCATGCAAGTGAGCATACAATAATCATATAAATTTGATATTTGATACAATGTGAATACAAACTCATAAAAGGGGTGACAAAATAGTACTATAACACTTTGAGATGTTTTATAACTTCAGAAACAACCAACAATAACCTTGAACAAAAATCCACATATTACAATAATATACACAGTTGAATGAAAGTAATTTTGTTTTCAGGTATACAGTTTGATTGAAACACCGTACGATAGAGCTAAAGAACCATCGCCGTCTAAAAAAGTACAATTAACAATAGGGAATGACAAATCGACCCTTTTGTCGTAAATTTTAGTATGGGCTTTCTCTTTAGAAATTCTAAATCTAGGAAAGGACAGCTTCTACTGTTTATGTTAGTTTATGTAGAGAACTCTTGATTATTTAACGAAGAAATAGCATCCAGATAACGGTAGTATTGTTGATTGTAGAAACTAAATGTTACAATGACGTGTCTTTACTGACATAATTATGATATTACGAATGAGAGAAATATAATGTAAAAAAACCCCCATAATTTAACGCATTAAAAATGTACACACTTCTGGTGAGATAAATCAATATCATGGGACTAACCATCATTAGTATAAAACTGACAATATTAGATTTGTAATTTAGATTTGTTCTAAATATTGGCGTATAAATAATTTACAGATATCCTATATAATATTATTAATATCAAAGTGAAACATCATAAATTGTAAACACATTTCAGCATTTGGTGTTAACTCACCAGAGTTAATCTGGAAATAATTAATTGATTTGATAATGAAACTTTGTAAATGCATTCAAATTTGATATTGCAATGATGGTGGAAAATATAACAAGTGACCATTTAAATAGAAGACTACCAATTTTGGATCTTAGAAACTTAGAATCAATTGACTTCGCCGTACCTGTATATGGATATTTATCACCAATTATTATTTGTTTGACTGTGTTTACCAAGTCGTTTGCTTGTGTTGTTCTTTTGCAGAAAAACATGCGCTCTCCAACAAATTTACTCCTCGCTGGAATGGCTATTTCGGACATGTGCACCGGTTTATGTCCCTTGCCATTGTACATTTATTTTTACTCCTTTGGAAATTTCATGGAAAAGGTACCGATAAACTGGTGTGGTGTACATTTCTATTTTGGACAGTGTATTCCAACAATTTTCCATACCATTTCTATTTGGCTGACAACGACACTGGCTATTCAAAGATATAAACATGTGTGTAGACCTTTAAATGTCCGAGTCCGAGAAAATAATACGATGCGTAAAACTGTCTTTTGTATAGTCATAATCTTTATTATGGCTGTTATTAGCCATTTGGCATGTTTCATAGATATAGACATTACTGAGGTAGATGTTCCGTCTAATATTCACCTGAACAGTACTATCAAAACGTGTAGCGTAGCTATAAACCAATGGTTGTTGGATTATCAAGACATTTACTATAACGTATATTTTTGGTTTCGGGCTATATTCATCCAGATAACTCCATGTATTGTTTTAATTGTATTGAATATTCTACTTATAACCAAAATCAAAAAGTCTAATAACAGAAGAAGACAAATGACATCACAACACAGAAGCAATGGGTCCAATACTGGTACAAGAACAAACATAATGCTTGTTATCATTGTAGGAATATTTCTTGTGACTGAACTACCAATGTCTATAGTCATGATAATGAATACTTTTGACAATACATTCGAACATATTTCAATTTTGAGTAAAAGGGAATATGCTGTTATTATTTTGTTATCAAACTTCTTTATTCGTTTAAGTTTTCCAGTTAACTTTTTCATTTACTGCGGAATGAGCAAACAATTTCGGGAAACGTTTGAAAAAACAATCAAATGCCATGTAGATTGAACAGATACTGTAGGTAAAAAGCCATTCCAGCGAAGGCCGTATGGTGACCTATAGTTTTTAATGTTTGTGTCATTTTGGTCTCTTGTGGAGAGTTGTCTCATTGGTAATCATACCACAAGAACATATTTTTATTTTAAAGCCCATTATCTTATCATGGACAAGTTATGTCGCTAAGTCAAAATCTGATAATACGAGTCATTGAATAATACTCTGATAATACAATGACAATGGATGCAAATTTTAAAGAATTTTATTACTGCTGAATGTGAACATTAGAGGTCAATGTATAATACAATAGCATTGGATGAAAACTTTAAAGAAATGTATCAACTAATGTCAACATTAGAAGTCACCGAATCAGTATGACAATGCACGTTAATATATACACTTTATGTAAACTTGAAAATTGTGTCATGTGTAGTAATCATGTACAGTAAAGGTTTGTCGTAAACTATGTAATTACATGCACTTTATGCGAATAAACTTTAAAATTATGCCATCTATAGTGATCATGTACAACAAATTTATGTCATAAACTATGTAAATACATGCACTTAATGCGAATAAACTTGAAAATTAAGTCATCTATATTAATCATGTACAGTAAAATTATGTCGTAAACTA
This sequence comes from Mytilus edulis, assembly GCF_963676685.1. Taxonomy (NCBI): domain Eukaryota; kingdom Metazoa; phylum Mollusca; class Bivalvia; order Mytilida; family Mytilidae; genus Mytilus; species Mytilus edulis. The sequence continues at coordinate 33,093,956 of NC_092357.1, read as the reverse complement.
TGTAATTACATGCACTTTATTTAAATAAACCTGAAAATGATGTCATCTGTAGTAATCACGTACAGTCAAGTTTTGTCGTACATTGTAAACTATGTAATTACATGCACTTTATGTGGAAAAAATTGAAATTGTGTCATGTGTAGTCATCATGAACAGTCGAGTTTTGTCGACAACTATGTAATGACATGCAAGTCATGCATGAGAAGTATGTCATTTGTAGTAATCATGTACAGCAAAATTATGTCGTGTACTTAATCGAACCTAAAACTGTAACATTCAACAACATAAAAATAATTGAATCATTATAATACGTTTTGAATAAAAGAATGCTGATAATCATTAACGTAAACTAAAGCACAAACTCAACATTTTGAACTAAGAAAATACAGAAAAAAATATATTACTCCGTAAAAGTATGTTTGTTAAACTAGGAGCAAAACTTCCTACTCTTTCTGTTGTCTAACCTCTCTCATTGGTGGATTGCATGTTAGAACTTATACAGGCTTAGATGGTTGATTTTTACCTGAAGCCATTTGAACGCGTGATCTGCAGCCATCTTTATCTGTTATTTTTCACTTATATCGTTGTGATAAAATATTATTTTCTTGACACGAACGATAGCTACAGCATGAACAATCTATGTCATTAGCAATAGTAAAATAAACATATGGTTGATTTGATATTGAAACTTAATGATAAACTTCCAATTTAACAAATTTAAAAACTTGATTGTACTTAAAATCTAGCGATTCTTGAAAAGACCCCAAAATTTAGAGTGAGATATTTTGGTCATAAATCTTAACCCAGTAATCAGAGAACAATATTTGTAAAAATGTCTATCAAAATCATTTAGCAAAGAATTCTAATCAAGTTGGTGATAAGAGCTGTAAATTGCAGTGTACATGTGTCATGCACACACTGTTTGTTTGATCTGTGTAGAAGGCCAATAGAATGACAAACAGTTTTTGTTGGGTTTTTTTTGCTGTGCCTGAATTGGTGATACCTCTCATTTTTTGGTTTTCTTTTATTCTTATATATAAGTGAGAAATTTTGAATCTCGATACACAAATTTGTAGATTAGCAACAACAAACGAACATTTACACATTTATGTTTATTTAAAATTTTAGTTCCAGTCGCCATATTTTGTCTGTACCCGAACATGTAATTGGATGTTTTCAAATTCTAAGTAATCTGACAGTATGTTGAAAGCCAATTACAACAAAACAATAAACAATCATGCATATAACATCCAATGGATTTAGTTTAAAGATGTCATAAACAGTCTAAACACATGATCTTATTCAATGAAAAGAAACGGGTATCGACAAATTGTAGATCCAAGAATGTGCATTATACACAACAATAAAATTTAGTTTGCTTTTAATTAACTGATAACAAATCAATAAAAATACAAATAACAACAATATTGATGGATTAAAGTGATTACTGTGTTGAATAGGTAACATTTTAACATTAGTTTATGTAAAGGACCTATAAAATTACCATAATAGTTTATACAATTTATACAATGGTAAACAATATCTACGGTAAAAAGATGTGCTATCCCGTTTAGAATAAAAATGTTTACAGATACAACTAAACTTCAAAACCAAATCTTCACATCTCTGAAATAACTTAGTAAAAGTGTAAAGTCTGTTGAAATAACATAAAATACTTTACCGTTAACATATATATTACGTTCAAGAAAACCAAAAAACGTCACAACAGACACGGGCATAGCGAACAACATGATCAAGGTGTGATATATAAACACCGTTTAGTGTGTAGTTTCTATGTACAAACAAGCTATCTAAATCTAGAGAGTCTTTCGCTACTTCCAGGTCGGAAATTGAAATTCATATCAATTGAAATGTTCCACTCACACTGTATTAAAGAGACTTTATTCTTTGTTGTTTAATTTCAATTTGTGTTAGCAACTATTCATTTATCTACTAAATACGAGAAATTTCAAAGCTATGAAACACATCATATGTAATTCTTCCCATTACGCGCTCATATTACAAAACATCGAGCTATTCCCTATCTATAGGATTAAACAAAACGGAGTGTTTACAAATAAAGTAGCCGTATGTTCCTCCTGACATCTACACGTACAGTAATTATACTCATCGCTTATTTCTTTTAGTAAAATGGCAGGTGACGAAAACTTAATTTCAGAGAACAGTTCATATACATATTGTGCCACTATTCCAAAGTCATCCTCGTTTAAAGCAATTTTCTATGGTCCGATTGTAACCTTCATTTACAAGATTGACTGTATTAAACAATATTCGTATCAATTCAAACCATCAGTAATATTATATGTGCCAAATATATTTTATAAAGGGACAATTCACCCGATTACTAATGCGTTTAATTGGCAATGGTTCGTTATCTTCACATCACTTCCGCGTTGTAGTCTTAAAATGACCAATCAAAAGATACTGGAATGACAATATTCTATTCCGTTTTAATGACACATAAAATTAAACTTGGTTAAACATGAATGTGTGTTTTATGAGTGCTATTGAGGAGTTTTCGATAGACGAAACACTCGTCTGATGTATCATATATCATAATATAAGCCTGGTAACTTTGATGGGTTCTTAGCAAAAAATGTTCAAGTCATCAAATGTTTTCTAAAGATGAAAGATAAACAAACAGTATGATAGCATCTATTTTTGCTAAAAGTTCAAAATACATGGAAGTCATCATATCTTTTAAATATTATTTTGATGCGATTGCAAAATAACACAGTGATGGCTGCTGTACCCATATTTTGACTATTTTTCCTATTGTGTCTGTTTTCTTCAGGCATCGTTATAAATGTGATAGAATTTGATGCGACTGACATACAAGTGAGAGATTTAGCGCTATAAAACCAGGTTCAATCCACCAAGTCAGGAATATGACAGCTGTCCATTCGTTTGATGTGTTTTATCGTTTGATTATCCATTTGATAAGGGACTTTCTGTTTTGAATTTTCTTCGGAATACTTTTGTGATTTTACGTTTTTTGGGGGTAAAACTGACACAATGGCTCTACCTGGACATAAGATGTATCGTTCTGTAATACCAGATGTTCGAGTAAAAATGATTAAAATGTTAACTTCACTATGTGTAAAAAGTAAAATCACAAAAATACTGAACTCAGAGGAAAATCAAATCGGAAGTTTCCTGAACTTGTGGTCCCTATTAAAACTTCCACGGATAGTTGCTACAGCTATTCACACGGAAGCCACGAACCTAATGTTAACGTGCTTGTTTTTTTTACTTTCATGATTGCATCACAAAGATCGGCGTTCAAGTCTGACAGAGTAGATTTACAAATAGATTAACGAGGTTGAACTGCATACAAATACTCCAAACGTCCTACATTTGCATGCAATCTTTATAGACAAATATTGGTAAACTATTAAATAAAACGTTTAGGTAACTACGTACTCAGCATGTGTATTTTGAAATACTGTTTCTATTTTAAGTTACATGGTTTGTTATGGAACTTTTTTTTTTGTTATCAACATTCTCATTATACATTTTTTTTAAGACAGTAATAGTTTTGCTCTCTTGCTCATCAAACATAAGATAACAAGACACATTCACATCTGTATTTGATAGATGACTTAAATAATCAATTCAATAACTATAAATAAACTCAGCTTCACTATATTTGTCTACAACATATGGAAGACATATTATGTCACTTTTTAGTGACAAGTTTTCTTTTCGGACCTGGAATCTCTTTCTTATTTGATTCTTTAGCTGTTATCCGCTTATTTTGTCCTGTGATGGTTTCTTGTTTCTGTGATACAATCTTGGAATCATTTGAAGATAGATCTATATTTTCGCCTTGCGACTTAACAGTTGAAATTGTTTTTGAAGACTGCGATGTTTTGCTGTCTGCGGCTGTTTTAATTTCGGTATCATTTGTAATATTAACTGAGGTAGATGGCGCTTGCTGTTCTGTTTCTAATGTGATTTCAGTAATATCGGCAGTGTTTGGTTGTTGTTGAGGCACCATAGCCATACCTGGTTGAATATGTTGCTCAACGATAATTTGATGGCCGGTATTCAGGTCAGTGTAATGCATGTACCGAAAAGGAGAATAAAACATATACTGTCCAGCGGGGTGCCCTGGATAAAAATGCTGTACAGGTTGATGTTCTGATGTTATGAAAGGAACCCCGATGAACATTTCTTGTGAAAGCTGTTCCCTATCTGACGATATTGCCGGTTGTATGGTTACAGGGGTTGATATTTGTGGTCCATTGATTAGTGATTGTTGGGGTGCTCTAGGTACAGATTCTGTATTATATATCACAGTTGTCGTTTTATCAGAGTTTCTACCTGAATTGCACAAAATATATCTGTATAACAGTATTGAAATTATCATGAATTACATCACAAGCTCTAAAACATAATAACTATAGTCATTTTGTCGGTATATTTTTATCAGAATTACAAGTGTGTTATAATGAATGCATATCATATATTGGTAGGCGTTATCAGTTTATAGTAAGCTATGAAACCAATTATTAGAGGCCAGTCATTAAAAAAAGACTATTTGGTAATTTTTTGTATCAAATCAAAGCTCAATGATTGAAATCGTTGTAAAATAATGTTGAGAGTGAACTCTTTTCAGAAATAACTTTGTCAGTATTTGGGTAATAGATACATGTGGCTATTTCAATAATGAGTTAATTTAAAGCGGATGTCACGGTTTGTGGAGTTTTATTCTCTGAGGATATCACCAGGTCAGTGGTACATTAATTGTTCTTGATATGATCATAATTATTAATTATCTGTTTTTAAAACTAAAAATTGTTCAAAAGAGAAGGATAGTCTACCTTACACTATACACTACCATAACTAGATTTCTCAATAACAGTCGGCATTTGGATTAGCCAAAGCTCTTCAACTTCTTGATTTTAGGTATTTTGTTTACTTTTTAGTTTCGGCGTCATTGGTGAGATTTTGGTTGAAGAAATGTTTAATATATGGTATCTGTTGTGATTTTGATATAAGATATATGATCGTTATTAGTATAAGAGTTCCATTATTTGTGTTATCGCCCATTATACTACAATAAGAGGACAACAATGAGTTATGAAAATTCATGTGATATAAAGCTGTTGTGCCCATAAAACATAACGAAACAAAATTTTACATCGATCAATAATTTTTTTTTTAAATCAATTTTGTTTGTATTATCCACGTTCAAGTGCATAACAATTCGCAAGCTCGTATTCACACATTTTTTTTTGTAATTCCCAGCACTGAAGTTTAAAGATTAATTACGTATGATGATAATGATACATGTAAGTTACAGTTATATTTGTGTAACACAAATATAACTGCCGTTAAAATTCATATATATATAATACATACAACAACCAACAAGAATATCGAAACAATCTATCAGCAAGCTAACATCGTCCATCGGGACACTGTAAAATACAGGTTCATTTATAGAAATTTAAATCACACTTTTTACAAACACAACTATATAGATGCATAAGAGGTTAAAGGGGCACTAGCTGTCAAATTCATGTTCACCGACTCTAATAAAATTCTCATATTTGATTTATAACTATGTAAAACATTTATCCAAACTATTAAAAGTCTAAATAAAACAATAAACAAGGCACAGACATGAACATACGTAGCTTCGTTGACCTCTATAGTCATCCGATGACCATATAAGCGATGTAGACATAAATATAGATATAGATAGATTAAGCAAACACGTGCTGTTGAATTATTTTAGATCTATTTAATTTCATATTACAGATAAAAAATAACTGTTTATCATCGTTTTTACCTGTATTAGAATGTTTATTTGTTGATCGAATCAGTCAATCAAATGATTGACCTTTGTTTCACTCTCATTGTTGAAATTTTCTTCCTTTAAATAACTTTCCACATTCAATTCACGTGTTATCAATCTCAAGTTAAGAGGTTGAATTAAAGTTCACATGAATACAGATGCAAGTAAATAATTCATAATCAACGATGTTTTTTTTGTTTATTTTGACAAAATTGAACCTTATTGGCTACTAAAAAGAAATATTATTTCACTGTTTGTATTGCATTTAATTTAGTGATTGAGCCAAGAATAATAATTTATTAGGTTTTTCGTATATCTCGTATATCTCGTAGCTAGTGTCCCTTTAAATCTCTAACCTCTTATCATAGCGTTCCGTTCATTAATGAGAGTAACATCGTTTGGTTCCATGTAAACTGTGAAAACTTCCCTAATTTATTATTTGTTTAGTCTCGGAAGACATATATAAACGAGATACAATTCTGACATGAATGTAAGTTGTTCTCAACGTTTGTTTTACATTTGAGTGGTGAATTCGTAATTTTCCGTTGTATTTTTTAATGCTTTTTTTCAAATCATACACAACAAATTTCATGAAAAAAACTAAAACCAAAATATTTCACAACAATAAAGAAAAGAGAATAATGGGGTGTAACAATAAAAAAATAGAGAATAGCGGGATGTAAAAACAATATAGAATATTGCGCCGAAAAAGTAAAAATAAAAGTAATAAATTACCAACAATTTTAAGATTCACAAACACATGTGCATCAGTATACTATATGGAAGTTCCCAGTCGACTCACATAAAATTGTTTCAAAGTGGAACGAAGGTGTGAAAAAATCATGAATCTAAGAAATTGATTATCCACTGCAAGCTCAAAAACCAAAACAAGTGGAAATTGTTTCGTTGTATGCTTGGAACTGTAAAAATCCCTCCTACCAAACTACAGCTACATGTATCAAAAACATGCTCATGGATAAAAGGGCAAATCATCTTAACAGTCCTTTAATTGTTCTGTCAATAAGTAAACAACATTTTAATGAGTGCTTACATCTCATATGTCTCAGTGAACTTTGATAAAAATGGCATCACCGAATGAAGGTGGGTTATCCACCAAATAAGCAATGAATGTTTGCCTGTATTCGTCCATTCATTTTATATATATGTTGATATTCTATTCCTTCTATATAGACTCACTATTGTGTACGTACGGATTATCAATAAGTTTTATTGTAGTAAAGATATGTTTTACTTTACAGTTTTGTAAAAAGAGAACGGTACAAAATACGGATATCATAATAAGAACATACAGACTCAGGGTTCTTTAAGACCCTATAATTTGACAAAAACAAAATATAGAAAACATATCAACATATTCTGAAATTGAAATAAAAAAATCTAAATAAAAACGATTGTTTTAATTCTGTTTATGTAGCAATTTTGAACCTACCTATTTCGTCGATTTCCCCAAGAAGACTGGAAATCATCAAGCATTTTTTATGCTTAAAAACATAATTGAAAAGTTCCAACATTAGTTGTGACATGTTGATATTTATATATTTACTGATATATAATTAGACGATTTTATTTTGGCTATCTATGTATTTGAATTTGATAATTGAAATAATTTGGCTCCAATTAAAAATTTACTATTATAGTACATCTATAAAGATAAGATCGGGCATGCTTAATATTTCAGTTGGTTTTTCCAAGTCATAAATACTCCATACTTTGTGTACTATTTCCAGCCTGGAAATTCCTTTCCGAAATTTATTTTTTGGAATATTATCAAGACGTTTTTCCAAATCGTCAGTGACTTATAATCATTTTATTACTTATTACATTTGGAATAGTTTGTGATGTTTTTAACCTTATCGGGAATCATTTTTCTTCCTTTGTACTGTATTTAGCTCCTTTTATTCTATACTGTGGGGGTGTTGATGGCCGTACTTTGGCCTTTAATGGTTTAAGGACAAGGTACGATAAGGCCCGTTTTTGGACTCCCTATTTTCTCAATTTCTAAATCTTGTTTTGGAAAGCTACTTATCACATTAAAATATTCCCTTAGGTTTGAAGTTTGATTAGATGGGCTTCAAAACCACCAAAAACGTCAAAAGAACAAAATCTACGTTTTGTTTTGCTATTGTTTCTTAAAATCTAATAGCGTGCGCCTAAGTGACTCGGAAAAAATTATGGCGATTTAGACACCAAAAACAGTTCTCATGATATCGGAATAAAACAATTCCTGGGTCACATTGACGCAGACACTAAGAAAATAAAAAAAATGTTGAAAAATCACCTGCAAAATGAATAATAATTACAATATTTAAATAATAACAGAAAGTTAAGCCCCCTAACCTCACCCAGTTGCGAGAATTAGTTGTTTTGAAGTTCATACAAACAAACTTCAAACCTCAGGGAATGTTTTAACATAACAAATAGCTTTCAAAAACAGAATTTGAAAAAATGAGAAAATACTAATTGTGACTTGGATGAAGAGTTATCTCATTTTCACTCATACCACATCTTCCTATATCTATCTAAAAAAAACAATAGTACAATGGAATAGTCGTTATCATATTTATAACATATGTATAATGTCAAATCTTTCCTCCATGCTATAGATTATTAATTGACGGTATAATTAACGCTATAAATGTTTAAAGTGTAATTTGCTGATCTTCATATACACAAAAGGAGGTATGGAATTTGACAATACGACCTAAAAGGAACGATACTTGATGATTAAAATATTCAAAATACTTATCTGTGTAAAAAGTTAAATTACAAAAATACCGAGCGCCATGAAAAATTCAAAAAAGAAAGTCCCTTATCAAATGGCAAACTTAAAAGCCCACACACATCAAACTAAATGATATCAACTGTTACAGTCGATCAGGTTTACCGACAACAGGATCGCGGAGAACATTAAAAAAAAAAATTTCACGAAAAGGGTATTAAAAGGCAACACCAAAACGACCGTAGTAATGTAATCAGCACTTTTATTCCAGCAAAACATACGAAAAAAAACCCGAAAAGCAATCGGTCTGTTCAGAGGAGGAAGGAAATTTTATGGGTTCATGTAAATTTAACCACTTGAATAAAATCGAAGTAGATATTTCATTGGCACGGATGATATATGTTTTCATAGATGTTTTTTTTTGCTGTCTGACGTCATATTTATGAATGCAAAGTGTCTCGTAAGTCAGATAAAGGAACTCATAGCAAAAAACTCTTGGTCTTAATCACTTGCTGTGCAGTACAAAGGATCTCAAAGCAAAATAAAACTTAGTCTCTATCATCTATGGTTTACAAGTTACAAATATATATTACTTATATGAAATGCATTATAGAAATATACACTGATATAACGACGATGGTTAAAACTGTAGGAGAAGTTGAAAAGCTTAAAATTGATACTGTGTATTGAAGATTTAGCTTACAAATGACTGCTGCCGAATACGGAAAATGGATGGAAACACAAAACATTGCAAAAGCAAATTCCTTATTGCAATTGGAAAATTTGTGTATATTTGTGTTTAATGTGTATGTAACGTATTGTAGATTAAGGTTTAAAAAGTAAATTTGATTACATTTTCTTCTTAATTGTGCTGAATATTCCTCATTTCCCTATCCTGAAGGAATACATAAAAGCGTATCCAAATGCTTAAATTTAAAGTATGATAGTTTTCTGCGAAAAACTAAGAATCTAGGGTGAACAATGTATCAGGTTTTGTTTACACAAAACATGTACCGACACATGATAGCAATTCAGATGAAAACCAATCGCAGTTACCACCCATTAAATTATGGTTATTTGTAATTTTCTCAATTATTTGTCGATTAAAACATATTTAGCAAATTATATTAATAAAGTACATATATTTACAATCAATTATCATGCAATTGACAGCAACATAATATGAATTTCCTTCAGAAAGATTAAAATAAAAGAACTAATTTTCAAAAATACCACTGCATACAAAACTTTCTATTTAAATTAAATGTTTCGAGTGAAATAAATTCTGGTGCTCCTCACCTAATGAAGTTTAACTGAAGGTGAGAATGCCAACCTTTCTAAGTTACTGGAAGGCAGTGGTGTTCTCCTGGATATACTGTGATTAATCATAGCGGAGTAGAACATAAGCACTGCCTTAGCCAGTCAACGTATGAGTGGTGTACCTCCTGCTGGTCTCCAAACAGCATTAGAGGATGTCCACGGAAAGGAGAATGAGCTTGCACGAGTGGATGAACGAACAAGTAAGAGTTAGTAAACGGGTCACTGAGCGAGTTAAAGTGAGTGAGTGAGTGAACGAGTAAGCGAGCGATTGGGACTGATTGAACGAGCGAATCACTTTAAGTGAACGAGCCAGTATTATGTGAGTGAGCAAGTACGAGTGAACGAGCGAGTAAGTGAGTGAACGAGTGGGTAAATGAGCGAATGAGTGGGTAAATGAGCGAGATAAAGTGAGTGAACGAGTAAGTAAGAATGAGTAAATAGGCGAATAAAAGTGAGTGATCGAGCAAGAGTGAGGGAACGAGCAAGAGTGAGTGATCGAGCAAGAGTGAGGGAACGAGCAAGAGTGAGTGAACGAGTGAATAAAAGTGAGTAAACGAGCGAGTATAATATGAGTGAGTGAACGAGTGGGTGAATGAGCGAGTTAAAGTGAGAGAGTGAGTGAACGAGCGAATAGGTGTTAGTGAACGAGCGAGAACGAGTGGGTGAATAAGCGAGAACGAGTGGGTGAATAAGCGTGTACGAGTGAACGAGTGGTTGTATGAGTGAGTTAGTGAACGAGTTAGAGTGAGTGAGTGAAGGAGCGAGTAAAACTGACCGAACGAGTGACTATTGCAATTTTCATTGTTATTAAATGTAATATCAGTCAGTACAAATACATCTTAAATCAATCCTAATTATATCTTATTTTTGATTGATAGTTTTATTCATTCGAATGTGACGTCATTTTTTGTGTGCTGTTTTACAAATACAAATGTGACGTCATTTTTTTGTCCTTTTTACAATTTCAAATGTGACGTTACTTTGCGTTGAGGCTTTGACTAATTCGAGTGTGTCTATTTTTTGTGTTGGATTTTGTCGGGTTATGTAATGTATCTGGTTGTTTTCTGTAATTAGTTAATACTTCAGTTTTATCATGTATATCTTTTATATAGTCATTTTATATAATTAACTGTTTGCAAAAGTATAAATTATTCTAAATAATAGGGATGTTCTGGTCCAAAACAGAAAATCCTGGCCGTTTTTGGTACAACTTTTTTCAACTTTTGGTCCTCGATGCTGTTCAATTTTGTACTTGTTTTGGCTTTCAAACTTTTGTATCTGGGCCTCACTAGTAAGTCTTGTGTGGACGAGACACACTTCTGGCGTATTAAATCATAAACCTGGTGCCTTTTATTAGCTATTATTCGTGTGTTTCTTTGCAAAATATGTCCTCCTATTTTTTTGCATTGTAGTCCTGTAATGTTGTATTGTCATCTTAATGTTATATTTAACATGGTCTTTAAAGCGGGAGGTTTGACATGCCAGAAACCAGATTCAACCCACCATTTTTCGATTTAAAAAATGTCCTGTACCAAGTCAGGAACATGGTCATCGTTATATTATAGTTGGTTTCTGTGTGTGATACATTTTAACGGTGTGTTACTTTTGTGTCGTGTGTTTCCTCTTATATTTGAGTGTAAATTCACATTATTATAAGACAGGTCACGGTACTTTTCTATCGCTAATTCATGTATGTAGTTGTGATGTTATATTTGTTATTGTCATCAGATTTTGTCTAATGCTTAGTTCGTTTCTGTGTGTGTTACATTTTAATGTTGTGTCGTCATTCTCTTCTTATTTTTAATGCGTTTTCCTCGGTTTTGGTTTGTGACTCGAATTTTTTTCTTTCTATCGATTTATAAGTTTTAAACATTGGTATACTACTGTTGCCTTTATTTATTAGACATAGTGAACGATTGAGTTATAATGATTCAGTATTTGTGGATGAACGAGCGAGTAAGATTGATTGAGCGTTTGTGAGTAAACGAATGAGAGTGAGTACACGAGTAATAGGGAGTGTAGGAGTAAGACTGACTAGCTAACGAAGCTGGTTGTGGGTGAATGAGTGAGATTAATTGACAGTGAGTGATATCCAGGTTAAAACGTTGATTAGCATATTTTTTTAATCTATATGTATATAATATAAAGTTAAACAAACCTGGAAAAATCAAGTTATCTATTTACATCTTTATTTATGCTAATATCGGATTATATGACTGTCAGAAGTCTTCGAACGTCACCTCGATAATTAATGAGATGGATTCTAGACTAAAACAACGCACGAAAGGCTTATACATTTTATCGTATCTTTGCATTGTAAATTGACTATTTCATATGTTGTTTTAGTTTGGATAAACGTTTCAGTATGTTATAAAGCAAATATGAAAATTTGATTAAAAATATGATAACAAGACATTTGACAGTTACTGTCCCTTTGAATGATGATACATAAGTTTTATGGTTTAAAAGCGATACTATATAAATCACTTTCATGTCAAGCTTGATAATTTTAATAGGGCCCTGAATATGTATAGGAAGACTTATAAACTAAGGATTTGATTGACCTGTTAACAAAAATAGAACAATTTTTGCTATAGCAAATATATTTTATGCAACTCACATAAAGCTTTCTTCTGAACTAAAACAAGTTGTATAAACATGTATATGATAGATATTAACTGAGTTTTTTTTAATGCGACTGAGGATATTGATTTGTTCATATCAATGTAATATTCCCCATGGATTGCCCTTTTATAGTTTCAAAGTTTTAATTTATATCTAAAGTAAACACAACATATCAATATATTAAGAGGATAGGGAAACATGTACGGATTGATATTTTGCCTTAGAGACATTATGTTAATTAGTTGCAATGGTTCTGAACTAGATAATAGTAACGACGAGTACACTCAGACCTGTTATTTGAGTCTTTTGTGATTTTGTTGTGTTTGTATTTTTTATTAATCTCACGAGGCAAATCTTTTTAAAAAACTTACTTTGTTTGAATAACTGAATTATTCAATTGTCTATGTAAAGTTATTTAAGCTCATGCATGTATGGGCAAAGTCTGTTGTGTTAGTCCATGTAAGTATGTACTAAGATAACATTAGTTGCCTTCGTCCATGCCTGCATGTAATACGCTTAGTTATCAAGTTTTTATGTTAACATGATATGAAAGGTTCAGTCATACTATCAAGGTTTGTTATGCATTGAATAAGGTACGTAATAATGCCTTTAAATCATAAATTTTACGTTTAATATGAAAAACAAAATCAACTAAGAAGAATAAAATGATATTAACATCAAATAAAAGCATAATCAAACTAAAATTATCATAAAATAAAGCGGTAAGGAGTTATACATGTTTTCTACTCGATGTTGATATATTGTTATCATATTTCATATAATACAAATTCTTTTGTTAACATCTTACCTGACAGCGTTTTCAAATTCACATTCAAAGACATTTAGCATAGTGTTTAATGATAACATTTAACAGCACTTTGTTGTCATGTTTATATCCAATGACACAGAGTTTTTGGAAATAGCGACATTGAACAACCAAATATAAATTTTTTCCCGGCTATAATAATGACATAGTGTTTTCAAGATCACAACCAAGTGCAAATTGTTTTTATTCTTATATCCAAAAACAGCGTGTGCTCGACTTAGCATCTAATAACACCTTTTTTCATGCTTATATCCAATCGCATAGTGTTTTCAGGATAACAACCAATTACATATTGTTTTTATTTTTATTTCCAAAGATAGAGTGTTTTCTAGTAATCAATATACATTTTGCATGTTATGTTCATGCTTATATTCAATGGTATTGTGTTTTCAAGATGATGCCCAATTACACATTGTTTTCAGGTTTATATCGAATGACATAGTGATTTTAAAAAAATTGGCCAATTAAGAATTGTTTTTCTGTTTATATACAATGACATAGTGTTTGTAAAATCGACGTCCAATTACACATAGTTTTTATGTTAATATCTAACGAAATAGTTTGAAAAATCAACGTCCTATCACACATTGTTTTCAGGTTTACATGCAGTAACATAGTGTTTTATTAAATGTACATTCAAGAACATATACTGTATCAAAGTTAAAATTGAATGTCGTTTAGATAAATGTGAAACTCTCAGTAAGTGACATTTCTTTTCTAGCGATTTCACTCCCGGACTTGCAGTATCGGATCCAGAAATTGTCATGATGGTGATTGGCACGGACTGCCCAAGAGGGGTCCCATTTATTCCGTGATTCCCTACATAATCGACAACATGTTCCGCCTCCTTTCAACTAACGATGATGGTCTTAAGACGTGTACTGTCAGTATCATTTCCTGTTTGATCTTGTCGGTCTTTTCGACTGTAATTACATTTAATAATCTTCTCAAACGTTTCACGAAATTGTTTGCTCATTCCGCAGTAAATAAAAAGTTAAGGGGGAAACTTAAAAGAAGAAAAGAAATTGTTAGCAAAGAAATAACAGCATATTCCTTGTTACTCAAAAAGGAAATATGATCCAATGAATTTTGAAAAACATGCAAAATTATTATTATAAAAAATGGTAATTCAGCTACAAGGAATATTCCTACAACAATAACAAGCATAAGGTTTGTTCTGCTATTGAGATCCTTGATTCTGTGCTGTGATGTCATTTGTATCCTTCTGCTATTAGCCTTTCGGATTTTTATTATAAGTAGAAAATTTATATAAAGTAGAATTAAACATGGAATTAAATGAATACATATAGCTCGAAACCAAAAATATAAATTATAGTACATTTTAAAATTATCCAACAGCCATGGGTTTACGGTTATTGCACAGGTTTTAATAGTATCATTCGGGTGTATATTAGACGGAACATTAACCGGGCTAAAGTCGTTTTCTAGGAAACGTGGGAAATGGCTCAAAATAGCCATAAAAAAGATTATGACTATCACAATGACAATTTTACGCATAGTACACTTTTCTCGGATTCGATCATTTAAAGATCTATATACAAACATATATCTTTGAATAGCCAGTGTAGTTGTCAGCCAAATGGAAGTTGTATGAAAAATTGCTGGTATATATTCTCCAAAGTAAACATAGATAACACACCAGTTTACCGATACCTTCTCGAGAAAATTTTCGAACGAGAAGAAATAAATGTACAATGGCAATTGAAATATACCAGTGCACATATCAGCAATAGCCATTCCAGTGAAAAGTATATTTGTTGAAGAAAGCATGTTTTTCTGCAGGAGAACAGCACAGGCAAAAATGTTTGTAAACACAGTTAAGCAAATAACAATTGGAAACAAATATCCGTATACAGGGACGGCGTAGTCAATCGGTACGAAGTGTGTCAGATCCAGAAATGGTAGCCTTATATTGTCAATGTTGCTCGTTGTATTTTCCTCTGCCATTGTCAAACACACAGATATGAATACCTTCTAAAATGTCTGAGTTGAACCGTTTCATAAACTGTTTTGATTCAAACCTCTTGAGCTGCACTCAAAGCTATAAATGACTACAATAACATTAAAGGTTCCAATTGTTCTGCATCACTTCAGCATTTCGACTTCAATTAAACGCTATTTTTTTATGCTCGAAGCCAAAATATTTGGAAATTGAAAAATTATTTAAGGCAAAAAATGGAAGGCAGTTTTTACATATCACTTGAGATTACATTATTTATTCGACTTATACGATATCACGATTTGATGTACGGACAATAATAAATTATTCATAATTTAATACTTTTAAACAGAAGTTCTAATTGTGAAATGGATATAGTGAGTATAATAACATTTATTAATTGTCCCATGACAATTATTAACCAGTATTAAAAATTCGTTCATTTAAAAATATTTTTCTCTTCTTTCAAAATAAAACAAATTATGAAAATGGTCGGTTGAGTAAGGGCCTTATTTTGTCTATGATCTATGAATAACATCAGAGAAAAAAAAATGAACAAAATTAGTGAAAACCTACATTAACTTATGTGTTATACCTTTCATTTCTGGATTTTAACACACCATATATAGATATAAGAAGATGAGGCATGAGTGCCAATGACACAGCTCTCCATCCAATTCACAATTTGTAAAAGCAACACATTATAGGTCAAATGATGGTCTTCGACACGGAGCCATGGCTCACACCAAAAATCAACAGATAAAGGGCCCCAAAAATGTAAAACCATTTAAACGAGAATATCTTTCTATATAAAGTAAAAGAGATACTATAAACAGTTTTAAACCACATCAACACACAACAACTACTAAACATCAGGTTCCTTCGGAGAGATGCAAACAAATACAGCGGGGTTAAACATTTTAATAGATACAAAAATCCACCCTTCCAAGAAACAATAGTTGAATATCACAACATTGACAGACACAACGTTATAGTTGATATGACATATACATTTGCACTGAAAAAAGTAAAACAAATCAGTAGAAAGTATGTCTTTTTTTCAGGAACAAAGCAAATCAATATAGATATATTCACACCAATGAATTCAAATTATTGTAATTAAGTTTTTGTCCGATTTGTTGTACGTACATGGTTACTGATTTGGACCGGCATTGTCGTTAAACCTTGTATTTTTTCCAACGTTTCGTTCTAGAGTGGAACCAATTTACTACCGACTCGTACCTTTACAAAGTGGTACTTTTATTAAATCGAACACAGTTTGCTAATCATGAGCACCATACCATTCTATCTAATTTAAAACGCTATACAACCAGGTTTAATCACCCATTTTGTACATTTGTGATTACCTGTACCGAATCAGTAAAATGACAGTTGTTGTCAATTCGTTTGATGTGTTTTATCATTTGATTTTGCAACTGGATTAATAGAAACTTTCCGTTTTGAAATTTCCTCGGAGTTCAGAATTTGTTGTTGATTTTTTTTCGTGGGTACTATTTTTCGTTGATTGAGACAAACTTGCATTTTCATGGGTATTTGATTTCGTGGTTTTTGCCAATGTCTGCATAATACCTTATAGAAAATTTATAATTCGTTGAACGTTTTAATTCGTGGTTTATCTGTACCCACGAAACATACGAAAATTGATGAATCTAATGTAATTTTACTTTTTTTGTATACCTGTCAACCAAAATTCTAATGCAGTGTTTACGTTTTTCTTAATTCTCATTGGTTAATGCCATAATTTGCATAGCATCAATTCCACGGTTGAAATGTCATCGGGTATTTGAAGCCGTATCACATATATTCCTACGTGTTTATTTACAAACAAAATGGAAGACGAAACGGAGTATATTTACGATAGCGAGGAAATTGAACTTTTAGGGCAATTAATTATGCCAGACTTTCAGCTTAGATCAGATGTGTTGGTAGATATGGAAACAGGAGCATCCCAAAGCGATGAGGAACTCGCCGAGGCAATTCATGCCATTGAGGAGACGGAAAGTCATGAAATACTCCAATCTCCTGAAACAACAGCAGACGACGTACATGTTTCTGAACCAGCCGTGGAAATGGAACAAGAAATACCAAGCAGATTCGCAAAACTGTACGATGATGCGTTAGAGAAAATCATTGGTGAAACAGAGAGTGCTTCTACAAAAAGACAGACAAAATACGGGGTCAATATATTCAAGCCTAGGTGTCAATTCTAAAAAAAAAAAAAGCAGAATCGTACAGTGTATGATCTGCACAGCTCTACCCCACTACCATATACTATATCTTTCTCTGTTATAGCAAACACCTTTCTTTCCAGTCCCTCCAAAATAACACACATATAAATATACAAACCTAAAACATTTATTTCAAAACAAGGCAAGTAAAAAATTATAAATTTTGTTGGCCAAAGCAGTATCTAATAAAAAAAAATTAAATAAAGACTCGCATAAATACACATCTTGAGAAGTACTAGTACATGTACGTTCAATTAAAAGCAGGAAAGTTTTGACTTGCAAAAATTCAAATTAAAACAAATTTTTTATGTTTTTCAAATGCTTATATTCCTGACAGAAAAATGGTTGTGCAGGGCCACTAAGCAATCTGCCCATTTTGCACCAGCAAAACCACACAATATAAAGCTTAGGCGGGGAATCGAACCCCGGTACACAACCTTTTTCTGCATCTTTTATATCTTTTAGTCTTCAAGAAAACTTTATTAGTTTACTACAACTAGCTAGCACAAAATCACTTCTTATTTTAAATTATTGCAAAAAATGCGACAGGGTTATAATCACAATAATTTAAATCGTATTTTAAAATTTTTTATATGATTTTAACAGGATTTTTCTCAATATTGCAAAAATAAGAAACACATTTTAGTCTAAAATAACAAAATCGCAATATTAACTGCACGCAATAATTTCTGAATTTATTATTATATTCCAATATTAATATTGCCTTATAGTTTTAAGAAATTAATGTAATTTCAAGATCTGACGGCATTAATAGGGGATTTGATGGTCGCAAATTATGAACTGATACCATAAAAATTGGCAAAGTAAACTAATCCAAATGGACGTCACAAACAAATTGCTGCTATGTTCCATTAAAATGCGATTTTCTGGCAATGCAAGGTATTTGTGACTATCATATCACCAATTCATGCTGCCAGATTAAAAACAAATTGTTATCTTTATTCTAATGAAACCCGCAGACAGAAAACAAAGTCAAATCAAGCACTTAAAATTTAAAAATATTGTTTTGAATTTCAAGCTATGACGGCATTAATTGGTAATTTGATAGTCGCAAATTAGGTTTACTGGCGAAGCGTTAGCAGAGACAGTAAACAGGTATTTCAACCATCAAATCACAAATTGATGCCATCAGAGCTTGAAATACAATGATCATTTTGATTGGATAACGTCACAAAATTTCATGGCATCAATTAGGAGATAACTGTATTGTATTTTAAGCTCCGACGGCATCAATTGGGAATTTGATGGTCGCAAATTAAGTTAACTGGCGATGCATTAGCGGAGAGTTAGCAGATATTTGTGACCATCAAATCCCCAATTGATGCCGTCAGAGCTTTGAATACAATATTGTTATCTCCATTCTAAAACTGACAAAAAACAATGTTAAAACATGTATTTAAAACTTGTCATATGCTGTCTGCGTTTGCGTTCCATAGCATCAATTGTGTAAATAAGTGTTGTTATCAAATTAAAATGAATGTTACAAACGTTCTTGCATTATAATTAAAATGGACTTAACAAACGACAATGTTGCACTAGTTTACATGTAAAAAACTATTAAATCAAAAAATAGAATATATTTATCATTAAATTTCTTTTTTTTTCTTACAGAATGGTTGACTGAAACAAAACACGACTCAAACTTTGAGCAATTTCCAACAGAACAGCTTGATCAAATTCTTAGAAATTTTTATGCAGAGGTTCGAAACACAGATGGTCAACTATATGCAAAGAGCACTTTTGTTGGCATAAGAGCGTCAATAAATAGATATTTACGAGGACCACCACACAACAAATCATTCTCTCTACTTGAAGATAAACAGGATTTTCACAAATCTAACCAAATGTTTACAGCTATGATAAAAAAATTGCAAAGGGAAGGCCTTGATGTCACAAAGCATCACTCATCAATCTCAGATGGAGACCTTGAAAAGCTAAGGTTGTCAGGTGTTCTCTCTACCAAAAATTCCTAAAGCACTACTACGTAAGGTGTGGTTCGACATTTTGCTTGGTTTTGGAAGACGCGGTCGTGAAAACCAAAGAACTTTTACTGACAAAACATTTGCTATAAACCAAGATGACAGAGGTTTTAAGTATATTAAAATGGTTGTAAGTGAAACAACAAAAAATCACAGAGGGGGACTTGGGGATGATAATTTTGAGAAGTCACCCCGAGTTTACGCAACGTATAAGCAAGGCTGTCCAGTGGAATCTTTTGAATTTTATATGGACAAGCGTAACCCTAAGTCTGATTTCTTCTTTCAGCTACCAAGAATCAAGAATTTAGATTCTGACACAACATGGTACACCAGTAGGCCCTATGGAGAACGGATGTTGAATGACATGATGAAATCCATTTCAAAAGATGCCGGATTATCAAAGGTGTACACAAATCATTTTGTCCGGGCTACCACAATTAACGTTTTGGCACACTCAGGTGTCTCTGACAGGGAAATTATGAAGATAACTGGCCACAAATGTGAGAGAAGCTTAAACTCTTATCATTCTGATTCCAGCGATAAACAAAAAAGGGATTACTCTGCCATTCTCCTGGGTGATTCTAGTGATACCCCAAACGCCATTGTCCCCCCTGTTTCATCTGGTTCTATCTCTAGTCCCCTCTCTAGCGTACAGCAAAATTTCGCCATTGCTAACGAGACGATGATGCCGTTGACACAAATCAACAACACGAGTCATAACGTAATGCAACAGATAAATAACTTACCCCGAGCTCCGATGTATCAAAAACAATTTGAGGTTAATAATTCCACTGTACATGTCTACAATTATCACATGACTCATCCAGGAAACCAGTAAATTTGACAACTTTGTGATGACATCTTCTTTCCACAATTTTCGGCGCCATCTTTCCCAGGATCCAATTGATTGAACTTTGAAAAAATATAATTCTAGAACTGCAACTGTTGTTTTCTAAAAATTTATCTTTTTAAAAAGAACTTTAAAAGATCATCTTTCATTATTGTTATTTTTGTAAAACCAAATTTATTAAAATGGGGTAGACACAAGTTCGAACTATTTCTTGCGTATGAAAGCTGTTATCGGCCCTCAGGTAATCGATGTGTACTGACAATTCTAATGCAACACCGTTTGTAACGTTCATTTTGATTGGATAACGTCACTTTCTTACATAGCATCAATTGACAGTTGATGCTATGGGACGTACGCGCAAGCGCAGACGGCATATGACAGATTTTAAATACATGTTTTAACATTGTTTTCTGTCAGTTTCATTAGAATGGAGATAACAATATTGTATTTTAAGCTCCGATGGCATCAATTTGGGATTTGATTGTCGCAAATACCCGTTTACTCTCTCCGCTAACGCGTCGCCAGTAAACTTAATTTGCGACCATCAAATCCCCAATTGATGCCGTCGGAGCTTAAAATACAATACAGTTATCTCCTAAGTGTGTACTATTAAGCACACAATAAGTGTAAGAAGAAAATGAACTTCTTTAGAATGGAGATAACTGTATTGTATTTTAAGCTCCGACGGCATCAATTGGGGATTTGATGGTCGCAAATACCCGTTAACTGTTTCCGCTAACGCGTCGCCAGTAAACTTAATTTGCGACCATCAAATCCCCAATTGATGCCGTCGGAGCTTAAAATACAATACAGTTATCTCCTAAGTGATCATGAAAATAATACAATTTCACAAGATAAACAACTCTCGTATAACATTTGTACACCTTACTTATATAATGCCATTAGATTTTCTTCGTTTTCTTTGATGTTAATACCAACTGAAAGAAGGACGGATTTGTGATTTTGTAAAATTTCATCCTTGGTAAATGGTCTTAAAGAATATGTATGTAATTCCAAGCTTTTTTGTGAGACATTGCAAATAATGGTTTTCACATACGAAGACAATATTATTTGAGGCTTTATCTGCTGGAACAACGACATATTTGTCATGCAAAGAGGATAACGCATCCACAACCTCCGGGTTCTTGAATGGGTTAGAAACCATAGGACTCATAGTACAAAGCGGGAATTAAACTGGGTTAAACATATCAATTTCTTTCCCAGGGTACCCGAACATGCGTTCCTATATAAGGCTCCATGACACAAACACAAAAAGTCTGTGGGATGTATATGTTTGCAACATTTAGTCATGTGAAACAGCAACAGAAACATTTAAACGGAAAATTAAATTGACAGGTGCTACGCAAAAAAAGTCTTTATCACATTCTCATCACTAGAAGTACATTCATGATCAATAGCCTACAAAAATTACAAAATATAATTAGTCTACAAAATATTAGATGCAATTCACAATTAATATTAAGAAAAAAGATAATTATACTGCGCATCTACTACTTTAATTCAATTCAATAAGGCTAATTGTATTCGTACGTATATTCGTGTAAAAGACAGTACATTTTAAAAACAAAATATGATCAAAAAGACCTAAAAGTCGTAGATGTTGCCTATATATGATATAACGAATTTCTAGTCATTAGACTCATTATAATATGTTTTTGGAAATTACTGAACCAATACATACATATATATCAAACTAAGTCCTCTGTGCACGTTTTCTTTTTAATATTCATTTTGAATCCACTGACAATTAGCTTCGTATTTAGTGCCGAAGTTTACCGATCGTTACTAAATTGATATACAATCAACACAAAATCATGAAGCACGTGAAAATAAGTGAGATGATAGAGATATATAAGTTTTTCTCCAAGCGTTCATTTTTGATATATTAACTTTGTTATAACAGTTATCAAATGATTTGGTGTATTATTTTACTTTCTTTTAGAATCGGTTAAACTTATGCATTTTTTACGTTAACTCTGTTTACCTTTGTTTATGAAAGATGTTATGGTAAGGTCACTGCAAACGAAAAACCTGTCGGTGAATTATAGTACGGGAAGTCGAGAAATTGTATTAAACAAAATTTCGAAATCTCTTTCTCGAAAAACTACTCTGTGAATTTACTAGTAATGAAGTGGTATTGCAACCGAAAGTACTTTTTGATTATACAACAATATAACAATGAACGGTGTCACCGACTTTGTGTTTGTTTTATAGCTCTTTCAAGTAGTTTATCCCGATTCAATACCTTCCTTAGAAGCAGCAACCTTGTATGATAAAGAAAATCCTGGAACGAAATGAAACCCCTGGGCTATCGTTATACCGGTCACACGTAAGATAGGAGGTTTAAGATAGGACAACTGAATTAATCTCTTCTTTCTTAATGTTTTGGTTCTCAATCGACTTTCAATACAAATGTGTCTATTTGTAAATTAAGATACTAAATATATAAGCAGACGTCACTGTTTCTGTTATATCCATGATTTCAAGTTCAATTGGATGGATGCAATTGCTATAGGCACCAATCTTTCAATTGGTCACTGAGAAGACATCATGTATCAATAAAGAAAACTTTAAATTAAAGAATAATGATATAGCGTCTTTTCGTTGATTAACACGTAATAATTTGTCATTTTATAAATAAATGACCAAATAATTAGAGGGAATTAATTTTCAATTTTCAAAACCAGAGGTTCATTAATACTCTTGTGGAACCCAATTCACAAAAAAATATGCAAATATTTCTTATAAATTCACCGTTGTGATATAACAACTCCTGCAAATACACAGAGGGGTTTAGCTGTGTATCTGTGGATTCTTCGGGGCCGGGAGGGGTGGGGAGAAGTGCTGGGCATAGAGGGCGTACTTCTTTGATTGGAAAATGATCATTTTTTAGCATATAATCGTCCCAAAAATTATTAGTTAAAATGAACCAGAATGACTCTATGAATTAAGCAAACATCCGAAAAAATATGATAGAAACATTAAAATTTAATAATAACAACACAAAAAATGCTAAATTTTGAGCGAGGTTTGAACACTTTCTTCAAATCCATCATTCATTAGTAGTTCTGTACTCTACTGATTGAACCACGGCGATCCATATCCATAACCTTCTTATTAAGGAGATATATTGCTACAATTTAGCGATGTTACAATTTTTTCTTTAAAAAGTAGTTTTTTATGATATAAGGACACACCAAACCAATTTCATTTTTGAGGGAAAAAGTAGTATGAATTACAACAGTCATCAAAAACATAACTTTTTTTGGTTTGAAATGTCCTTCTGGGGGATTTCCCTGTTTTTCCCACCTTAAAACACCCGAAATTTCGCATATTGGACTTTCATCCTTTTTTAGGGTTAAATTATCTATTGATCACACATGTCATAATATATGTAAATCGAGATATTGAGCAAAACGCATTTTTATTTTTTGTTTTCATAGTAAATTTTATTCTGTCGGCACTTTTTGAAATTGGCCCTTCTGTGAAAAAAATTGCAGACAAATTGGCCCTACCTCTTTAAGATCCTTTGACTTCAAGAAAATAACTTTGAAACGACCGATGATTTGAATTTGAAGCTTTCGAGACGAAATAATACATATTTGAATAGTTTTTTTTTTAACTTTCTGTAAAAAATCAATTCTCGTTTGTCGTGTTTTGTACATTTAAACTTGATTAAGAAATCATCGGTTCTTCGTCAGTCTGGGATGCGGTTCGCTAAAATTGCTTCCCTTGTTTATTTGGCTCTCCGGTCAAATCGTGTCATTTCGCTGCCTCCAATGGTAGACGCGACAACGATGGGTGTCGTCAGGACAGGTACGATTAAAGGAATCCGTTATGAACTAGACGATCCCAATTGGTATAGGTGAGTTGTATATAGTTGTTGATTTAGAATAAATGCATGTTGTAGAATAATTCATAATCAGGAATCGCTGGAAAGGAAAGAAACGTGCTGCTACGATGACCCGGAAACCGAAGGTAGAAAATTATTTTTTTTTTAGAGACGATCGAAAGTTTATATAAAAGTTATAATAACCATCTATAAGTATCAACATAATTCATATGTAACATCTATAAAAAAAAAAAACATAAAGTATGGCCGTTTTTGTCCTCTGGCCGTTTTTATCCTATGGCCGTTTCATTTTTTCGGGGTATGGCCGATACATCATATGGACGTTATGGCAGTATGGCCGTCACGTCCTGCATCGGTTCTGAGTGTGCCACCTACACATTCAAACATATACACAACCACAGTATTCTTATCTATCTAATGTGTTTTCATAATTATGTGCTATAGGGCAAAAAAAGGTAGCAGTTTTTTATGTCTTGTTGTTAAGCATTTTCAGGGGAGATAATGTTATTTTTTCGGGAGTGTTTGATTAGGTTTGTTACACTGTAACATTATATATAATACACACTCATAAAGTCGATAAAAAGCGCCTAATACACAAAATGAACTCAATGTCAATTATTCTATTTACCTGGTTATTGGTTCTTTATCCTTACTAAATGTTTTTGTGGTGTATATTACAAAAAGGGGGTGCTTTAAAAAAAACACCGGAATACCTTATAATCCTACAATACCTGCAATTGTTTACAGAATAAGAGAGATAGTTCGTATTCTAAACCAAATTTTTTTCACATATTCGTTAGATATGTTGAAAATATAGCCAAATGTTAAGTACGTATATCCATCCCCCTTTTTTAATTCATTATTTAAACAGACAGCTCTAAAGAATATGCAATAACCTAACATTGATAATTTAGCTAACAATGAATCCAGTACATTTTTCCAACAAGTAAAGACAATGAAAACATTTGATATGAATTGAAAAATTGGGCAAGGAAGTAAGATCTTGTGGTTTCATAGACATTAATTATAATTCAACATTTTCGATTTATATTTATCTTTAATTCATATTATGTATCATGACATGTATATATCTCTTGATGCATATAATGTATAAATCCAGTGGCCTGTGTTCAGATCTGGTTGTATGGGGAACATGTGGTTGGAAGTCCCATTTTAATTGCTTGTTAATTTTTTTTTTGCAGTAATGCTCCGAGACGAAAAGCAAGATAGACAGTAATTTTATCAAGAAGTTATGGAGATGGTTACCGAACAGATTCCTTAACATCAGGGTTTATAAGAGGCTCCTGAGCCTTAACTAGTGCCAGCTGCTGACATGCCCTACCTGTGACGCTGGCTGTAAAGCCCCTATTTTGAAAGCACGTTAAAATATTGTGTGGAAGTTCTGCTATATCTGACAGTCAGATCTTTAAATTATTCTCAAGTACATATACCGTTCAAAGGGATGGAACAGAGAGGAGAAGCTTTTAAGTGATGCTAATCTGAGCTTCCAATTTGAACTATGGAAAGCAACATATAAAGATATGCAGGAGAAACAATCTTTATGAATAAAATTATCCCACAATAGGAACTTTGCAGAATTTGTTAAACATATCCATAACAGAAGAGATGTTTATGTCTCCTTCGTACATTTGTAGTACTGATGGTAATTCAGATGCACAGTTGTTTTTCTTCTGCTTCACATATTTATTAATTTCTAACACAATGTTTTGTGATTTAATTGCTGAGATGATATAGCAGTGCCATTGGTTTCCCCTCTCTGTTTGTTCCAAGAACTTGATCATCTGAACTCTGTTCTTTTTTTTTAAATTGGAGACCTGTTCAAGAACAGTTAAAAGAACATCTGCTTTGTGCTTAATTTTTGCTATCTTTTTAAGACCAGCATCAAAATAAATTTTAAATAAAACAGGTTGTATATTCTTCAAAATGTGCCTGTCCAACGGAAATGTTAACACCCAAGAATGCTGTTCAGGTATATTCATTTTTCAACTTACAAAATATGTCAAAGGTTTTACCATCCTCAACAATTACCATGTGATTTAAATTTTTGATTTGTCAATATCAAGCAAATTGTCGATATTTTCCAAAACATGATAATAGTTCCCTTTTTCTTGTAAACAACAAAGGACTTTCTCTTGTATAAACGAAACTGTATGATTTATTCCTAAAAAAATATTGTAATCCCCAATTCGATGGAAAAAAATATTGTCAATCAAATGACAAAAAAAAAATGTATTGTGAATCCAGATATTCCTCATACCTTAAAGTGTTAAATTTTGAAAAAAAATTAATTGATTGATAAGAGTCGGAAAGAAAAACAAGTTGCTTTCTTTAAAAAAAGAAAAGCAATACGTGAACCAAAACATTCTGACTGGTAACCAAAAAGTTGTTGCTGAATGTTTGTTTGTTTTTCAATTGAAATAATTGAATGTGAATAGAATAAGATAAGATAATAATGATGTTAAAACACGTGTCAATTGAGAGCAATGATGGATAGTTGTGAATAGAAACGTGTATATACAGCTACTATTTTAATATACATTTAATGCTCGACTTGTTTATTCATTTCTTGGGAGTATACGTCATTTGTTCATGGTATTTTTTGAAAATCCCAGTTTTTATCTACCTGGTGTCTAATGAAAATTACACAAACCAATCGCAGTAATATATATTTAAGCACATAATTTGCTTTATAATTTGGATGCATTTATTTTATCAATCATATCTTCATATTTTGTTTCCTGGATGCCTCCAATTATTCTCAATTCAAATTTCCATGTGAAGTGCAACCCTGTTGCACGCAACTTATAAGAAGGTAACGTATATATTTCTTGAGCCTGAGTAACACATCAACTTCATTGGGACCTCTTATATAAAGACATATTTTGGTAAAAAAAAATCTCAAATTTTAAGGATTTCCTTAAATCAATCAAAATATTCTACAGGAAAACATTGTTTTGAAGAACATCTTATTTCCAAAAGTTATATGAAGACCTGAACATACTCTAAAAAGAATTAATTTTAATAAAAAGATATGTAGATATAAAAAATATCATGCCACGATTAAAATGTTGTACGGCAGACACGAAAAAAGTCTACAAAGAATCATCAGTGACGCACAAATAAAAAAAAAAATAAAAAGGCCAAATAAAGTACGAAGCTAAGTTATCAATTCCTTGAGTAGTAACTCCCTAGCATTTCGAAAATATCAAAGTTTGTAATAGGACAGAGACTCAAAGAAGAAAACAAAAGAGAAACAGCTAGAGGTCAGAATATCGTAAGTAACGATGGTCGTGCTTGAAAGTCACATGTCAAGCTCTTACTGCCGTGTCCTGAATTTAGATAGGAAAAGCGAAAATTTGCATTCACGAGTGAAATTAATATTACATGCACGTGCTAAGTCGGCGCTAGAAGTAGTAAATAAATGCATAAGCACTGATATTCTGCATAAGAATACGCATTTGCGTCATCACATATATTAAATTAATAGTTGAATTCGGATGTCAAAATATCTACCTCAGCTGTTTTGACTCCGTATTCGTGACATTTAATCCGGAATTTGTGTTAACGCAAACCGACAGTGCACGTGTGAAGAGGATGTACAATTTGAACAATAGCTGGTCAACAGCTAGTGGAAAAAGTTTTCATATAATACAAATATTTCAATACTATAAAAAAATAAAAATAAAATGACAATAATACATAAATAACAACAGACTACTAGCAGTTAACTGACATGCCAGCTCCAGACCTCAATTAAACTGATTGAAAGATTCTGTCTTCATCATATGAATATTAGGCACAATCCCTTCCGTTAGGGGTTTAGTATCATACTATCATAAAATATATGAGAAGAACATAACCCGTGTCATGCCAACAACTGTTTTTTTTTAAATAAATGTGTTTAGATCCGATGCAAAGACCCTATAAGTGAATCGATATTAAAGCCACAATATGCAATCTTTAATGACCTGACAACAGTATCGTAACTATATCCCTTCTTAACAAGTCTGTTTAAAGGTTTTGTAAGCTTTTGAGGTGAATACTGACATTGTTGTGCTTTGTAAAGAATATTACCATAAAAGATTGGATGTGAAATATCTGAACGTATAAGATATAAAAAAAAAGATGTGGTATGATTGCCAATGAGACAACTGTCCACAAGAGACCAAAATGACACAGACATTAACAACTATAGGTCACCGTACGGCCTTCAACAATGAGCAAAGCCCATACCGCATAGTCAGCTATAAAAGGCCCCGATAAGACAATGTAAAACAATTCAAACGAGAAAACTAACGGCCTTATTTATATAAAAAAAAAGACGAAAAACAAATATGTAACACATAAACAAACGACAACCACTGAATTACAGGCTCCTGACTTGGGACAGGCACATTTACATTGCCATTTAAGCGGGAGGTTTGGCATGCCACAAAACCAGGTTCAATCCACCATTTGTTTCTTAAAATGCTCTGTACCAAGTCAGGAAAATGGCCATTGTTATATTATAGTTCGTTTCTGTATGGGTTACATTTTAATGTTGTGTTTCTGTTGTGTCGTAGTTCTCTTATATTTGATACATTTCCCTCAGTTTTAGTTTGTACCCGGATTTGGTTTTCCTAATCGATTGATGAATTTCGAACAGAGATATACTACTGTTGCCTTTATTTCTCCCAATCTTTTTCATATTTGTTTATTCTATAAAAGAAGAAAACTTTTAAGAGTAAAAAGGATAAATAAATTTGATTCTTGAACAATTCAAGGTCACCGAAATTGTCAGTCAGCTATAATTTGTTTCAATACACTTTATAAATCTTTTTGTGATAGAACAGGTGCGATTTTTTAAATTTGAATTTATTGTCTTAAAGAAAGTCACAACGAACTAACTGTGTTCTTAGGTCATTTTCCTGTTATTGTTTGGAAATTGGTACTCTTATTTTGTCACAGTAAGATTCGAATTGTATTTGATATCATAGTTTAGACCTATCTCGTTTTCTTTTGTATATGTAATCAACTTCCATAATGATGATTGTTAGATCTGACCTTAATTCATGAATAAGAGATGCGAATAAGCCCAAATGGACAGTTTTCGCTATTGTGTTTTCGAAACTGTACATCTATTGATCGTTTTTGGTATCTTCGCTTCTTTCTTTTTTGGTCAATGATATTTAGTAAATTGTATAAGATTTGTAGATTTAAACACCACGTTCAATGCAAGATGATAATATAATTTATCTATTCTCAACACTTAAATGAAACTTTATTCATGTATCCTTCATGATTGAATAATGAATATATAATTTTAAAGGATTTTTTGGGATAAACTTACCCTTTCTTCCTTTCCCAATCACTCAATAAAGCCATCAACGAGTAAATCAAAGCAAAAATATCAATATTCGTCCACTTTTGAACACTATAAAAAAGATCCAGCAGTTTGCATTTATAATTTCAAATAATGAACAATTAAAGCCGGATGTTGCCGATTGTTTATCTTGTATTTGTTAACTACTTTACACTTACTTGTTGCTTATTCTTTATTTTTTTATGTTGTGTCATTGTACTATTGTTTGCCTGTTTGTCTTTTTTTCATTTTTAGCCATGGCGTTGTCAGTTTATTTTCGATTTATGAGTTTGACTCTCCCTCTGGTATATTTCGTCCCCCTTTTAGATAAGTTCACTTTATTGTTTGATATTTTGTGGAACAAAAGTATATGTTAAATAGAGAAGGAAGATCCCAGGATTGCAACTATGAACAAAGAACAGACAAAAGACAGATCACAAATCTGGCAAACGAAAAGACGAAAAAAAGTACGATTTACATTTATCTGAAAACTAAAAATCTTGAGCAACAATTCGAATGAAGCGTTTTGTGCTTAGAAACTACAATAGCCCTGACTTTTGTAACTAACGTGTGCTCTTCCGGTCATGTTGATCAACGAATGTCTTCAAACTCTCAATCCTTTCCTCGTCTCCTTTGAGGTTGATTTTATCAACAACAACAAAATCTGTTTTGATATTACCTTCGTTTTATTTTATTTACAAATCAGCATCGAAATCTCATTTAATGACTTTCTTTTAAATTAACATTTATATGTAACGAAAAAATAAACACAAGTTAATATACATCTAATTTTTAAGTTGAACAGAGATTCTGTTTCTTATGTTCCACCAAGATAACTTTGGACATTTTTACTCCTTCATTATAAAGTTATTTCCATGCTTAAAATTAAGAAAACGTCCACTACTAGTATTTCTTTCGTTAAAAAAAAAATTAAAAAAAATAATGCTGTCGACAATTAAACATCTTGTAAACAGTTATTCCATTGTATTACACAAAACACAAACTGCCAGAATGGTTTTGGTAAATATTCAGGATTGTAGAAATATTTATAGAGGTTTGTTTTGATATTGGTGACAAATGATGACTGCTGTACCCATATTTTGACAAGTTTACCTATTATGTCTGTTTTGATCACACATCGTTGTAAATATAATTCGATGCGACTGTCATACAAGTGAGAGGTTTAGCGTTATAAAACCAGATTCAATCCACCATTTTCTACATTTGAAAATTCCTGTACAAAGCCAGGATTATGACAATTGTTTTCCATTCGTTTGATGTGTTTTATTATTTGATTGTGCCATTTGATCAGGGACTTTCTGTTTTGAATTTTCCTCGGACTTCAGTATTTTTGTGATTTTACTCTTCATTGGTCAATAAATTCATGAATTTCTATTTGTCTCATTTTCTTTAGCAAGATTTGTTGCGTTAAATTTGTAGATAATTTCTTAATTTTCTACAGCATTAACTGAGCAAATGGTGTAACGTTTTCTATTGGTAGTTTTCATACATGTTTTAAGAACTACTATCTGACGTTTTGTCAATGTATCATGTAAAGATGTGATCTGATGTTGATAATGTTTGAAATTTTAAGAAAGGAACAGAGTGCAATTACGTTAATGGAATTCATGAGGAATTTTGCGCTGATTAAAGAGCAGATATAGAAATCTCCTATTTGAAGCCGTCGACTGTTGTACAAAGGATTGCTGATGTAGGAAGTAGGTTCCATTGTACTATTGTATGTGGATAAAATGAAAACTTGTAAGAATCTTTATTTGTTTGAATTTGTTTAAAGTGGTTGGTATGTTTATATCTTGTTCTACTGTCTGATTTAACAAGAAGATCTTTAGGGTAAATTGCTATGTGTTGGTGTATGAACTTATAGAATACCACTAGTCTTGTTTGTATTCGTCTCAATTCTAATGTAGGCCTCTGTAGGTGATCAGGCATATTTGAGACAGAGCTGGTATTGTGATATCTATTACATATGTAGCGAGCAACTCTTCGTTGGACCATCTCAATTTGGTTGATTTGCTTTTTGGTGTGAGGCTAGGCATCAATATGTTAATGTTTTTCAACAAGATAACACTCGAGCACACTCTGCATGACTCACAACTGCCTTCAGTAATAATATCCATGTTCAGACATTACATGGCCAGCCTTTTTGCCGGATTTGAGTCAAATTGAACAGTTATGGGATCAAATAGGACAATCGGTAAGACGACGACAGCCACCACCAGTTACGCTGCACCAATTTCAAATTGCATTGCGGGAAGAATGAACAAACAATCCACAACGCCGTGTACGACGTCCCGTCAGGTCAATGCCACGTCGTTTTAGAGATTGCGTTGCAGCACACATTCATTATTGAGACTGTGAGGTAGTGAATTGTAGCGTTGTGTTACACGAACGTATTACATTCGAATCGTGATGATTGAACATTTTTGTTTGACTTTTATCTTTTAAATTAGATAAACCCATTAACGGTCATTAACAATAACTGTAAAGAAAATGTTATTAAAAAAAAAACAGTGTTTCGTTGTCATTGGCACTCAGAATATATTAAGGGGGTACCTAACACCTGAACTAAAATTAATTTGGCTCGTTTAATATTCTTTAAATTTTGACAAAGTATTCAGTTTGACCCTTTGACAAAAAAATAAAAATTTCAAATACTTTGAACCAACCGTTAAATCAGAAAAATTAGTCTGGTTATATAGCAGTTTGACAAAAACTTATTTGGATCATTGAGAAGCTTAATATTCCCTTAACAACACAACGTCATTAAAACGTTCTGCTGATTTTACAGAGTTATCTCCTTGTAGTGTTAGGTACCACCTTAAGAAAATATTAATTTGTCTTAAATACCATGCAAACTGCAAACAGAATGCTTTATGCCAAACATTAAAATTATTCTTGTTTATTTTTCTCGTGAATTGTAAATATCACGTTCAGCAATACAGCTGGGGAGCGATTTTAAATGGCAAATGTGTATATTTACATGGTTACCGAACTGAGATTGATATATAAACGTGAATATGTAAAAGAAACTGTCTACCATTTATTTAAGGGTATTTCATTGAAAGCAAAAAATAAAATTAAATGTTTAATTTGAAGAAAAAAAAATCAATAAACTTATTCAAGTCAAAACCTTCTGATAGTTACAAAGGAAAATTGTTGTAAGTCGATTTAATTCTGCATTTCAGTTAATTGTTTAATCTCTATAACCTTGCTATAACAATAAACATCATTTATTTGATACGTGATAATGTTCAGAAACTTGTTTTTATTTTTTTTTCTGTAACAAGTGTTTGACATGATTTTAAATTAACAATGTTGAATATTAAAGTTACTCAACATCAGTATAAAAATATCGATTTTCGTCAGCATTTGTTTCTCAGTTATTAGGTACAACTTAACATTGCTGATATGAATGTAATAAAATGTTCTTCTATGAACACTTTTTTCTAGTTTTTTTGAAGGTCCAATAAACTCATCATAAATACTACGATTGTAATTTGTATTTCGCCAGACTCACGTTTCGTTTACAAATGACTCATTAGTGACGCTAGAATCAAAAGAAGTTAAAACGGCCAAATAAAGAACGGAGTTAAGGACCCAAAACTCCTAAACGTTCAGCCAAATAAGCTACGGTAATCTGTTAAAAAGTCTTAGATTTTCAAAACTTCAAAGTTTTGTTAACAGTTAGTTTATATTTTTGACAAAAAATGAAAACACAATCAGATTCACACCATCGGGAAAATTATAACCGCTCAAGAATAATGATTTCGAGGAACCAGTTATTGTATCTAAAAAGAGCGTCAGAATATTGTATTGGTTTCGATTTTGGGAAAAAATAGGAACTGTTCAATTATGTTCCTTATACATCGGTTATATCTTAAAACAATTTTTCCCGAGGCATTAGCTGTTTACATTTGCTACCTAGTTATGTCTTTATTATTTATAATGGTTTATCCTATAACTGAAGAAAAAAAACGTATTAAATGAAAAATCAAGTTTAAGGCAAAGCATAACTAACAAACAAATTATGTGGAAATAGCGACCACTGTTCACTTCGAATGAGGAGAACGATGACCATGATCCCCAATACTTTGACTCATATTCGCATCACCCCCCCCCCGGTTGTCAGGGGAATAAAGATTAACAATGTCTAGATCGTTATACATTAATTCTCTAACTAGTACCAATTCAGAACCAGCCACTCATGGTAGACATGAGATAGTCTCAACAGAACTTCATGTGGTAACAAGCGAAAGTAAAAATCTTATATGATCCGACGTTCAATACGGGAAAGGATCATAACCTTAATCTGTGATTAAAAAACTAAAATAGATCAATATTTAATGATTTAATGGTAACTTTTTCCGCTATTAAATACCAGTAGTTGAATTTTGCATCGAATATGAGTCTACTATGAACTAATACAAATTTAACTGCCTTCAGTTGATTATTATATTTTAGGTCGCTTTGGTTGTTTAATTTTGTTTTCCCAATAAATGTGTCATTCTTTTACGTGATATACATGTAAGATTAAAATCTATGACATCAAAACTGTATTCTCCTCAAATCTACGTCCTGCTTAACTCTGTCTCGTGACGTCATGACACTCCCATATGTGGCCCTTTGTTCAACCTAAAATATGATATATCTTTCATTAGACTTATATCCCGTGATGTCGTGAAATTGAAACATTTGACGCCTTTGTTATTCAAATTTAAGTCCTTTGTGAAAATGTAGACTATCTGCAATGGAATGTGACTTCGAACAACTTGTAAAAATTAAGATAAATATTAGTTACTTCATTTAAATGGTTTTAAGTTTAAAGCACATGATTTTATTTGCTTATACATAGTTTTAATTTAGAAGAAACCAACATGGTTAGAAAATACAAATAATAGCACCATTACAAACACGATCCGATTATAATTTTCTTGTCATGGTTAGAAAATACATAAAATAACAAAACATTAAACGGAATCCCAATTAAATATTCTTGTACGTGTCTTTAAATAAAAACAAATCTATTTTATTTTTTTAAATCTATTTGGAATAAAATATACGTAACAAAAAAAACAAAAACAAGAAAAGAAAATGAAAAAAGACATGAAGCTAAGTTACCGTTTGGCCTTCACGATTTTTTTTTATCATTTGACGGAAAATGTACAAATAATTTGTTTTACTTTGGGAATAAGAAGGAAAAAGGCTTGGTGTGCTTATCTTCTGTAACAGTTGTTGTTTTAAGAAAGTTTAAATAAATTCAACTTGTTCTTTATGACCATACATATGAATTCGGTTAATTGTTTAATCGATAGCCTTGCTATGAAATTAGACATAACATCATCTTAAAACGAGTTAATGTTGAGAAACTGCGTTTTTATTTGATGTGTAACAAGTGTTTGACATAATTGACTAACCATGCTGAAAAAAGTATGAACAAAAGTTTTTAAATGTCACTAAAAATCGTTTTAAAATTGTTAGGTACAACTTTACTTTGAGGACATAAATGTAAGACAACTCTGGAAAAATGTTGTTCTACACTTTACAAGCGAATTTTTGAAGGTTAAAATTACCAGTGCAATAATGATCGGCTAAAAAATATAATCGATCAAGAAAAAAGTTTGTGAGAAAGAAGTCGTTCGATTTGAAACTTTCATTTTGAACATCTTGAACATGAAAAACGTTGAATTCTACAACTTATAGAAAAAGAACATTAAAGTGTGATAGTTAAATGAGACACGAGAAAATCCAAAGGGACATACAAACTTATTTAGCTGAAATAAACTAACTATGCCATGGTTGAAATAAAAAAAAAAACCCAACAAAATTGGATTTGGTTTCGCTTTTTTGAAAGATTATTGTTTAAATATTTCCTTACTGCATCAGTTATATTTGCAGAAAAGTTGCTTCCAGAGTAGTCTTCGTTATTTAAAATATTGAAACCATACCAGTATGAGAGTCAACTGTTTTGGTTAAGAAACATTTAAATAAAAGGATTGACGTTTAATTGGGGTGTTTCATCTTTACTGCAAATCTGAATTTATTAAAGTTTCTTACTTTTTAAATAAATTATGAGTCAACTAAGGCCGATTTCAAATGACCAAATTAAGTAATCTTTTAGTTTCATTATTTATCAGATATTTTTACACAGCTTAGTACACAATTAAAAGTTAATGTTATAAATATTCGTTTATCAAATACAAGGTTTAATTATTCCCCTTTTACTTTAGAGCTACTTTGGAAAACATTATAATTTAATTCATGTCTAAGCTACGATTAATTAAGGATTAATATGATATATTTTTCTTCGAATAAAAGAAATTCTGTATTAGCAAAAAGGGCAGACATTTTTTTTTTGTAAAATCAGTGCATTAATCATCTGTAATTAATTCATAACTTAAAGAAAGGTAAAAGACACCTAAGGGACATTTAAGGATACAATAAAGTTACTTTAAGAATGAATTGCTTGAAAAAAATAAAGAAATAGCAATACTAGAAGCTGACAAAACTGCAATAAACTTTATGCAGGCCAGAAGTCAGCACTTCTGTGTTGGCATGAATTATCATTGCTATGGTCATAGAAATAGTTTGCTTTAGCTGCATTTGACTTTTCGGCATTTTGATTCCTCAATGCTGGTGGCTTCGTACTTTATTGGCCTTTTTATTTTGTCTTTATTCTAGCGTGAATGATGAGTCTTTATAAAGGTTAAACGTGCGTCTTATGTACACAATTTTAATTCTAGTACCTATGATTAGTTTATTATGTGGTTTTATTCCCAATTATATTTATTACTCGTAGAATGTATTTGTACTTTTGATAGCAGATAGGTTTTTTAATTTATGAGTCTTAATCGCATTTTTAAAACAAAATTATAGAAAGTGTCGTACGTTTTTACAGTTGACAAGGTTCACTTGAAATACCTGTTTCTAGAAAAAAAATATCACAAAATTCGACGAAAATGCAAAAAACCAAAATCAACATTTTTTCATCATTTCCATTCATAAATGTTTAAATGAAAGTTTTAAGAAGGAAAAGGAAGATTTACAAAAAGTAAAGTGTCAAAAATACCGAACTCCAAGAAAAATTCAAAACGGAAAGTCTGTAATCAAATGGCAAAAAGCTGAAACACATGGAACGTGTCATATTCCTGTTTTGAGAAAGGGATGTTCTTATATAAGTGCATATTCTCAAATTGATATATCAAAATGTTAGATTAAAGTAGAAAATTCTCAATCTTTGGACATAAAATAAAACAAAATGTAGAAAGATTATTATAGATGAAAATCACCAAAGTTCTACATTAAGCGAAGAACTTCAATGATTAATTTTTTTATATAGTCGTATCTTAAATTTGTAATTTCTTCAGTTTAAAATACTTAACTTGAAGCATTGACCACAGGGTTTAAATGCGATTTGAAGAAATTGTGTTATGAATTAAGTGACCCACTGACTTTCGTTCAGCGCCAGGTCTCATAGGAACACTCAAATGACCTCTATCATAAGAAAGTCTGTATATTTATTGTTGAAGTAGAATGAAACTGTGCTAAGTCGTTTTATTGTGCTTGAAAAACCATGAATATACTTGATCATTCTGGTTTATTGCTTTATCGATAATCCTGCTAAACGAATAAATTTAACATTATATTTATAACTGTACATTATAAGAAACGTTTGATTCCTTTAATGTTCACCAAGTGTTTGACATATTTGATTAACCATGCTTATACGATAAGTTTCTGAACAATTGCTGTTGAGATATTGATCTTTTTATCAGTATTGCAAATTATATTTATAATAGTAGTTTTGAATATTTGATAAATAGCCTGCTGTTTAATCCGTATCGCTCAACTTTGTTACCTACCCTTTATCACACCCCTTTATCGAATGTCTATCCTTTATCACACCCTTTATTCCATGCCTACCCTACTTGGAAATATGAAAAAAAAACCAAAAATCAGAAAAAGCATTTTTCTTCAATTGGTCTAAAATGGGACGGTCATTACGGCTTTTTTAATGACGTCATTGTTTAGTATAAGCCGTCACTGACGTCGATCCTTCATATTTTCTGGCACACGAAATGAAATCATACAAATCTACGGGCAGCAAAAGGGTTAAACTTTAGTTTTTGATATTTCAAAGTGCACATGTTTTACTCACCAGTCTCGACGTCGTCTTTTGTTTATTACAGTATACTTGTTATTAAATTGTTGGTTTATTTTATTTCTTTGTTTTATTTAGTGGTTTTATTCAGAATGTGTGTTTACATATAGTACAACATTACCAAAGCAGTACAATATGAACTCAATGAAAACAAAACGCAAATAAACAACAAAAAATTACAATGATCAAAATTTTTCTATGGACTACACGATGCAAATTGTAAGTTACCCAGGTGCGTCTGATTAAAACGTAAGATTAAGCTCTTAAAACAAAGCAAAAATAAATCTGAAGGTAAGAGCTTTGGATAGTTCCTTTAAACGCTCCTATTTAAATGTATGATAAAGCGTATAAAGGCCCTTGGCCTGATATTGGTATCTCGGAAGGATACGGCATGTGATATGAATTTCGCCTTGTATTATTATCTATATATCTTATCACTACTAGTGTGGAATTTATACATTTACAGCCACACTATTAAAAAAACGGGAAATGTGACTTCATAGTTGTTGAACAATCAAGTAGATGTTACTTCTATCATGTATAAAGAACAGCCTGAAATTAATGAATTACATCACATGACGTCAGAAGGCCCGACATGAAAATAATTCCGGATGAGGGACATAGCAAGTAAGTTCTTTCTACTAAGATAAAATTAATTTCAAATCCTTATTCCTACGCA
This sequence comes from Mytilus edulis, assembly GCF_963676685.1. NCBI lineage: Eukaryota > Metazoa > Mollusca > Bivalvia > Mytilida > Mytilidae > Mytilus > Mytilus edulis. Next base: position 33,055,465 of record NC_092357.1, on the reverse strand, counting down.
GTCCTAGAATTATGAAAAATGGTCATACATTATAAAACGTTAAGAGTTTGACAGATTTAAAGTCTATACAATTACCATATAGCTCCACTAGGTGGCTCGGCACCCTCCCTCCAAAAAAAAATACCAACTTTGACAATTACATCTAAATCTCAACATGTTTGATCTTTGATTTTTGCACCGAGTAGCCTTGCCAATGACAATAGCTTAAATTACCACTAATCAATTGTCACTATTCTAATTGTGCATCTCAGGCCATTAACGGTATGTTGAATTGTTCATTGTATATAATCTAGTTTTCATTAAAGTGTTTTGTGAACTGTTTTTTGCTTAATTTTTGTGATATGTATGTAGTTTGTCGTTCCCCGACTTGTGGTTTCTACTTGTCCCCTTAGTATCTCCCCACATTCGCCTTGTATAAGCTAGTACTTAGATAACAAGTGTAACCTAATTATTGAGCTTTGAAAAAACCATTATGGATATATTTGCCTTGGAATTGCTCAATATTTTAAGTTATTAAACAAGACATTACAGATATATAATCGCAGATTGTTGATTTAATCTGCTGCCATTCATTCAAAGTGTTGTTCTTTAAAGAAACAGGTAAATAGTCTAGATGCAGTAACTTCAATTTTATTTGCATCAATTTATGTACGTTTCAGCAATAAAGTTTAATGGCAGGCTGTAGGTATTTTGATAGGCACAAATCATTCCCCTGTAGTATATCAGTTATTCTTGTTCTGTTATGACTTATTATTTATTGAAAAATTCTGTGAATATATTTGTATCAACGTAAGTCATTCATTTTTAATGCGACTGTCATACAAATAGAGGTTTTTATATAAAAAAAAAATCAAAAAAGAAGATGTGGTATGATTGCCAATGAGACAACTCTCCACAAGAGACCAACATGACACAGATATTAACAGCTATAGGTCACCATACGGCCTTTAACAATGATCATAGCCAATACCGCTTAGTCAGCTATAAAAGGACCCGAAATGATAAAGTTTAAAAAGTTCAAACGTGAAGACTAATGGACTAATTAGGAACGAAAAACAAATATAAATCACATCAACAACGACAACCAATGAATTACAGCCTCCTGACTTGGGACAGGCACATACATACAGTACTGTATGTGATGAGGTTAAACATGTTAGCTAGATCCAATTCCTCCCCTTATCTCGGACATCGGTGTAACAGTACAACATCAGGACGAACTATAAAAATCAGTTGATAAAGGCTTAACTCATGAGATGGATACAAATAGAAATACATCTAACAAAAACACTGAGTGGACTTGGCTGGGTAATTATATATCCCAAAAACAAAAAGACAAGCCAGCTTAAAAAAACCCAGGTGTAATTCCCCATTTTCTACATAAAGATATACCTGTACCAGGTCAGGAATATGTGTGTTGTTTTCCATTCGTTTGATGTGGTAAAAAAAACTTTTGATTTTGCCTTTAGTAAGGGAGTTCGGTATTTTTGATATTTTACGTTTATGAAACAAGGTTGGACTTATAATGTTAACTAGTCTAATACAATTGTAAATACTGTATGAACAAATAACGATATTTTCAAAATACTTCTGAGAATATATCTGTATTAATTTAATTTCAAAACTTTGATAGATGAAAATCAGGGATGTGATATGATATCCAATGAGAAAATTACCAATTTGAGTTCAAATGAAATGGATTTAAACAATTATAGGCAACATCGTCTCAAAAAAAAAGAGAAAAAACTTATACCGCAAAGTCCGAAACTAACGGCATAGTTTATCACAAACAATGTTTCGAAAAATAATTATGACGCACATGAAACCAATAAAAATACCTGAACGAAAGACTTCTGACTAGGGACAATCACATACATAATGGGGGTAGCATGTTTGTGAGCGCCCAACCCTCTCATAACCTTGAATAATGGTTTATTAGCACAACAAAAGAACAAACTGTAAAATTTAAATAAATTAAAAGTTGGCTTCACTTTAGTCTCAAAATCTTGGTACAAAGCACAACAACAACTATAAGAATAAAAAGAACTCATAGACACAAAGCTAGTTCAAAGCCAATTACAACTAATCAATAAATTATGTTCACCCTGATACAACTATCAAACCAGTTGTGAGACGCATGACCTTGTCTGACTAAGGACAATGGGCCATTCCAGTTAATATCTGCTAAAGGGGGACGGATGGTCCTTTCTGAGGGGTGTAACATTTATACATCTTAGGTGTGAAATTTTGGTTTTTTTCATCTGACACGTACACTTATACGCAAAAATTTCTGTGGGTCTTGCAGCAGTAAATAATTAAAAATAATTACATCTTAGGGGTTACAAAAAATATCTATGTCAGATCTTAGGGGTGCTTTGGAATGTAGACAGTTTCTTATCATACATTATCTGGTATTGTATTTAAAATTCTGATGGGTACAATCCTTGCAGTAAAAAATTCTGATAGGTCATTTTTTCCCATGAAAGCCCATCCACCCAATATGAACAGAAACTCTACATCTAATAGGTCTTAATTTATAGATCTGATAGGTAGTTTTTCATGATGTTTTTTTCTGATACGTATGACAAAATATCTCCCCATCCATCCCCACCTGTCAGAAATTAACTGGAATGGCCCAATGGAACTTAACTACATAAATTTATTGATATTTGTATTTAGTTGGCTTGCACCACATGTGCATGCCATATTTGTTTATTCAAGTTTGATAATACATTGTATTACACTTTCTTAACAAATGATGTTTAAATGTCACTTTTTTTCAGCAACTAAAAATAAGTAAATATTTTCTATAACTGTTTTGTTTTTCGTGTAAATAAGTAAAAATGGTTTATGCTTATACATTGATTGTTAGGATGCAAGGCCATATAGAGTTTAAGGGAAAAAAAAGCTCAGCAAATCGATTTAATTGAGAAAAAGTTTTAATTGCAGTTTCAGAAACGCACCAAATCAATCCTGCTAATATCATTCCGTCTTGAACTCAATTTGTATTTTAAAAAATATACGACATCAATATTTGTTAGTGCTAAACCTTTTATGATGACGTGGAGCTGAACTATTTATTTAATCAGTGCAAAATTCCTCAAGAATTCCAATAACGTAATTGCACTCTGTTCCTTTCTTAAAATTTCAAACATTATCTACATCAGATCACATCTTCACATGATACATTGACAAAACGTCAGATAGTAGTTCATAAAACATGTATGAAAAGTACTAATAGAAAACGTTACAGCATTTGCTCAGTTAATGCTGTAGAAAATTAAGAAATTATCTACAAATTTCACGCAACAAATCTGGCTAAAGAAAATGAGACAAATAAAAATTCATGAATTTTTGACCAATGAATAGTAAAATCACAAAAATACTGGACTCCAAGGAAAATTCAAAACAGAAAGTCCCTGATCAAATGGCACAATCAAATGATAAAACACATCAAACGAATGGACAATAAATGTCATATTCCTGGCTTTGTACAGGAATTTTCAAATGTAGAAAATGGTGGATTGAATCTGGTTTTATAACTCTAAACCTCTCACTTGTATGACAGTCGCATCGAATTATATTTACAACGATGTGTGATCAAAACAGACATAATAGGTAAAATTGTCAAAATATGGGTACAGCAGTCATCATTTGTCACCAATATCAAAACAAACCTCTATAACTATTTCTACAATCTTGAATATTTACCAAAACCATTCTGCCAGTTTGTGTTTTGTGTAATACAATGGAATAACTGTTTACAAGATGGTTAAATTGTCGACAGCATTATTTTTTTAATTATTTTTTTAACGAAAGAAATACTAGTAGTGGACGTTTTCCTAATTCTAACCATGGAAATAACTTTATAATGAAGGAGTAAAAATGTCCAAAGTTATCTTGGTGGAACATAAGAAACAGAATCTCTGTTCAACTTAAAAATTAGATGTATATTAACTTGTGTTTATGTTTTCGTTACATATAAATGTTAATTTAAAAGAAAGTCATTAAATGAGATTGCAATGCTGATTTGTAAATAAGATAAAACGAAGGTAATATCAAAACAGATTTTGTTGTTGTTGATAAAATCAACCTCAAAGGAGACGAGGAAAGGATTGAGAGTTTGAAGACATTCGTTGATCAACATAACTGGAAGAGCACACGTTAGTTACAAAAGTCAGGGCTATTGTAGTTTCTAAGCACAAAACGCTTCATTCGAATTGTTGTGCACGATTTTTAGTTTTCAGATAAATGTAAATTGTATATTTTTTTGTCTTTTCGTTTGCCAGATTTGTGGTCTGTCTTTTGTCTGTTCTTTGTTCATAGTTGCAATCCTGGGATCTTCCTTTAACATATACTTTTGTTCCACAAAATATCAAACAATAAAGTGAACTAATGTAAAAGAGGGACGAAAAATACCAGAGGGACAGTCAAACTCATAAATCGAAAATAAACTGACAACGCCATGGCTAAAAATGAAAAAAGGACAAACAGACAAACAAGAGTGCAATGACACAACATAAAAAAATAAAGAATAAGCAACAAGTAAGTGTAAAGTAGTTAACAAATACAAGATAAACAATCGGCAACATCCGGTTTAATTGTTCATTATTTGAAATTATAAATGCAAACTGCTGGATCTTTTTTATAGTGTTCAAAAGTGGACGAATATTGATATTTTTGCTTTGATTTACTTGTTGATGGCTTTATCATGTTTATTGAGTGATTGGGAAAGGGGGAAAGGGTAAGTTTAACCCCAAAAATCCTTTTAAATTATATATTCATTATTCAATCATGAAGGATACATGAATAAAGTTTCATTTAAGTGTTGAGAATAGATAAATTATATTATCGTCTTGCATTGAACATGGTGTTTAAATCTACAAATCTTATACAATTTACTAAATATCATTGACCAAAAAAGAAAGAAGCGAAGATACCAAAAACGATCAATAGATGTACAGTTTCCAAAACACAATAGCGAAAACTGCCCATTTGGGCTTATTCGCATCTCTTATTCATGAATTTAGGTCAGATCTAGCAATCATTATTATGGAAGTTGATTACATATACAAAAGAAAACGAAATAGGTCTAAACTATGATATCAAATACAATGCGAATCTTACTGTGACAAAATAAAAGTACCAATTTCCAAACAATAACAGGAAAATGACCAAAGAACACAGTTATTTCGTTGTGACTTTCTTTTAGACTATAAATTCAAATTTAAAAAATCGCACCTGTTCTATCACAAAAAGATTTATAAAGTGTATTGAAACAAATTATAGCTGACTGACAATTTCGGTGACCTTGAATTATTCGAGAATCAAATTTATTTATCCTTATTACTCTTAAAAGTTTTCTTCTTTTATAGAATAAACAAATATGAAAAAAATTTGGAGAAATAAAGGCAACATTAGTATACCGCTGTTCGAAATTCATCAATCGATAAGGAAAACCAAATCCGGGTACACACTAAAACTGAGGGAAATGTATCAAATATAAGAGAACTACGACACAACAGAAACACAACATTAAAATGTGTCCCACACAGAAAAGAACTATAATATAACAATGGTCAATTTTTCTGACTTGGTACAGGGCATTTTAAGAAACAAATGGTGGATTGAACCTGGTTTTGTGGCATACCAAACCTCCAGCTTAAATGGCAATGTTAAGTATAACATTAAAATAACAACATTACATGGCAACATTACATGACAACATTACATGACAGGACAACAATAAATAAATAAATGGGAGAAAATATAGGACAGAGAAACAAACGAATAATAGCCAACAAAAGGTACCAGGTTACAAAAAAATAATATTCCAGACGTGCGTTACGTCCACACAAGACTAACCAGTGACGCCCAGATGACAAAAAAAAGTTTGAAAGCCAAAACAAGTAAACATTGAAGATCACTGACGACCAAAAGTTCCAAACAGTTGTGACCAATACGGCCAGGATTATTCAAAATTATATATTAATGTCAACATGTTTTTATCTTGGTTTTAAAACCGTCTTGCCTTAATAGCTTAAGAGATTAAATAAATCTGAAGATCCACTAATTAATTTTTTTTATTATTAGTTTTAAGATTTGGACATTACTTGCATTTCGCCCTTTGGTTTAATTTTAAAACATGGTGGTATTGTTTTTTCCCTATCTAGAAAATGTATACTAGAACAGGAACTTAATGCCAACAATCCAAAGCATCTTTCAGACCAAATGACAAGCGGCAAATTAAATGCATGTTTTGATATCAGCTTTTAACGTAATTGTCAATTGTCACACTTCCCGCACACTTTGTTCTAATTTCGAACCATCTAGTCTTTCTTTCACTCCTTAATGATGCGTTCTGAACGGAGAAGCAGCAAACCCTAATTGTCAAGTCTTTCGTTTGACCTGATCGGGGATCTTACTAACGACCTCCTGCACACGTGATTATCATGCTACAACGAGATCCCCACTTCCTTTATTAAGCTAATTGTGATTCAAAACAAAAAAGGGATGTCTTTGTGAAAAAAATGTGCATTATGTATGCAGTCAATAGTCGAAAGATACAAAAGTGATATTCAAACTTATAAGTCGATAATAAACTGACAACACAATGGCTAAAAAAAGAAAAACACAACATAGAAAATGTGGACTAAGCAACATGAAACCCCATCACAAAGGCGGGATAATATAAGGTGCTCTGGAAGGGTAAGCGGATCCTGCTCCATATGTGGCACCCTTCATGTTGCTCATGTTAGTTCATGTTCGATGCGAAAATGTTAATACATAGAAATGAAAAGTTCACAATTGGGAAGCTGACATCATTTTGTGTCGTGAAGTTTTGTTTTCAACCGACCTTTATTGTCAGTTTGATATAAATGCGTACATAGTCACCACATTTGAATTATTTAGTAAGAATATCATCTTTATAGGGGAAATTTCAGTTAAAGGATACTGCTTACTTCGGTTCTTTCATTCCAATGAAATTTCCCGTATGAAGTTAACCTCATATGAATTAAAATACAAGTCGGCAAGACGAGAAGCACAGTTGGTTCCCAGGAGAATGCAAATTTATGGAGAAAAACTAGTTTTTTAAAAGCAACAAATATGTTGTCAAACAAGAAATCAAGCATTCTGATATTGTTAGTTTCAAATTTAAAATTTCATACATGTTCAAGCATTAAAGTTAACAGTTTACATCAGACTCAATTTTATTATAGTTCTTCGCATAAGGACTCGCTTTTATTATAGTTCTTTACTTAAATAACTGTCCTAATGTTAGTTCTTCACAACTCAGAAACAGATTCAAGAATATTAAAGTTCTTCACATAAGGACTCACTAAATATTAGTTTTTACCTTATACGGTGACTCACTATAATTTCAGTTTTTCTCATAATGCTCAATTTTACAACTAGTACACGAGTGTCTTCATAATTCACGTACTACACATAAGTATATATTACTCTAGTGTGTTTGGGTCATATTTAGAGCTAACAATGTCGATACTAGATCATACTAGTGCCCCATATTTAGTGTTGTTTTGCTAGGGTTATTTTAATGATAATTTAAAAATCATCAAATTTTTACGTATTAATCCAACGTATGGATGAACTACAAATCTAAACACAAATGCCTACAGTGCGCGAAATGATGCTCAACCAATTCTTGGCGGTGATAACATAACACATGCAAAATTATCTTCAGTGGTTGAACAAAATGTTTAACATACGGTCGGGTGATTGTATCTGCAATGCATGCAGTATAAAAATGGCGAATTTATATTCAGGAAAGCCACCAAGTAAGAGACAAAAAACAGACACTTGTCAGCTATGTGTAAACATCGGACAACATATTAACCTTGAAATACATGATATGTCCAATTTTTTTTTTAAAGTTATAGAGGAACATTTTATTGATTCGCCAACTAATCCCACCAAAGTTTTTCTTTGCGAATCGTGTTGTAAACGATCGCGGGACACGAGACATTTTGTGTCAGTAACATGTAGTATGCCACATCGATCTGAGGAAAATCGTCCACCAACGCGATCTTCGTCAAATTCCCGACTTTGACGTTATACTTAATTATTTCTTTCATTATCCAAAGAAAGATATATCTGTAAAATATGCAACAATACTCTATCAAAGCTCATCAGGAAACAATCCCTCAATTAGGAAGCAACCATTTAACTTCAAAAGGGGGGGGGGGTATAGTTTTCTTGTCTGAGATCGAACATTTTTTTGCGTGAACCCCCTGATATATAATAATGTTAATTATTCTATACTGTTTTTGTATGGATGTATAAGTCTCTGCTTATATTTTTATAGCAATATACTCATATAATGAAAATTAATGTTAGAGTTTAAAAGCGTTTTATTTGATAAATAAAATGTCCATCCGCAAATACTTGACGTTGGTGTTTATAGATATTAAATTCTAAATATTCGGAAAAAATTACTAACAGGAATGTAATGTTAATTATAAAATTTCTCTTTTTTTTGTGTATTTGCTTTAATAATCCAACCTTATAAGTATTGAAATATTTGTATTATATGAAAACTATTTCCACTAGCTATACGGAGTCAAAACAGCTGAGGTAGATATTTTGACATCCGAATTCAACTATTAAATTAATATATGTGATGACGCAAATGCGTATTCTTATGCAGAATATCAGTGCGTATGCATTTATTTACTTCTTCTAGCGCAGACTTAGCACGTGCATGCAATATTAATTTCACTCGTGAATGCAAATTTTCGCTTTTCCTATTTGAATTCAGGACACGGCAGTAAGAGCTTGACATGTTACTTTCAAGCACGACCATCATTACTTACAATATTCTGACCTCTAGCTGTTTCTCTTTTGTTTTCTTCTTTGAGTCTCTGCCCTATTACAAACTTTGATATTTTCGAAATGCTAAGGAGTTACTACTCAAGGAATTGATAACTTAGCTTCGTACTTTATTTGGCCTTTTTATCTTTTTTTATTCGTGCGTCACTGATGATTCTTTGTAGACTTTTTTCGCGTCTGGTGTACATCATTTTAATCGTGGCATGATATTTTTTATATCTACATATCTTTTTATTACAATTAATTCTTTTTAGAGTATGTTCAGGTATTCATATAACTTTTGGAAATAAGATGTTCCTCAAAACAATGTTTTCCTGAAGACTACTTTGATTGATTTAAGTAACATCAGGAAATCCTTAAAATTTGAGATTTTTTTTTACCAAAATATGTCTTTATATAAGAGGTTCCAATGCTGAAGTTGATGTGTTACTCAGGCTCAATAAATATATACGTTACCTTCTTATAAGTTGCGTGCATCAGGGTTGCACTTCACATGGAAATTTGAATTGAGAATAATTGGAGGCATCCAGGAAACAAAATATGAAGATATGATTGATAAAATAAATGCATCCAAATTATATAGCAAATTATGTGATTAAATATATATTACTGCGATTGGTTTGTGTAATTTTCATTAAACACCAGGTTGATAAAAACTGGGATTTTTAAAAAACGTCATGAAAAAATGACGTACACTCCCAAGAAATGAATAAACTAGTCGAGCCTTAAATGTATATTAAAATAGTAGCTGGATATACACGTTTCTATTCACCACTATCCATCATTGCTCTCAATTGACACGTGTTTTAACATCATTATTATCTTATCTTATTCTATTCACATTCAGTTTTTTTTCAATTCAGAAGCAAACAAACATTCAGCAACAACTTTTTGGTTACCAGTCAGAATGTTTGGGTTCACGTATTGCTTTTCTTTTTTTTAAAGAAAGCAACTTGTTTTTTACTTTCCGACTCTTATCAATCAATTTTTATTTTATTTAAATTTAACACTATAAGGTATGAGGAATATCTATCATTTGATTGACAATATTTTTTTCCATCGAATTGGGGATCAGAATATATTTTTTTTAGGAATAAATCATACAGTTTCGTTTATACAAGAGAAAGTTCTTTGTTGTTAACAAGAAAAAGGGAACTATTATCATGTTTTGGAAAATATCGACAATTTGCTTGATATTGACAAATCAAAAATTTAAATCACATGGTAATTGTTGAGGATGGTAAAACCTTTGACATATTTTGTAAGTTGAAAAATGAATATACCTGAACAGCATTCTTGGGTGTTAACATTTCCGTTGGACTGGCACATTTTGAAGAATATACAACCTGTTTTATTTAAAATTTATTTTGATGCTGGTCTTAAAAAGATAGCAAAAATTAATCACAAAGCAGATGTTCTTTTAACTGTTCTTGAACAGGTGTACAATTAAAAAAAAAGAACAGAGTTCAGATGATCAAGTTCGTGGAACAAAGAGAGAGGGGAAACCAATGGCACTGCTATATCATCTCAGCAATTAAATCACAAAACATTGGGTTAGAAATTAATAAATATGTGAAGCAGAAGAAAAACAACTGTGCATCTGAATTACCATCAGTACTACAAATGTACGAAGGAGACATTAACATCTCTTCTGTTATGGATATGTTTAACAAATTCTGCAAAGTTCCTATTGTGGGATAATTTTATTCATAAAGATAGTTTCTCCTACATATCTTTATATATTGCTTTCCATAGTTCAAATTGGAAGCTCAGATTAGAATCACTTAAAAGCTTATCCCCCCTGTTCCATCCCTTTGAACGGCATATGTACTTATAATTTCAAGATCTGACTGTCAGATATAGCAGAACTTCCACACAATATCTTAACGTGCTTTCAAAATAGGGGCTTTACAGCCAGCGTCACAGGTAGGGCATGTCATCAGCTTGCACTAGACAAGGCTCAGCAGTCTCTTATAAACCATGATGTTAAGGAATCTGTTCGGTAACCATCTCCCTAACTTCTTGATAAAATTACTGTCTATCTTGCTTTTAGTCTCGGAGCATTACTGCAAAAAAAAAAAAAAAAAAAATTAACAAGCAATTAAAGTGGGACTTCCAACCACATGTTGCCCGTACAAACAGATCTGAACACAGGCCACTGGATTTATACATTATATGCATCAAGAGATATATACATGTCATGATACATAATATGAATTAAAGATAAATATAAATCGAAAATGTTGAATTATAATTAATGTCTATGAAACCACAAGATCTTACTTCATTGCCCAATTTTTCAAATCATATCAAATGTTTTCATTGGTCTACACTTGTTGGAAAAATGTACTGGACTCATTGTTAGCTAAATTATCAATTTTAGGTTATTGCATATTCTTTAGAGCTGTCTGTTTAAATAATGAATTAAAAAAGTGGGATGGATATACATACTTAACATTTGGCTATATTTTCAACATATCTAACGAATATGTGAAAAAAATTTGGTTTAGAATACGAACTATCTCTCTTATTCTGTAAACAGTTGCAGGTATTGTAGGATTATAAGGTATTCCGGTGTTTTTTTTTTAAAGCACCCCCTTTTTGTTATATACACCACAAAAACATTTAGTAAGGATAAAGAACCAATAACCCGGTAAATAGAATAATTGACATCGAGTTCATTTTGTGTGATAAGCGCTTTTTAGCGACTTTATGAGTGTGTATTATATAATGTTACAGTGTATCAAACCTAATCAAACACAACTCAAAAAATAACATTATCTCCCCTGAAAATGCTTAACACCAAGACATAAACAACTGCTACCTTTTTTTGCCCTATAGGACATAATTATGAAAACACATTAGATAGATAGGGAATACTGTGGTTGTGTATATGTTTGAATGTGTAGGTAGCATACTCAGAACCGATGCAGGACGTGACGGCCATACTGCCATGACGTCCATAGGATGTATCGGCCATACCCCGAAAAGATGAAACGGCCTTCTTTGAAAGACCGTGTTTTTTTTTTGTGTTTTTTTTTTTTTTATAGATGTTACATATGAATTATTTTGATACTTATAGATGGTTATTATAACTTTTATATAAACTATCGATCGTCTCTAGATTTTTTTTTAAATTGTCTACCTTCGGTTTCCGGGTCATCGTAGCAACACGTTTCTTTCCTTTCCAGCGATTCCTGATTATGAGTTATTCTACAACATGCATTTATTCTAAAGCAACAACTATTATACATCTCACCTATACCAATGGGGATCGTCTAGTTCATAACGGATTCCTTTAATCGTACCTGTCCTGACGACACCCATCGTTGTCGCGTCTACCATTGGAGGCAGCGAAATGACATGATTTGACCGGAGAGCCAAATAAACAAGGGAAGCAATTTTAGCGAACCGCACCCCAGACTGACGAAGAACCGATGATTTCCTAATCAAGTTTAAATGTACAAACACGACAAACGAGAATCGATTTTTTTACAGAAAGTAAAAAAAAAAACAATTCAAATATGTATTATTTCGTCTCGAAAGCTTCAATTCCCAATCATCGGTCGTTAGCTTTTTCCTGGTTTCAAAGTTATTTTCTTGAAGTTAAAGGATCTTAAAGAGGTAGTACCAATTTGTCGGCAATTTTTTTCACAGAAAGGGCCAATTTCAAAGTGCCGACAGAATAAAATTTACTATAAAAACAAAAAATAAAAATCCTTTTTGATCAATATCTCGATTTACATATATTATGACATGTGTGATCAATAGTTAATTTAACCCTCAAAAAGGATGAAAGTACAATATGCGAAATTTCGGGTGTTTTTAGGTGGGGTAAACAGGGAATCCCCCCAGAAGGACATTTCAAACCAAAAAAAAAGTTATGTTTTTGATGACTGTTGTAATTCATACTACTTTTTTCCTCAAAAATAAAATCGATTTGGTATGTCCTTATAACACAAAAAACAACTGTTTAAAGACAAATTGTATCATCGCTAAATTGTAGCAATATAGCTCCTTAATAAGAAGTTTATGGATAAGGATTGCCGTGGCTCAATCAGTAGAGTACAGAACTACTAATGAATGATGGTTTTTTGGGTACCAAGAGAGGGTATAGAAAGGTACTATTTAAAACGCTTCATTTGTCCAGTTCAGTGGTATTGAAGTGTCCTGTCATAGTAAACACACATAGCATGCTATAAAGATAAAAAAAGAGTACATAACTACTAATGAATGATCAATTCGAAGAAAGGGTTCAAATCTCGCTCAAAATTTTGCATTTTTTGTGTTGTTATTATTAAATTTTAATGTTTCTATCATATTTTTTTCGGATGTTTGCTTAATTCATAGAGGCATTCTGGTTAATTTTAACAATATAATTAACTAGTATATCATTTTTCATGCAAATAATGTATCGCGTATTGTGTGCATTCCTATGACCGTCCATACTTTTGACTTACTTTCTATTCATGTGTTTACATTTATTACATATATTCAAGGAACAACTGCCGTCATACTGATGTAGATGCCTGTACATAACCGATAACACGAGACTTGATTCTATAGCAATGAAGCCCAAATGTTGCTGTTGTAATATACACATAACTTAAAATAAGGCCATTGTATCAAAGTTTAATTTTTAGAAATCTTTTTTGAACATGGTATTATATGTAACAAATGCAGTCAACAGCAATTTTGTCGCCAACTCACAAACTGTGTAGATACAAGCACTGAATTATTACCACTGTCCCTACACCGGTACCTAAGTCATCAGAAAATAAAACAACGCAACAGAACAAATCAATTACACTACAAATTGTGATTGTAGGTAAAACACCAAGAAGCTGTTGCATCTGTATCACGACGAACGGCCGATTTGTTAAAGTGCCAGAAAAGGCAATATAACATGTGTTAGTAACACAGGGTGATCTATGACCAACTGATGTAAGATGTTCTCCGGTTAAAATATATACATGTATTATCCTATCTTATCTTATAGACGATAAAAACTTAAAAGACCAGGACAAATACAGATATACATATATTCAGAATGATAAAAACACGATTTCAATTTGTTCGATATTATTTGGCTCACTGACAAGTAACGTGGTATGGTACCTTGCATAAAGGATGTTAATGATGAAATAAAATCAATATTAAAAAATCAATAGTCTTGGCCTTATTTTTGTAGGAATGCCGACAAATTGGCTCTACCTCTTTATTTTTATGGTAGAATCCCAGTTTTAATGTATCTATTAATTTTTGTATTTTCTTTTATCAAGTTGAAATATCTATCTTTGATAATTATATACTTTTTTCATAAATTTGACTTTTATTTTTAGATAAAAATTTGTCAAGAATAATTTCATGTTTCATCCAATATGTGCAATGTGCAATGAGCTGCGTCGGATAGAAATATAATGCAAATAAATATCAATACATCTGTTGACCTATTTTGGGTTGAAAAAATCTATAAGGAAAGTCTGTAACTGTTTGAAAATTGAGTTGTTATAAGAACCCTACTAAACAAGTCGTATAAATGTACAGGTATACGTGTACTTGCACATAGGCGGATTCACAGAGTAGTTTTTCGAGAAAGCGATTTCGAAATTTTTTTTAATATAAATTCTCGACTTCCTGTCCTGTAATTCACCGACAGGTTTTTCATTTGCAGTGACCTTAACCTTAACACCTTTCATGAACAAAGGTAAACAGAGTTAACGTAAAAAATGCATAAGTTTTACCGATTCTAAAAGAAAGTAAAATAATACACCAAATCATTTAATAACTGTTATAACAAAGTTAATATATCAAAAATGAACGCTTGGAGAAAAAAATTATATATCTCTATCGTCTCACTTATTTTCACGTGCTTCATGATTTTGTGTTGATTGTATATCAATTGGTAACGATCGGTAAACTTCGTCACTAAATACGAAGCTAATTGTAAGCTACAGTTTTTGATCAACAATTGCAGAATGTAATCTGTGGATTCAAAATGAATATTAAAAAAAAAAACGTGCAGAGAGGACTTAGTTTGATATATATGTATGTATTGGTTCAGTAATATCCAAAAACATATTATAATGAGTCTAATGACTAGAAATTCGTTACATCATATATATAGGCAACATATACGACTTTTAGGTCTTTTTGATCATATTTTGTTTTTTAAATGTTCTGTCTTTTACACGAATATACGTACGAATACAATTAGCTTAATTGAATTGAATTAAAGTAGTAGATGCACAGTATAATTATCTTTTTTCTAAATATTAATTGTGAATGGCATCTAATATTTTGTAGACTAATTGTATTTTGTAATTTGTATAGGCTATTTAATGTACTTCTAGTGATGAGAATGTGATAAAGACTTTTTTTTTGCGTAGCACCTGTCAATTAAATTTTCCGTTTAAATGTTTCTGTTGCTGTTTCACATGACTAAATGTTGCAAACATATACATCCCACAGACTTTTTGTGTTTGTGTCATGGAGCCTTATATAGGAACGGATGTTCGGGTTCCCTGGGAAAGAAATTGATATGTTTAACCTAGTTTAATTCCCGCTTTGTACTATGAGTCCTATGGTTTCTAACCCATTCAAGAACCCGGAGGTTGTGGATGCATTATCCTCTTTGCATGACAAATATGTCGGTGTTCCAGCAGATAAAGCCTCCAATAATATTGTCTTCGTATGTGAAAACCCTTATTTGCAATGTCTTACAAAATAGCTTGGAATTAACAACACAACTGGTAATCCTACACATTCTTTAAGACCATTTACCAAGGATGAAATTTTACGAAATCACAAATCCGTCCTTCTTTCATTTGGTATTAACATCAAAGAAAACGAAGAAAATCTAATGGCATTATATATCAGTATACTATATACCAAAACTTCACAAAACTCCGTATAAAGAACGGCACATAGCTGGATCATCAAGATGTTCGACTAAACATCTTTCTAAAGTGTTAAATACTATTCTTTCTACAGTTAAAGATGGCCTTCAAAAATATTGTGATGAGAAATATTCAACCAGTGGTGTCAATCAGATGTGGATTCCCAAAAATTCTTAAGATCTACTGCTAAATCTTAGATCACAATCTCTGCAATTTTGCACCAACATTAAGACCTTTGATGTTTCTACGCTTTACACTACTACCATGCTCGATTGAAGGATCGACTTCACCATCTCAATTATAAACAGAGCTTTTTCTATAAAAATGGAATCGTAGATTTCTTTTTATGGGTTATAACAATTCTTATTTTGTGAAGAACCACACTGATTCTATCAGAAAATACAGTGAAGATGATATTATCAAAATGCTGGACTTTTTAATCGACAATATATTTGTTGAGTTTGGAGGATTTAAGTTTCAACAGACAGTCGGTATTCCATGGGTACTAATTGTGCACTCCTTCTGACCGTCTTGTTTTTGTACTCGTATGAAGCAGAATTCATTCAGAACCTTCTTTTAAAAAGACGGAAAGAAAAAGCACCCTGCAAAATTCTTTAATTTTGCTTTCAGATATTTGATGATGTCCTATCACTAAATAACCCATATTTCAGTCAGTATTTGCATCTCATATATCCCAGTGAACTTGAAATTAAGGATACTACTGACACAAGAAGGACTAACGGAATAATTTCTACTTCCCAATTATCAATTTCCCTTTTCTTGGCAGTAACATATCCTCTGCTCCGTCGTATGGTGTTTACATATCTCAATTGATACGTTATGCTCACACTATACGGACTTCATATACAGAAGTGTGCTCATTACGCAGAAACTGCTCCAACAGAGTTATGAGGTGGAAAGATTAAAAATGACACTCCGTATATTTTATGGACACCATCACGAATTGGTTGATCTATACGATTTGTCTGTGTCTAAACTAACTAATGACGTTTTTACCACGTCTTAGATTGTGGTTTAACATCTATGTCGATTGTCTGCTAAGTACCGAACGTGACCTATTCCCGAATATGACCGTTTTACAAAGTGTGAATTTGCATTGCTATACGACGTGTCTCGGTATTTTATCGTGTGATATGTTTAACCTATTTTAATTCCCGCTTTGTACTATGAGTCCTATGGTTTCTAACCCATTCAAGAACCCGGAGGTTGTTGATGCGTTATCCTCTTTGCATGACAAATATGTCGTTGTTCCAGCAGATAAAGCCTCCAATAATATTGTCTTCGTATGTAAAAACCATATTAAACGTGTATCGTTTGTAGTCCAAATAATTATAAAATAGCCTTTTAATCATTGTTATGATAATTGTTCGGACTGGTATTGTGAAAATAATAGTATGAAGTTCAAGATTTGATGGAAGATGTTCGTTGCTGTTCTGCAGTTTGCATATTGTGTCGACTATTATATCAATTGTTTGTGCGTTTCTATGTGATGAGTGTTCTTGTGTGTGTTTGTGCTGTATTTCTGTCATGTATTGTTGTCATTTTAGCGATATTTGTTAACATTGTCATATAAGCGGGAGGTTTGGATAGCCATAAAACCAGGTTTAACCCACCATTTTTTCTTTAAATGTCCTGTACCAAGTTAGGAATATGGCAGTTGTTTTCATATTAGTTCGTTTCTATGTATGTTGGATTTTGTTTTTGTTGCACTTCAGTGTCCCTGTTATTTCTTTGTTTTCCTCTTATAGTTGATGTGTTTCCCTCGGCTTTAGTTTGTAACCCGGATTTGTTTTCTCTCAAATCGATTTATGACTTTTGAACAGCGGTATACTACTGTTGCCTTTTGTAATGATATAAGAGGCATTTCTTTTTACTAGTTACATTTGTTTTTCATTTTTGTCCGAGAAAACTACTATTTGTATGGTGTACATACACAACAAAGAAACTAATATTGGCATCTTCAAACCACAATGTTTAAGGGAATTCTATAATTGATTGTGGGGAAATTGCGATATCACTACAAATCTAAAAACAATTGTCTGGTTTAACATGCATGCATTCTTTACAAATGTGAATCTATTTAAAGAATATGAAAATAAGGAGATGTGGTATGATTGCCAATGAGACAACAGTTTTCTATCCCCCAGAGCAGTCAATGAAGTGGATGTAAGCAATTAAAGGCCATTGTACGGCTTTCAACAATGCGAAAATAAAGACCCCGACATGAAAAACGAAAAAGCCAACGGCCTAATAAATAATTTAAAAAATACGAAAAAAACAGAATGTGCTTTAATAGTTTATAACCCTTTTTCATTCATGTATTTTCCTACCTTTAATATATAAGTAATGTCGATTTGTAATGACAGATAATCTAGTAAATATATAAGTTTCTATTTATGCGTAAAGTATTTACTTTATTCAATTTAATAGGACTTTATTTTCCTGCGTTTTTTGCCTTAAGAAGCAATTTCAGCGCAGACACAGTCAGCCCAGGCAACAATGGCATCAGTTGTTTCTTCAGAGGTCGGAATAATTTGATCCTCTGGCAGTAAATGACCAAATGTACCATTATCTCGTAGCTCAATTTCGTAAGAAAATTTAATGGCCGCTGATTTTGCGTAATCCACAGCTAGCCCTCCAATCGTTGGGAAGAAATCTGTGACTTTACCATATGTATACGGGATTCCATTTCTATCTGTTGCTGCTGCAGTTGCAATTTGAGCACACTTCGCTAGAGTTGCATCATCCGGTACTAAATCAAACGTATATCCCCAAGGATAGATCCACATCTGACCAAAAGCATGCACCCCTAAATAACCAACAAAATCAATACCCCGGTTCACTATAACATCTCTCGCTGCTTGACTTTCCAATTCACTGAAACTTTGCGGACCTGAATATGAAAATAAATTGCAAGGATCATCTGAACCTTCATTAGCTGGATCCCATTCCATCCCAAAATTTCTGTTCAGGTCAGTGCCAACACATGTTTCATTAAATGGGTTTCTGTTTTTTCTCCAAAGTCTTTCCACATTCATAGAGTATACGTAACCATCTGGGTTTAGGACAGGTATTAAGTACCAGTCAAACTTTTTCACCAACTGGATTCCTGTTTGGGTGTTTTTGAGAAAGTCCATAAAGTAAAGACAGAAGGCAATCGATATGAATTCTCTGGAATGAATTCCACATTCAATCAAAATCGCCTTCTTTTTGCAACCACAATATGGTGCCCTAGCATTAGTTGACATTGTTATCATATTAATACTCCTTCCTTCATACGTAGTACCAATACTTTCTAACCTCGACTTAACTCTGCCTTTGGAAGAATCCAAAGTGGTCAAATACCTCTCTATATCATCAATTTTATTATATATGCTAAAGTCAAACGCAAAGCACCCTAGTGCAAAGAACAAGATTAAAATGGACTGTTTCATCCTGTCTTTCTGAAATAAAAAAAGTAGATAATATATATTTATATATCTGTACGTAAAATAATAATAATAATAATAATAATATTAATAATAATAATTATTATTATTATTACAATAGTTTCTAGTATCAGTGATGGTAGCATAATTCTAATTTGTACTGTATTACTTCCTTTGATATTTGCAAACATTGAAACAAACAGAGAGCATTTTGCTATGATCGCTCACCTGCACACATTGTCTTAGGGGACAGTCATTTGATTCTAGATTTTAGAACCAGCTTGGATCAGTATGTTAAATCAAAATAAAAAATATCTAAATACAAAAATGTAGGTAGAAATTGGCTTTAAAATAAATAATATGAATTATATTCTAAAGAAAATCAGTAAAATGTAAAATTACTTCAGTTATTAAATTCAACTTTCAAATTTTTTCATTTTTCTTTCCCTGCTTAGATCTTATCACTTAAACAATGATCTGTGCATAATATTTCCTTAGTTGACATCATTTAGTAGTCGCATAAAAGATAGATCGACTGGGAATAAAGGATGGAATAGAATAGAAAGGTAGTATAAAATTAAGTTAGCCTACTATAATTCCTAGATAAAGGTAATTCTCTAATGTGTATTCTTTTTTCTTAAGTTTAATATTTTACATTTACAAATTTCAGATGATACGCCATATAATTAAATTTTATTTTGCTTAAAAAAAGCGACAAGAAAAAAAATCTTACCTGCTTATAAATGTTTTGTGTTTCCTAGGATGCACGATGAAATATACATAACGTGCGTTACTTATATATTGTAGAGTGACATATATATATTGATCAGTTTTTAAAAGAAATTAAATCAACATGTGTTTGGCGGACAAATACTACATGCTATTTGTATGCTGAACATGAAGTGCATTTGTGATAATGTTACTATTATTATCATTCAAGTATTACAATGTCAGTGCATTATAGTGACTTAGTACGGTTGTATCTGTTCTAGCAATTTTTTCAAATGTACTTGTTCGTCATTTGTATTTTGCCTGCTCGGGCTTTTTATTTAACTAGTTCAGAATGCACAAACAGAGATAGAAGATCCAGAGTTTTGATTAGACTATTTTCGCATCTTTTTTGGTCTCCAGAATATATAAATTTTCTAAAGTTCACCTGCTCTGCTGTATATAGTTATCAAAGATACCAGGATTATAATTTGATACGCCAAACGCGCGTTTCGTCTACATAAGACTCATCACACGCATCAGTGACGCTCAGATCTAAATAGTTGTAAAGCCAAATAAGTACAAATTTGAAGAGCATTGAGGACCCAAAATTCAAAAAAAGTTGTGCCAAATACAGCTTAGGTAATTTATTCCTGGGATAAGAAGATCCTTAGTTTTTCGAAAAATTCATAGTTTCGTAAACAGGAAATTTATAAAAGTAACCATATAATTGATATTCATGTCAACACCGAAGTGCTGACTACTGGGCTGGTGATACCTTCGGGACGAAACGTCTACCAGCAGTGGGATCGACTAAGTGGTGCAAATAGTTATCAAAGGTGCCAGGATTATAATTTAATACTCCAGACGCGCGTTTCGTTTACATAAGACTCATCAGTGACGCTCAGATCTAAATAGTTGTAAGCCAAACAAGTACAAAGTTGAAGAGCATTGAGGACCCAAAATTCCAAAAAAGTTGTGCCAAATACAGCTAAGGTAATTTATTACTCGGATAAGAAAGTCCTTAGTTTTTCGAAAAATTCATAGTTTTGTAAAACAGGAAATTTACAAAAATGACCATATAATTGATATTCATGTCAACACCGAAGTGCTGACTACTGGGCTGGTGATACCTTCGGGGACGAAACTTCCATTATCAGTATGACATTATGGTAATCTATCAAGTAAGAGCAACTGCATGAAATATAGTCCAAGTGAAATCGGTGCAATTTGAGGAAAAAAAATACTGTATTCTGATAACTTTGTCGTGTATTGAAAACGTAAAACAATTAGATTTCCCCACTTTACAGTGTACCAGATGGCCTACCACAGAGTGGTTAACCTGTCGTAAAATTGTATTCTCCGAAGTTAAAGTCGGTCATATGACAATATTCTATTGATCGTGTAAAAAAAGAGTATAATTTTATCAGTATTTCTGGTGCAAAGTGTTATAAGGTTGAATTGACTGACACTGTGCTTTAACTAAAATCAAGACTGTTTTGTGTATGAAATTGACCTATATATATATTCTTACATTGTGCCGCTGTCTTGTCACACCCCACATCTCCTTTTGTTCATATTCATTCGGGTAATCTGTACAGTGATTTTAATACGCTGTTGTATTTAAAGATTTTGCTTTGCAATTTCATAAGGCATCGACATAATTATCTGATATTTTAACATTGTCTGTATGATTTGAATTCCAACTATAAGAATCGTTTTAATATAACAGAAAATCATGTATTTATATTCATACATACTTAAAATTTCTAAAAAAATATATGGAAAAAAATCTAAAAAATTAACCCAAAACTTAAAATTCAGCATCAAAACAAAACGAATAGTATAACGATTCAGTATAAAAAGAAAGCTTTCCTTGAATGCTTTCAAGTACTTAGATTGTTAACTAATTGCCCTCTTCAAGCTTTTTTTTATTTTATAGAGATAATTCTAACACGTAGAATATGTTTACATATGTAAATAATTGAAAATAAATAATTGCATTCAAGATGTTACTTTAAAGTGTTCATTTATTTGTCACAGTTGATACACACATCGATATCTGTTTACTTGCAGGACCTTTCATATGTGGAAACGAAACGATTTAAATACTCTCTAACGTAAAATATATTTCATGAATAAGGTATCATTATTAAAGGGAAACATCGATTATTTTATTATACGCATGAAGCTGAACAGAGAAAACCAATTATTTTCCAAATCTCAGTAGTCGAGTATTTACTATTATGGCTTGTTTTAACCCATGAAATGAAAAACTTAAATTTGTCCCATTAACTCAAACTAACAGATACTTCCAGAAACATAAATCCCAAATTCACTTCACAAAAAACCTGACAGGACATCAGTTTTCTGTTGACCATGATGGTATTGTACGTATTTATTCGACTTACAGTATTGATTTGGACCCTTATATCATCTTACTGTTGTGTATGACGAATTATTCAAATCAGAAAAAAATCTGCGATCTCTATTTGTGATTACTAGAGGGCAGCATACAATCTTCAAAACAACTAATTCCTATATACAGTATGTCGAGTTCTAAATCTTCCAGAGGCTTAATCTGGAAAAATCAAACCTTCTATTGTTTCAAACAAAACAATGCTAAAATTAACATATTTGATGTTGTTTTTTTTTCCGTTTATTCTGGATCTGTTAATGTTTAAACTTTTTGCCGTTGTCAAGGAAGAATCTTGTTCAATAGAACCTTCCAAAGTTGGATTTACGATACTTCTCTGAATCGGAACATAAATTTGTGTAGGATTTCTAAAATCTATTAAAAAAACGGAAAATAATGTTGGAATGTTAAATATATGAGAAATATGATAATTGGTAACATAATTTGTGTCATTATTTAATTACAGGGAATCCACTGATCTGACGGCCATGGGTGGTAAAAAAAAAAGGAATAATGCAGACAGGGTCAGACAGCTGAGCATATCCATTTAAACAAAGGCGATTTCAGAGTAAGGCATGAACAATTGCGAAAATTGACCACCGTTACTCTAAATTATCCCTCGGATTTACCATGTTTCTAAATATCGCTATCAAAAATGTACTTTATATAATTTAAACCCGGAATCATAAAATATCTAGCTATGGTACAATTCCCTCTATTATTTTTGGAACGGAAACGTAAATTATAATTTAAAAAGGTTTGACTCTAAAACCGAAAAAAATAAATCAAATGTAAAGAAATAAATATTGAAGTCAAACCTTGAAATACGCATAAAATGAAATTTTTAAAGAGCCATTCTCTGTAAGCATCAAAATATGATGGAAACCAGTGGTCACAGATTTTCATAAAACTTTTTTAAATGAATGCTTTGTGATGTAAAAACATCTTTGAATAATAAAAAAATATTATAATGTTCATTGCCATGGTAACCATACAATTCATTTTCAGAAATTTACAGTAGAAACCTTTAAAATCCAACTAAGTATTTCATCAAAACGCACTGATGAAATCCCTGGAAATTAACAAAATACAAAGTTCTCTCCTAATAATTTTTATATGCCAAAAATCAGATATGTGTTATTTCAAATAAAAAAAAAAAATTCACCTTGGTCATATAGAAATTTGCTATCAGGAGTGCAAAATTCTACTAGAGTTATTTCCCTTAGTACAACTCTTTTGTTGTTTATGTTGAAAACGATAGTAGAGCTCTTCAGGTTAAAGGTGTAACACCACTAATTCGGGCCCGGCCAGAAAGCACATACCAGAAAGTAGTACATATTTAACACAAAATAGTTCCTACGCATGGACATATCTTTCAAAATATGTAGAATATTTTATCAATTTTGGTATCAAATGAAAGCTGCATGACTGGTGATCATTGTAGAACAATTTTTGACTGATAAATTTGAATAATAAAAAAATGGCATGAAATTTAAAAAGAAGGGTACATTTTGCCTTTTTGTCAGATCGGAAGTACCTATTTTGGTACATCCGAAGCTCCGGGAACCAGTTCTTTCTTATATGCAATTAAAGATATGTTGATTTTTTCAGTACAGGATACCAGAAGGTGTTGCTTTGACATGCAATGCTTGTCACTTTATTTGAATATTAAATAAAAGAGCTGTGACCACTCGAAATTGAGGAATTTAACATAGAAAGCAATTGGGCCATTAATTAGTGGTGTACTTCCTAAAAGGAAGTAAATAAAGATGACTAGCGCCACCCAGATTTTACATCCAAGATAATAGGTAGAAGTAAATTTATTTTCTGCTGCCTTGGTATTTAGAAATAAAAATTGAAATAGTGAGAAATGGGTGTTGGCCATTGGTGTAGAAATAGCGAGAAATTTAGAGAAAACTTTCTAAGACAAGCAACATTTTCTGTGCCAATTTAAGCAAGGTGTGTTCTTTATTCATACTATTTCGAAAATTCTGGAACCGCTGAGTACCCTTAAAAAATGCCATTTTTCTATCAAAAAAGCGGCGGCACCATATGTGTTTGACCATTGCAATTACACCCAAAGGTGTTGATAATTCAGAATTCGAAATGTTTTTTAATGGATCTTTGATAGTGAAAAGGCAGGATCAAATAAGGCTACCATTGTCGCATATGTAAATAATTACTTCCTTGTAACCTAAAGCAAAATGACGATTTCCGGCGCATCACTGTATTTTTCGAGATATTTTAGAAATTGGATCGATAAATTAATAAGGTACTAAGTGATAAACTATATCAGAAGAAAATTGCTGATCGCCATGAAACTAAAGTCTATATCAAATGTTTACTGTTTTTTTTTGTTCTTCTGTCGCAGGGGTAGGGTTCATTTATCTACTGTAAAAACGAGAATTCTGTCAAGGACTCTGTCTTTAATCATTTCTCCTCATCCTCGATAATACTGAATGTATTTATGCATATTTGAAAAAAGGGGGGCTTATTTTTGCTCATATTAGCGAAATTTTTGTACTTTTAATGGCTAAAATGTGCCAAAATGACCCTAAAATATAAAAAATTAGGTAAAAAAATCAAAAGCTTTACATGCAATGACATGTTTCTCCTTAGTATCGTCGAATTGAATATTCTGAACACAATTCATATAAAACACATAACAGCAATGATGAATTCTTAGTTTCCGCATTTTTATAGTCTATTTCATAAAATATTTTGACTCTTAAGCAACGATGTCCATATGTTCGCGATAAAGACATATAATTTGGACACAGTTATCAAATAATCAGCCTTAAGTCTTAAATAGACCTAAATCGAACTTTATTAATAAAAAAAAACACGTTTTAAACAGAACCACACAGTCAAAATAAGCTGGTCAATGGACCCAAGTCTGTAAAAGATAACGTTTTCTGTAAAGGGGGGTAACTGTAAAGAAAGTCATTTTAAAAGTTGAACAATTGTATCTTTAATCCAAAAATTTGAACTTAAGCAGCAGCAGCAGTATATAGTAATAGACTAACGTAAAGGTTGTCCGATTTTATTTCAATATGTGTCAGTATAGCAAAATGGCGATTTCCGGCGCATCACTGTTTTTTTCGAGATATTTTAGAAATTGGATCGTAAATTAATAAGGTAATAAGTGATAAACTATATCAGAAGAAAATTGCTGATCGCCATGAAACTATAGTCTATATCAAATTTTTACTGTTTTTTTTGTTCTTCTGCCGCAGGGGTAGGGTTCATTTATCTACTGTAAAAAAAGTCAAAAAAATATATAGGTCACCGTGCTTGTTTTCGAGATACTAGCCATTGAAATTTTGGCGGGAAAATATTCTCTCTTGACTTTTCATAGCTTTATCATTGACAAGTTGAAGCTCTCAAAAACTGTTAAAAAGTAATTAAAATTTTATCAGACTTTAACAGATGGCTTATCATTATACATGTAAAAGATTTACAAAAAGAAAAATGGGGGTCACCGGGCAAATTTTTTCAAGGCATACAAATGGATAAAACCAGAGGATTCCGAAAATTTGACAAAAAATCCAAAACATGACAAGCCAGCTTCCTTAATCATTTCTCCTCATCCTCGATAATACTGAATGTATTTATTTATATTTGAAAAAAGGGGGGCTTATTTTTGCTCATATTAGCGAATTTTTTGTATTTTTAATGGCTAAAATGTGCCAAAATGACCCTAAAATATTAAAAATTAGGTAAAAAATCAAAAGCTTTACATGTTTCTCCTAAGTATCGTCGAATTGAATATTCTGAACACAATTCATATAAAACACATAACAGCAATGATGAATTCTTAGTTTCCGCATT
Source organism: Mytilus edulis (assembly GCF_963676685.1). NCBI lineage: Eukaryota > Metazoa > Mollusca > Bivalvia > Mytilida > Mytilidae > Mytilus > Mytilus edulis. The sequence goes on along the minus strand of NC_092357.1, from coordinate 33,029,312 downwards.
TTTATAGTCTATTTCATAAAATATTTTGACTCTTAAGCAACGATGTCCATATGTTCGCGATAAAGACATATAAATTGGACACAGTTATCAAATAATCAGCCTAAAGTCTTTAATAGACCTAAATCGAACTTCATTAATCAAAAACCACGTTTTAAACAGAACCACAGTCAAAATAAGCTGGTCAATTGCCCCAAGTCTGTAAAAAGTAATGTTTTCTGTAAAGGGGGGGTACCTGCAAAGGAAGTCATTTTAAATGGTGAACAATTGTATCTTTAATCCAAAAATTTGAACTTAAGCAGCAGCAGTATATAGTAATCGACTAACGTAAAGGTTGTCCGATTTTATTTCAATATGTGTCAGTATAGGTTAAAAGGAAGTAAATAAAGATGACTGGCGCCACCTAGATTTTACATCTTTAAAAAATGCCCTTTTTCTATCAAAAAAGCTGCGGTACCATATGTGTTTGACCATTGCAATTACAACCAAAGGTGTTGATAATTCAGAATTCGAAATTTTGTTTAATGGATCTTTGATAGTGAAAAGGCAGGACCAAATAAGGCTACCATTGTCACCTATGTAAATAATTACTTCCTTGTAATCTTCAGCAGCAGACACACGAAATGGTTTGCAATTGTAACACAAACTGCAATACAGATGAGTGTTTTGATGATGTAACTGATATAAACACATGTGATTGCAATGATAAAAATATAATTTCAACTGAATCTGGTCTTTTGCCAAAGAATTTTACTGATTTTTATATATGCTCAACCCATTTTAACCAATTATTGAAAAGAAACTCTGATTTGAGAAGGAGAAAAGTATGTCAGCTTCCTACTTTGATAAGTGCTCATCCTGTGATGTCATTTGTCTCCTTCTGCTATTAGCCTTTTGGATTTTTATTATAAGTAGAACATTTATAAAAAGTAGAATTAAACATGGAATTAAATGAATAAATATAGCTCGAAACCAAAAATATAAATTATAGTATATTTTAAAATTATCCAACAGCCATGGGTTTACGGTTATTGCACATATTTTAATAGTATGATTTGGGTGTATATTAGACGGAGCATTAACCGGACTAAAGTCGTCTTCTAAGATTATGACTATCACAATGACAATTTTACGCATAGTACACTTTTCTCGAATTCGAACATTTAAAGATCTATATACAGATATATAGAATAGCCAGTGTAGTTGTCAGCCAAATGGAAGTTGTATGAAAAATTGCTGGTATATATTCTTCAAAGTAAACATAGATAACACACCAGTTGACCGATACCTTCTCGAGATAGTTTCCGAACGAGAAAAAATAAATGTACAATGGCAATGGAAATATACCAGTGCACAAATCAGCAATAGCCATTCCAGTGAAAAGTATATTTGTTGAACATGTTGAAGAGCGCATGTTTTTCTGCAGGAGAACAACACAGGCAAAAATGTTTGTAAACACAGTTTAGAAAATTACAATTGGAAACAAATATCCGTATACAGGGACAGCGTAGCCAATCGGTACAAAGTGTGTCAGATCCAGAAATGGTAGCCTTATATTGTCAATGTTCCTCGTTATATTTCCCTCTGCCATTGTCATACACACAGATATAAATAACTAAATGTCTAAGTTGAACCGATTCATAAACAGTTTTGATTCAAACCTCTTGAGCTGCACTCAAAGCTATATATGACTACAATAACATTAAAGGTACCAATTGTTCTGCATCACTTCAGCATTTCGACAATTAAACGCTATTTTTTTATGCTCGAAGCCAAAATATTTGAAAATTGAAAAATTATTTAAGGCAAAAAATGGTAGGCAGTTTTTACATATCACTTGAGATTACATTATTTATTCGACTTATACGATATCACGATTTGATGTATGGACAATAGTGAATTATTCATAATTTAATACTTTTAAACAGAAGTTCTAATTGTCAAATGGATATAGCGAGTATGATAACATTTATTAATTGTCACATGACAATTATTAACCAGTATCAAAAATTCGTTCATTTAAAAATATTTTTCTAATGCTTCTTTCTAAATAAAACAAATTATGAAAATGGTCGGTTGAGTAAGGGCCTTATTTTGTCTATGATCTATGAATAACATCAGAGAAAAAAAATGAACAAAATTAGTGAAAAACTACATTAACTTATGTGTTATACCTTTCCTCTCTGGATTTTAACACACCATATATAGATATAAGAAGATGAGGCATGAGTGCCAATTAGACAGCTCTCCATCCAATTCACAATTAGTAAAAGCAAACACTTTATAGGTCAAATGATGGTCTTCGACACGGAGCCATGGCTCACACCAAAAATCAACAGATAAAGGGCCCCAAAAATGTAAAACCATTTAAACGAGAATATCTTTCTATATAAAGTAAAAGAGATACTATAAACAGTTTTAAACCACATCAACACACAACAACTACTAAACATCAGGTTCCTTCGGAGAGATGCAAACAAATACAGCGGGGTTAAACATTTTAATAGATACAAAAATCCACCCTTCCAAGAAACAATAGTTGAATATCACAACATTGACAGACACAACGTTATAGTTGATATGACATATACATTTGCACTGAAAAAAGTAAAACAAATCAGTAGAAAGTATGTCTTTTTTTTCGGGAACAAAGCAAATCAATATAGATATATTCACACCAATGAATTCAAATTATTGTAATTAAGTTTTTGTCCGATTTGTTGTACGTACATGGTTACTGATTTGGACCGGCATTGTCGTTAAACCTTGTATTTTTTCCAACGTTTTGTTCTAGAGTGGAACCAATTTACTACCGACTCGTACCTTTACAAAGTGGTACTTTTATTAAATCGAACACAGTTTGCTCATCATGAGCACCATACCATTCTATCTAATTTAAAACGCTATACAACCAGGTTTAATCACCCATTTTGTACATTTGTGATTACCTGTACCGAATCAGTAAAATGACAGTTGTTGTCAATTCGTTTGATGTGTTTTATCATTTGATTTTGCAACTGGATTAGAAACTTTCCGTTTTGAAATTTCCTCGGAGTTCAGAATTTGTTGTTGATTTTTTTTCGAGGGTACTAATTTTCGTTGATTGAGACAAACTTGCATTTTCATGGCTATTTGATTTCGTGGTTTTTGCCAATGTCTGCATAATACCTTATAGAAAATTTATAATTCGTTGAACGTTTTAATTCGTGGTTTATCTGTACCCACGAAACATACGAAAATTGATGAATCTAATGTAATTTTACTTTTTTTGTATACCTGTCAACCAAAATTCTAATGCAGTGTTTACGTTTTTCTTAATTCTCATTGGTTAATGCCATAATTTGCATAGCATCAATTCCTCGGTTGAAATGTCATCGGGTATTTGAAGCCGTATCACATATATTCCTACGCGTTTATTTACAAACAAAATGGAAGACGAAACGGAGTATATTTACGATAGCGAGGAAATTGAACTTTTAGGGCAATTAATTATGCCAGACTTTCAGCTTAGATCAGATGTGTTGGTAGATATGGAAACAGGAGCATCCCAAAGCGATGAGGAACTCGCCGAGGCAATTCATGCCATTGAGGAGACGGAAAGTCATGAAATACTCCAATCTCCTGAAACAACAGCAGACGACGTACATGTTTCTGAACCTGAAATGGAACAAGAAATACCAAGCAGATTCGCAAAACTGTACGATGATGCGTTAGAGAAAATCATTGGTGAAACAGAGAGTGCTTCTACAAAAAGACAGACAAAATACGGGGTCAATATATTCAAGCCTAGGTGTCAATTCTAAAAAAAAAAAGCAGAATCGTACAGTGTATGATCTGCACAGCTCTACCCCACTACCATATACTATATCTTTCTCTATTATAGCAAACACCTTTCTTTCCAGTCCCTCCAAAATAACACACATATAAATATACAAACCTAAAACATTTATTTCAAAACAAGGCAAGTAAAAAATTATAAATTTTGTTGGCCAAAGCAGTATCTAATAAAAAAAAATTAAATAAAGACTCGCATAAATACACATCTTGAGAAGTACTAGTACATGTACGTTCAATTAAAAGCAGGAAAGTTTTGACTTGCAAAAATTCAAATTAAAACAAAAGTTTTATGTTTTTCAAATGCTTATATTCCTGACAGAAAAATGGTTGTGCAGGGCCACTAAGCAATCTGCCCATTTTGCACCAGCAAAACCACACAATATAACGCTTAGGCGGGGAATCGAACCCCGGTACACAACCTTTTTTCTGCATCTTTTATATCTTTTAGTCTTCAAGAAAACTTTATTAGTTTACTACAACTAGCTAGCACAAAATCACTTCTTATTTTAAATTATTGCAAAAAATGCGACAGGGTTATAATCACAATAATTTAAATCGTATTTAAAAAAAATTTATATGATTTTAACAGGATTTTTGTCAATATTGCAAAAATAAGAAACACATTTTAGTCTAAAATAACAAAATCGCAATATTAACTGCACGCAATAATTTCTGAATTTATTATTATATTCCAATATTAATATTGCCTTATAGTTATAAGAAATTAATGTAGTTTCAAGATCTGACGGCATTAATAGGGGATTTGATGGTCGCAAATTATGAACTGATACCATAAAAATTGGCAAAGTAAACTAATCCAAATGGACGTCACAAACAAATTGCTGCTATGTTCCATTAAAATGCGATTTTCTGGCAATGCAAGGTATTTGTGACTATAATATCACCAATTCATGCTGCCAGATTAAAAAAAAAATGTTATCTTTATTCTAATGAAACCCGCAGACAGAAAACAAAGTCAAATCAAGCACTTAAAATTTAAAAATATTGTTTTGAATTTCAAGCTATGACGGCATTAATTGGTAATTTGATGGTCGCAAATTAGGTTTACTGGCGAAGCGTTAGCAGAGACAGTAAACAGGTATTTCAACCATCAAATCACAAATTGATGCCATCAGAGCTTGAAATACAATGATCATTTTGATTGGATAACGTCACAAACTTTCATGGCATCAATTAGGAGATAACTGTATTGTATTTTAAGCTCCGACGGCATCAATTGGGAATTTGATGGTCGCAAATTAAGTTAACTGGCGATGCATTAGCGGAGAGTTAGCAGATATTTGTGACCATCAAATCCCCAATTGATGCCGTCAGAGCTTTGAATACAATATTGTTATCACCATTCTAAAACTGACAAAAAACAATGTTAAAACATGTATTTAAAACTTGTCATATGCTGTCTGCGTTTGCGTTCCATAGCATCAATTGTGTAAATAAGTGTTGTTATCAAATTAAAATGAATGTTACAAACGTTCTTGCATTATAATTAAAATGGACTTAACAAACGACAATGTTGCACTAGTTTACATGTAAAAAACTATTAAATCAAAAAATAGAATATATTTATCATTAAATTTCTTTTTTTTTCTTACTGAATGGTTGACTGAAACAAAACAAGACTCAAACTTTGAGCAATTTCCAACAGAACAGCTTGATCAAATTCTTAGAAATTTTTATGCAGAGGTTCGAAACACAGATGGTCAACTATATGCAAAGAGCACTTTTGTTGGCATAAGAGCGTCAATAAATAGATATTTACGAGAACCACCACACAACAAATCATTCTCTCTACTTGAAGATAAACAGGATTTTCACAAATCTAACCAAATGTTTACAGCTATGATAAAAAAAATTGCAAAGGGAAGGCCTTGATGTCACAAAGCATCACTCATCAATCTCAGATGGAGACCTTGAAAAGCTAAGGTTGTCAGGTGTTCTCTCCACCAAAAATTCCTAAAGCACTACTACGTAAGGTGTGGTTCGACATTTTGCTTGGTTTTGGAAGACGCGGTCGTGAAAACCAAAGAACTTTTACTGACAAAACATTTGCTATAAACCAAGATGACAGAGGTTTTAAGTATATTAAAATGGTTGTAAGTGAAACAACAAAAAATCACAGAGGGGGACTTGGGGATGATAATTTTGAGAAGTCACCCCGAGTTTACGCAACGTATAAGCAAGGCTGTCCAGTGGAATCTTTTGAATTTTATATGGACAAGCGTAACCCTAAGTCTGATTTCTTCTTTCAGCTACCAAGAATCAAGAATTTAGATTCTGACACAACATGGTACACCAGTAAGCCCTATGTAGAACGGATGTTGAATGACATGATGAAATCCATTTCAAAAGATGCCGGATTATCAAAGGTGTACACAAATCATTTTGTCCGGGCTACCACAATTAACGTTTTGGCACACTCAGGTGTCTCTGACAGGGAAATTATGAAGATAACTGGCCACAAATGTGAGAGAAGCTTAAACTCTTATCATTCTGATTCCAGCGATAAACAAAAAAGGGATTACTCTGCCATTCTCCTGGGTGATTCTAGTGATACCCCAAACGCCATTGTCCCCCCTGTTTCATCTGGTTCTATCTCTAGTCCCCTCTCTAGCGTACAGCAAAATTTCGCCATTGCTAACGAGACGATGATGCCGTTGACACAAATCAACAACACGAGTCATAACGTAATGCAACAGATAAATAACTTACCCCGAGCTCCGATGTATCAAAAACAATTTGAGGTTAATAATTCCACTGTACATGTCTACAATTATCACATGACTCATCCAGGAAACCAGTAAATTTGACAACTTTGTGATGACATCTTCTTTCCACAATTTTCGGCGCCATCTTTCCCAGGATCCAATTGATTGAACTTTGAAAAAATATAATTCTAGAACTGCAACTGTTGTTTTCTAAAAATTTATCTTTTTAAAAAGAACTTTAAAAGATCATCTTTCATTATTGTTATTTTTGTAAAACCAAATTTATTAAAATGGGGTAGACACAAGTTCGAACTATTTCTTGCGTATGAAAGCTGTTATCGGCCCTCAGGTAATCGATGTGTACTGACAATTCTAATGCAACATCGTTTGTAACGTTCATTTTGATTGGATAACGTCACTTTCTTACATAGCATCAATTGACAATTGATGCTATGGGACGTACGCGCAAGCGCAGACGGCATATGACAGATTTTAAATACATGTTTTAACATTGTTTTCTGTCAGTTTCATTAGAATGGAGATAACAATATTGTATTTTAAGCTCCGATGGCATCAATTTGGGATTTGATTGTCGCAAATACCCGTTTACTCTCTCCGCTAACGCGTCGCCAGTAAACTTAATTTGCGACCATCAAATCCCCAATTGATGCCGTCGGAGCTTAAAATACAATACAGTTATCTCCTAAGTGTGTACTATTAAGCACACAATAAGTGTAAGAAGAAAATGAACTTCTTTAGAATGGAGATAACTGTATTGTATTTTAAGCTCCGACGGCATCAATTGGGGATTTGATGGTCGCAAATACCCGTTTACTGTTTCCGCTAACGCGTCGCCAGTAAACTTAATTTGCGACCATCAAATCCCCAATTGATGCCGTCGGAGCTTAAAATACAATACAGTTATCTCCTAAGTGATCATGAAAATAATACAATTTCACAAGATAAACAACTCTCGTATTACATTTGTACACCTTACTTATATAATGCCATTAGATTTTCTTCGTTTTCTTTGATGTTAATACCAAATGAAAGAAGGACGGATTTGTGATTTTGTAAAATTTCATCCTTGGTAAATGGTCTTAAAGAATATGTATGTAATTCCAAGCTTTTTTGTGAGACATTGCAAATAATGGTTTTCACATACGAAGACAATATTATTGGAGGCTTTATCTGCTGGAACAACGACATATTTGTCATGCAAAGAGGATAACGCATCCACAACCTCCGGGTTCTTGAATGGGTTAGAAACCATAGGACTCATAGTACAAAGCGGGAATTAAACTGGGTTAAACATATCAATTTCTTTCCCAGGGTACCCGAACATGCGTTCCTATATAAGGCTCCATGACACAAACACAAAAAGTCTGTGGGATGTATATGTTTGCAACATTTAGTCATGTGAAACAGCAACAGAAACATTTAAACGGAAAATTAAATTGACAGGTGCTACGCAAAAAAAGTCTTTATCACATTCTCATCACTAGAAGTACATTCAATAGCCTATACAAATTACAAAATACAATTAGTCTACAAAATATTAGATGCAATTCACAATTAATATTAAGAAAAAAGATAATTATACTGTGCATCTACTACTTTAATTCAATTCAATTAAGCTAATTGTATTCGTACGTATATTCGTGTAAAAGACAGTACATTTTAAAAACAAAATATGATCAAAAAGACCTAAAAGTCGTAGATGTTGCCTATATATGATGTAACGAATTTCTAGTCATTAGACTCATTATAATATGTTTTTGGAAATTACTGAACCAATACATACATATATATCAAACTAAGTCCTCTGTGCACGTTTTCTTTTTAATATTCATTTTGAATCCACTGACAATTAGCTTCGTATTTAGTGCCGAAGTTTACCGATCGTTACCAATTGATATACAATCAACACAAAATCATGAAGCACGTGAAAATAAGTGAGATGATAGAGATATATAAGTTTTTCTCCAAGCGTTCATTTTTGATATATTAACTTTGTTATAACAGTTATCAAATGATTTGGTGTATTATTTTACTTTCTTTTAGAATCGGTTAAACTTATGCATTTTTTACGTTAACTCTGTTTACCTTTGTTTATGAAAGATGTTATGGTAAGGTCACTGCAAACGAAAAACCTGTCGGTGAATTATAGTACGGGAAGTCGGGAAATTGTATTAAACAAAATTTCGAAATCTCTTTCTCGAAAAACTACTCTTTGAATTTACTAGTAATGAAGTGGTATTGCAACCGAAAGTACTTTTTGATTATACAACAATATAACAATGAACGGTGTCACCGACTTTGTGTTTGTTTTATAGCTCTTTCAAGTAGTTTATCCCGATTCAATACCTTCCTTAGAAGCAGCAACCTTGTATGATAAAGAAAATCCTGGAACGAAATGAAACCCCTGGGCTATCGTTATACCGGTCACACGTAAGATAGGAGGTTTAAGATAGGACAACTGAATTAATCTCTTCTTTCTTAATGTTTTGGTTCTCAATCGACTTTCAATACAAATGTGTCTATTTGTAAATTAAGATACTAAATATATAAGCAGACGTCACTGTTTCTGTTATATCCATGATTTCAAGTTCAATTGGATGGATGCAATTGCTATAGGCACCAATCTTTCAATTGGTCACTGAGAAGACATCATGTATCAATAAAGCAAATTTTAAATTAAAGAATAATGATATAGCGTCTTTTTGTTGATTAACACGTAATAATTTGTCATTTTATAAATAAATGACCAAATAATTAGAGGGAATTAATTTTCAATTTTCAAAACCAGAGGTTCATTAATACTCTTGTGGAACCCAATTCACAAAAGAATATGCAAATATTTCTTATAAATTCACCGTTGTGATATAACAACTCCTGCAAATACACAGAGGGGTGTAGCTGTGTATCTGTGGATTCTTCGGGGCCGGGAGGGGTGGGGAGAAGTGCTGGGCATAGAGGGCGTACTTCTTTGATTGGAAAATGATCATTTTTTAGCATATAATCGTCCCAAAAATTATTAGTTAAAATGAACCAGAATGACTCTATGAATTAAGCAAACATCCGAAAAAATATGATAGAAACATTAAAATTTAATAATAACAACACAAAAAATGCTAAATTTTGAGCGAGGTTTGAACACTTTCTTCAAATCCATCATTCATTAGTAGTTCTGTACTCTACTGATTGAACCACGGCGATCCTTATCCATAACCTTCTTATTAAAGAGATATATTGCTACAATTTAGCGATGTTACATTTTTTTCTTTAAAAAGTAGTTTTTTATGATATAAGGACACACCAAACCAATTTCATTTTTGAGGGAAAAAGTAGTATGAATTACAACAGTCATCAAAAACATAACTTTTTTTGGTTTGAAATGTCCTTCTGGGGGAATTCCTTGTTTTTCCCACCTTAAAACACCCGAAATTTCGCATATTGGACTTTCATCCTTTTTTAGGGTTAAATTATCTATTGATCACACATGTCATAATATATGTAAATCGAGATATTGAGCAAAACGCATTTTTATTTTTTGTTTTCATAGTAAATTTTATTCTGTCGGCACTTTTTGAAATTGGCCCTTCTGTGAAAAAAATTGCAGACAAATTGGCCCTACCTCTTTAAGATCCTTTAACTTCAAGAAAATAACTTTGAAACGACCGATGATTTGAATTTGAAGCTTTCGAGACGAAATAATACATATTTGAATAGTTTTTTTTTTAACTTTCTGTAAAAAATCAATTCTCGTTTGTCGTGTTTTGTACATTTAAACTTGATTAAGAAATCATCGGTTCTTCGTCAGTCTGGGATGCGGTTCGCTAAAATTGCTTCCCTTGTTTATTTGGCTCTCCGGTCAAATCGTGTCATTTCGCTGCCTCCAATGGTAGACGCGACAACGATGGGTGTCGTCAGGACAGGTACGATTAAAGGAATCCGTTATGAACTAGACGATCCCAATTGGTATAGGTGAGTTGTATATAGTTGTTGATTTAGAATAAATGCATGTTGTAGAATAATTCATAATCAGGAATCGCTGGAAAGGAAAGAAACGTGCTGCTACGATGACCCGGAAACCGAAGGTAGAAAATTGAAAAAAATCTAGAGACGATCGAAAGTTTATATAAAAGTTATAATAACCATCTATAAGTATCAACATAATTCATATGTAACATCTATAAAAAACAAAACATAAAGTATGGCCGTTTTTGTCCTCTGGCCGTTTTTATCCTATGGCCGTTTCATTTTTTCGGGGTATGGCCGATACATCATATGGACGTTATGGCAGTATGGCCGTCACGTCCTGCATCGGTTCTGAGTGTGCCACCTACACATTCAAACATATACACAACCACAGTATTCTTATCTATCTAATGTGTTTTCATAATTATGTGCTATAGGGCAAAAAAAGGTAGCAGTTTTTTATGTCTTGTTGTTAAGCATTTTCAGGGGAGATAATGTTATTTTTTCGGGTGTGTTTGATTAGGTTTGTTACACTGTAACATTATATATAATACACACTCATAAAGTCGATAAAAAGCGCTTAATACACAAAATGAACTCAATGTCAATTATTCTATTTACCTGGTTATTGGTTCTTTATCCTTACTAAATGTTTTTGTGGTGTATATTACAAAAAGGGGGTGCTTTAAAAAAAACACCGGAATACCTTATAATCCTACAATACCTGCAATTGTTTACAGAATAAGAGAGATAGTTCGTATTCTAAACAAATTTTTTTTCACATATTCGTTAGATATGTTGAAAATATAGCCAAATGTTAAGTACGTATATCCATCCCCCTTTTTTAATTCATTATTTAAACAGACAGCTCTAAAGAATATGCAATAACCTAACATTGATAATTCAGCTAACAATGAATCCAGCACATTTTTCCAACAAGTAAAGACAATGAAAACATTTGATATGAATTGAAAAATTGGGCAAGGAAGTAAGATCTTGTGGTTTCATAGACATTAATTATAATTCAACATTTTCGATTTATATTTATCTTTAATTCATATTATGTATCATGACATGTATATATCTCTTGATGCATATAATGTGTAAATCCAGTGGCCTGTGTTCAGATCTGGTTGTATGGGGAACATGTGGTTGGAAGTCCCATTTTAATTGCTTGTTAATTTTTTTTTGGCAGTAATGCTCCGAGACGAAAAGCAAGATAGACAGTAATTTTATCAAGAAGTTATGGAGATGGTTACCGAACAGATTCCTTAACATCAGGGTTTATAAGAGGCTCCTGAGCCTTAACTAGTGCCAGCTGCTGACATGCCCTACCTGTGACGCTGGCTGTAAAGCCCCTATTTTGAAAGCACGTTAAGATATTGTGTGGAAGTTCTGCTATATCTGACAGTCAGATCTTTAAATTATTCTCAAGTACATATACCGTTCAAAGGGATGGAACAGAGAGGAGAAGCTTTTAAGTGATGCTAATCTGAGCTTCCAATTTGAACTATGGAAAGTAACATATAAAGATATGCAGGAGAAACAATCTTTATGAATAAAATTATCCCACAATAGGAACTTTGCAGAATTTGTTAAACATATCCATAACAGAAGAGATGTTAATGTCTCCTTCGTACATTTGTAGTACTGATGGTAATTCAGATGCACAGTTGTTTTTCTTCTGCATCACATATTTATTAATTTCTAACACAATGTTTTGTGATTTAATTGCTGAGATGATATAGCAGTGCCATTGGTTTCCCCTCTCTGTTTGTTCCAAGAACTTGATCATCTGAACTCTGTTCTTTTTTTTTTTAAATTGGAGACCTGTTCAAGAACAGTTAAAAGAACATCTGCTTTGTGCTTAATTTTTGCTATCTTTTTAAGACCAGCATCAAAATAAATTTTAAATAAAACAGGTTGTATATTCTTCAAAATGTGCCTGTCCAACGGAAATGTTAACACCCAAGAATGCTGTTCAGGTATATTCATTTTTCAACTTACAAAATATGTCAAAGGTTTTACCATCCTCAACAATTACCATGTGATTTAAATTTTTGATTTGTCAATATCAAGCAAATTGTCGATATTTTCCAAAACATGATAATAGTTCCCTTTTTCTTGTAAACAACAAAGGACTTTCTCTTGTATAAACGAAACTGTATGATTTATTCCTAAAAAAATATTGTAATCCCCAATTCGATGGAAAAAAATATTGTCAATCAAATGACAAAAAAAAAATGTATTGTGAATCCAGATATTCCTCATACCTTAAAGTGTTAAATTTTGAAAAAAAATTAATTGATTGATAAGAGTCGGAAAGAAAAACAAGTTGCTTTCTTTAAAAAAAGAAAAGCAATACGTGAACCCAAACATTCTGACTGGTAACCAAAAAGTTGTTGCTGAATGTTTGTTTGTTTTTGAATTGAAATAATTGAATGTGAATAGAATAAGATAAGATAATAATGATGTTAAAACACGTGTCAATTGAGAGCAATGATGGATAGTTGTGAATAGAAACGTGTATATACAGCTACTATTTTAATATACATTTAATGCTCGACTTGTTTATTCATTTCTTGGGAGTGTACGTCATTTGTTCATGGTATTTTTTGAAAATCCCAGTTTTTATCTACCTGGTGTCTAATGAAAATTACACAAACCAATCGCAGTAATATATATTTAAGCACATAATTTGCTTTATAATTTGGATGCATTTATTTTATCAATCATATCTTCATATTTTGTTTCCTGGATGCCTCCAATTATTCTCAATTCAAATTTCCATGTGAAGTGCAACCCTGTTGCACGCAACTTATTAGAAGGTAACGTATATATTTCTTGAGCCTGAGTAACACATCAACTTCATTGGGACCTCTTATATAAAGACATATTTTGGTAAAAAAAAATCTCAAATTTTAAGGATTTCCTTAAATCAATCAAAATATTCTACAGGAAAACATTGTTTTGAAGAACATCTTATTTCCAAAAGTTATATGAAGACCTGAACATACTCAAAAAAGAATTAATTTTAATAAAAAGATATGTAGATATAAAAAATATCATGCCACGATTAAAATGTTGTACGGCAGACCCGAAAAAAGTCTACAAAGAATCATCAGTGACGCACAAATAAAAAAAAATAAAAAGGCCAAATAAAGTACGAAGCTAAGTTATCAATTCCTTGAGTAGTAACTCCCTAGCATTTCGAAAATATCAAAGTTTGTAATAGGACAGAGACTCAAAGAAGAAAACAAAAGAGAAACAGCTAGAGGTCAGAATATCGTAAGTAATGATGGTCGTGCTTGAAAGTCACATGTCAAGCTCTTACTGCCGTGTCCTGAATTTAGATAGGAAAAGCGAAAATTTGCATTCACGAGTGAAATTAATATTACATGCACGTGCTAAGTCTGCGCTAGAAGTAGTAAATAAATGCATAAGCACTGATATTCTGCATAATAATACGCATTTGCGTCATCACATATATTAAATTAATAGTTGAATTCGGATGTCAAAATATCTACCTCAGCTGTTTTGACTCCGTATTCGTGACATTTAATCCGGAATTTGTGTTAACGCAAACCGACAGTGCACGTGTGAAGAGGATGTACAATTTGAACAATAGCTGGTCAACAGCTAGTGGAAAAAGTTTTCATATAATACAAATATTTCAATACTATAAAAAAATAAAAATAAAATGACAATAATACATAAATAACAACAGACTACTAGCAGTTAACTGACATGCCAGCTCCAGACCTCAATTAAACTGATTGAAAGATTCTGTCTTCATCATATGAATATTAGGCACAATCCCTTCCGTTAGGGGTTTAGTATCATACTATCATAAAATATATGAGAAGAACATAACCCGTGTCATGCCAACAACTGTTTTTTTTTTTAAATAAATGTGTTTAGATCCGATGCAAAGACCCTATAAGTGAATCGATATTAAAGCCACAATATGCAATCTTTAATGACCTGACAACAGTATCGTAACTATATCCCTTCTTAACAAGTCTGTTTAAAGGTTTTGTAAGCTTTTGAGGTGAATACTGACATTGTTGTGCTTTGTAAAGAATATTACCATAAAAGATTGGATGTGAAATATCTGAACGTATAAGATATATAAAAAAAGATGTGGTATGATTGCCAATGAGACAACTGTCCACAAGAGACCAAAATGACACAGACATTAACAACTATAGGTCACCGTACGGCCTTCAACAATGAGCAAAGCCCATACCGCATAGTCAGCTATAAAAGGCCCCGATAAGACAATGTAAAACAATTCAAACGAAAAAACTAACGGCCTTATTTATATATCAAAAAGACGAAAAACAAATATGTAACACATAAACAAACGACAACCACTGAATTACAGGCTCCTGACTTGGGACAGGCACATTTACATTGCCATTTAAGCGGGAGGTTTGGCATGCCACAAAACCAGGTTCAATCCACCATTTGTTTCTTAAAATGCTCTGTACCAAGTCCGGAAAATGGCCATTGTTATATTATAGTTCGTTTCTGTATGGGTTACATTTTAATGTTGTGTTTCTGTTGTGTCGTAGTTCTCTTATATTTGATACATTTCCCTCAGTTTTAGTTTGTACCCGGATTTGGTTTTCCTAATCGATTGATGAATTTCGAACAGAGATATACTACTGTTGCCTTTATTTCTCCCAATCTTTTTCATATTTGTTTATTCTATAAAAGAAGAAAACTTTTAAGAGTAAAAAGGATAAATAAATTTGATTCTTGAACAATTCAAGGTCACCGAAATTGTCAGTCAGCTATAATTTGTTTCAATACACTTTATAAATCTTTTTGTGATAGAACAGGTGCGATTTTTTAAATTTGAATTTATTGTCTTAAAGAAAGTCACAACGAACTAACTGTGTTCTTAGGTCATTGTCCTGTTATTGTTTGGAAATTGGTACTCTTATTTTGTCACAGTAGGATTCGAATTGTATCATAGTTTAGACCTATCTCATTTTCTTTTGTATAATTATGTAATCAACTTCCATAATGATGATTGTTAGATCTGACCTAAATTCATGAATAAGAGATGCGAATAAGCCCAAATGGGCAGTTTTCGCTATTGTGTTTTCGAAACTGTACATCTATTGATCGTTTTTGGTATCTTCGCTTCTTTCTTTTTTGGTCAATGATATTTAGTAAATTGTATAAGATTTGTAGATTTAAACACCACGTTCAATGCAAGATGATAATATAATTTATCTATTCTCAACACTTAAATGAAACTTTATTCATGTATCCTTCATGATTGAATAATGAATATATAATTTTAAAGGATTTTTTGGGATAAACTTACCCTTTCCTCCTTTCCCAATCACTCAATAAAGCCTTCAACGAGTAAATCAAAGCAAAAATATCAATATTCGTCCACTTTTAAACACTATAAAAAAGATCCAGCAGTTTGCATTTATAATTTCAAATAATGAACGATTATAGCCGGATGTTGCCGACCTGTTTATCTTGTATTTGTACTTAACACTTACGTGTTGCTTATTCTTTAGTTTTTTTATGTTGTGTCATTGTACTCTTGTTTGGCTGTTTGTCTTTTTTTCATTTTTAGCCATGGCGTTGTCAGTTTATTTTCGATTTATGAGTTTGACTCTCCCTCTGGTATATTTCGTCCCCCTTTTAGATAAGTTCACTTTATTGTTTGATATTTTGTGGAACAAAAGTATATGTTAAATGGAGAAGGAAAATC
Organism: Mytilus edulis; assembly: GCF_963676685.1. Lineage (NCBI taxonomy): Eukaryota > Metazoa > Mollusca > Bivalvia > Mytilida > Mytilidae > Mytilus > Mytilus edulis. Next base: position 33,013,028 of record NC_092357.1, on the reverse strand, counting down.
CCAGGATTGCAACTATGAACAAAGAACAGACAAAAGACAGCTCACAAATCTGGCAAACGAAAAGACGAAAAAAAGTACGATTTACATTTATCTGAAAACTAAAAATCTTGAGCAACAATACGAAAGAAGCGTTTTGTGCTTAGAAACTACAATAGCCCTGACTTTTGTAACTAACGTGTGCTCTTCCGGTCATGTTGATCAACGAATGTCTTCAAACTCTCAATCCTTTCCTCGTCTCCTTTGAGGTTGATTTTATCAACAACAACAAAATCTGTTTTGATATTACCTTCGTTTTATTTTATTTACAAATCAGCATCGAAATCTCATTTAATGACTTTCTTTTAAATTAACATTTATATGTAACGAAAAAATAAACACAAGTTAATATACATCTAATTTTTAAGTTGAACAGAGATTCTGTTTTTTATGTTCCACCAAGATAACTTTGGACATTTTTACTTCTTCATTATAAAGTTATTTCCATGCTTAGAATTAAAAAAACGTCCACTACTAGTATTTCTTTCGTTAAAAAAATAATTAAAAAAAATAATGCTGTCGACAATTTAACCATCTTGTAAACAGTTATTCCATTGTATTACACAAAACACAAACTGCCAGAATGGTTTTGGTAAATATTCAGGATTGTAGAAATATTTATAGAGGTTTGTTTTGATATTGGTGACAAATGATGACTGCTGTACCCATATTTTGACAAGTTTACCTATTATGTCTGTTTTGATCACACATCGTTGTAAATATAATCGATGCGACTGTCATACAAGTGAGAGGTTTAGCGTTATAAAACCAATTTCAATCCACCATTTTCTACATTTGAAAATTCCTGTACAAAGCCAGGAATATGACAATTGTTTTCATTCGTTTGATGTGTTTTATTATTTGATTGTGCCATTTGATCAGGGACTTTCTGTTTTGAATTTTCCTCGGACTTCAGTATTTTTGTGATTTTACTCTTCATTGGTCAATAAATTCATGAGTTTCTATTTGTCTCATTTTCTTTAGCAAGATTTGTTGCGTTAAATTTGTAGATAATTTCTTAATTTTCTACAGCTTTAACTGAGCAAATGCTGTAACGTTTTCTATTGGTAGTTTTCATACATGTTTTAAGAACTACTATCTGACGTTTTGTCAATGTATCATGTAAAGATGTGATCTGATGTTGATAATGTTTTAAATTTTAAGAAAGGAACAGAGTGCAATTACGTTATTGGAATTCATGAGGAATTTTGCGCTGAATAAAGAGCAGATATAGAAATCTCCTATTTGAAGCCGTCGACTGTTGTACAAAGGATTGCTGATGTAGGAAGTAGGTTCCATTGTACTATTGTATGTGGATAAAATGAAAACTTGTAAGAATCTTTATTTGTTTGAATTTGTTTAAAGTGGTTGGTATGTTTATATCTTGTTCTACTGTCTGATTTAACAAGAAGATCTTTAGGGTAAATTGCTATGTGTTGGTGTATGAACTTATAGAATACCACTAGTCTTGTTTGTATTCGTCTCAATTCTAATGTAGGCCTCTGTAGGTGATCAGGCATATTTGAGACAGAGCTGGTATTGTGATATCTATTACATATGTAGCGAGCAGCTCTTCGTTGGACCATCTCAATTTGGTTGATTTGCTTTTTGGTGTGAGGCTAGGCATCAATATGTTAATGTTTTTCAACAAGATAACACTCGAGCACATTCTGCATGACTCACAACTGCCTTCAGTAATAATATCCATGTTCAGACATTACATGGCCAGCCTTTTTGCCGGATTTGAGTCAAATTGAACAGTTATGGGATCAAATAGGACAATCGGTAAGACGACGACAGCCACCACCAGTTACGCTGCACCAATTTCAAATTGCATTGCGGGAAGAATGAACAAACAATCCACAACGCCGTGTACGACGTCCCGTCAGGTCAATGCCACGTCGTTTTAGAGATTGCGTTGCAGCACGCGGTGGACACATTCATTATTGAGACTGTGAGGTAGTGAATTGTAGCGTTGTGTTACACGAACGTATTACATTCGAATCGTGATGATTGAACATTTTTGTTTGACTTTTATCTTTTAAATTAGATAAACCCATTAACGGTCATTAAGAATAACTGTAAAGAAAATGTTATTAAAAAAAACCACAGTGTTTCGTTGTCATTGGCACTCAGAATATATTAAGGTGGTACCTAACACCTGAACTAAAATTAATTTGGCTCGTTTAATATTCTTTAAATTTTGACAAAGTATTCAGTTTGACCCTTTGACAAAAAAATAAAAATTTCAAAAACTTTGAACCAACCGTTAAATCAGAAAAATTACACTGGTTATATAGCAGTTTGACAAAAACTTATTTTGATCATTGAGAAGCTTAATATTCCCTTAACAACACAACGTCATTAAAACGTTCTGCTGATTTTACAGAGTTATCTCCTTGTAGTGTTAGGTACCACCTTAAGAAAATATTAATTTGTCTTAAATACCATGCAAACTGCAAACAGAATGCTTTATGCCAAACATTAAAATTATTCTTGTTTATTTTTCTCGTGAATTGTAAATATCACGTTCAGCAATACAGCTGGGGAGCGATTTTAAATGGCAAATGTGTATATTTACATGGTTACCGAACTGAGATTGATATATAAACGTGAATATGTAAAAGAATCTGTCTACCATTTATTTAAGGAAATTTCATTGAAAGCAAAAAATAAAATTAAATGTTTAATTTGAAGAAAAAAAAATCAATAAACTTATTCAAGTCAAAACCTTCTGATAGTTACAAAGGAAAATTGTTGTAAGTCGATTTAATTCTGCATTTCAGTTAATTGTTTAATCTCTATAACCTTGCTATAACAATAAACATCATTTATTTGATACGTGATAATGTTCAGAAACTTGTTTTTATTTTTTTTTCTGTAACAAGTGTTTGACATGATTTTAAATTAACAATGTTGAATATTAAAGTTACTCAACATCAGTATAAAAATATCGATTTTCGTCAGCATTTGTTTCTCAGTTATTAGGTACAACTTAACATTGCTGATATGAATGTAATAAAATGTTCTTCTATGAACACTTTTTTCTAGTTTTTTTGAAGGTCCAATAAACTCATCATAAATACCACGATTGTAATTTGTATTTCGACAGACTCACGTTTCGTCGACAAATGACTCATTAGTGACGCTAGAATCAAAAGAAGTTAAAACGGCCAAATAAAGAACGGAGTTAAGGACCCAAAAACTCCTAAACGTTCAGCCAAATAAGCTACGGTAATCTGTAAAAAAGTCTTAGATTTTTAAAATTTCAAAGTTTTGTTAACAGTTAATTTATATTTTTGACAAAAAATGAAAACACAATCAGATTCACACCATCGGGAAAAATATAACCGCTCAAGAATAATGATTTCGAGGAACCAGTTATTGTATCTAAAAAGAGCGTCAGAATGATGTATTGGTTTCGATTTTGGGAAAAAATAGGAACTGTTCAATTATGTTCCTTAGACATCGGTTATATCTTAAAACAATTTATCCCGAGGCATAAGCTGTTTAAATTTGCTACCTAGTTATGTCTTTATTATTTATATTGGTTTATCCTATAAATGAGAAAAAAACGTATTGAATGAAAAATCAAGTTTAAGGCAAAGCATAACAAACAAACAAATTATGTGGAAATAGCGACCACTGTTCACTTTGAATGAGGAGATCTGACATTATAGTAGAATGCAGACGTAATTGATTTAATTGTCAAGTCTGTGCACCATTGGTGACAAAAGATGTGTTAGTTCTCCTCAAGGTTAAATAGTAAAGAGAACGATGACCATGATCCCCAATACTTTGACTCATATTCGCATCACCCTCCCCCCTCCCGTTTGTCAGGGGAATAAAGATTAACAATGTCTAGATCGTTATACATTAATTCTCTAACTAGTATCAATTCAGAACCAGCCACTCATGGTAGACATGAGATAGTCTCAACAGAACTTGATGTGGTAACAAGCGAAAGTAAAAACCTTATATGATCCGACGTTCAATACGGGAAAGGATCATAACCTTAATCTGTGATTAAAAAACTAAAATAAATCAATATTTAATGATTTAATGGTCACTTTTTCCGCTATTAAATACTAGTAGTTGAATTTTGCATCGAATATGAGTCTACTATGAACTAATACAAATTTAACTGCCTTCAGTTGATTATTATATTTTAGGTCGCTTTGGTTGTTTAATTTTGTTTTCCCAAACAATGTGTCATTCTTTTACGTGATATACATGTAAGATTAAAATCTATGACATCAAAACTGTATCCTTCTCAAATCTGCTTAACTCGTGACGTCATGACACTCCCATATGTGGCCCTTTGTTCAACCTAAAATAGGATATATCTTTCATTAGACTTATGTCCCGTGATGTCGTGAAACTGAAACATTTGACGCCTTTGTTATTCAAATTTAAGTCCTTTTTTTTAAATGAAGACTATCTGCAATGGAATGTGACTTCGAACAACTTGTAAAAATTAAGATAAAAATTAGTTACTTCATTTAAATGGTTTTAAGTTTAAAGCACATGATTTTATTTGTTTATACATAGTTTTAATTTAGAAGAAAACCTACATGGTTAGAAAATACAAATAATAGCACCATAACAAACACGATCCGATTATAATTTTCTTGTCATGGTTAGAAAATACGTAAAATAACACGATATTAAACGGAATCCCAATTAAATATTCTTGTACGTGTCTTTAAATAAAAACAAATCTATTTTATTTTTTGAAATTTATTTGGAATAAAATATACGTAACAAAAATAACAAGAAAAATAATAAGAAAAGAAATTAAAAAAAAAGACACGAAGCTAAGTTACCGTTTTGCCTTCACGATTTTTTTTATCATTTGACGGAAAATGTACAAATCATTTGTTTTACTTTTGGAATAAGAAGGAAAAAAGGCTTGGTGTGCTTATCTTCTGTAACAGTTGTTTTTTTAAGAAAGTTCAAATAAATTCAATTTGTTCTTTATGACCATACATATGAATTCGGTTTACTGTTTAATCGATAGCCTTGCTATGAAATTAGACATAACATCATCTTAAAACGAGTTAATGTTGAGAAACTGCGTATTTATTTGATGTGTAACAAGTGTTTGACATAATTGACTAACCATGCTGAAAAAAGTATGAACAAAAGTTTTTAAATGTCACTAAAAATCGGTTTAAAATTGTTAGGTACAACTTTACTTTGAGGACATAAATGTAAGACAACTTTGAAAAAATGTTGTTCTACATAAGCGAATTTTTGAAGGTTAAAATTACCAGCGCAATAATGATCGGCTAAAAAATATAATCAATCAAGAAAAATGTTTGTGAGAAAGAAGTCGTTCGATTTGAAACTCTCATTTTGAACATCTTGAACATGAAAAACTTTGAATTCTACAACTTATAGAAAAAGAACATTAGAATTTGATAGTTAAATGAGACACGAGAAAATCCAAAGGGACATACAAACTTATTTAGCTGAAATAAACTAACTATGCCATGGTTGAAGTAGAAAAAAACCAACAAAATTGGATTTGGTTTCGCTTTTTTGAAAGATTATTCTTTAAATATTTCCTTACTGCATCAGTTATATTTGCAGAAAAGTTGCTTTCAGAGTAGTCTTCGTTATCTAAAATATTGAAACCATACCAGTATGATAGTCAACTGTTTTGGGTAAGAAACATTTAAATAAAAGGATTGACGTGTAATTGGGGTGTTTCATATTTACTGCAAATCTGAATTGATTAAAGTTTCTTACTTTTAAGATAAAAATAAATTATGAGGCAACTAAGGCCGATTTCAAATGACCAAATTAAGTAATCTTTTAGTTTCATTATTTATCAGATATTTTTACACAGCTTAGTACACAATTAAAAGTTATTGTTATAAATGTTCGCTTATTAAATACAAGGTTAAATTATTTCCCTATTACTTTAGAGCTAATTTGGAAAACATTATAATTTAATTCATCTCTAAGCTACGATTAATTAAGGATTAATATGATATATTTTTCTTCGAATAAAAGAAATTCTGTATTAGCAAAAAGGGCAGACATTTTTTTGTAAAATCAGTGCATTAATCATCTGTAATTTATTCATAATTTAAAGAAAGGTAAAAGACACCTAAGGATACAATAAAGTTACTTTAAGAATGAATTGCTTGAAAAAAATAAAGAAATAGCAATACTAGAAGCTGACAAAACTGCAATTAACTTTATGCAGGCCAGAAGTCAGCACTTCTGTGTTGGCATGAATTATCATTGCTATGGTCATAGAAATAGTTTGCTTTAGCTGCATTTGACTTTTCGGCATTTTGATTCCTCAATGCTGGTAGCTTCGTACTTTATTGGCTTTTTTATTTTGTCTTTATTCTAGCGTGACTGATGAGTCTTTATTAAGGTTAAACGTGCGTCTTATGTACACAATTTTAATTCTAGTACCTATGATTAGTTTATTATGTGGTTTTATTCCCAATTATATTTATACTCGTAGAATGTATTTGTACTTTTGATAGCAGATAGGTTTTTTAATTTATGAGTCTTAATTGCATTTTTAAAACAAAATTATAGAAAGTGTCGTACGGTTTTACAGTTGACAAGGTTCACTTGAAATACCTGTTTCTAGAAAAAAAATATCACAAAATTCGACGAAAATGCAATAAACAAAATTTTGTCATCATTTCCATTCATAAATTTTTAAAATGAAAGTTTTAAAAAGGAAAAGGAAGATTTACAAAAAGTAAAGTATCACAAATACCGAACTCCGAGAAAAATTTAAAACGGAAAGTCTGTAATCAAATGGCAAAAAGCTGAAACACGTGGAACGTGTCATATTCCTGACTTGAGACAGGCATGTTCTTATATAAGTGCATCTTCTCAAATTGATATATCAAAATGGTAGATTAAAGTAGAAAATTCTCAATCTATCGACAATAAAATAAAACAATATGTAGTAAGATAATTATATATGAAAATCACCAAAGTTCTACATTAAGTGAAGAACTTCAAAGATTTTTTTTTTATATAGTTGTATCTTAAATTTGTAATTTCATCAGTTTAAAATACTTAACTTGAAGCATTGACCACATGGTTAAAATGAGATTTTGAAGAAATTATTTTATGAATTAAGTGACCCACTGACTTTCGTTCACCGCCAGGTCTCATAGGACACTCAAATGACCTCTATCATAAGAAAGTCTGTATATTTATCGTTGACGTAGAATGAAACTGTGAAGTCGTTTTATTGTGCTTGAAAAACCATGAATATACTTGAATGTAAAAACCATATTAAACGTGTATCGTTTGTAGTCTAAATAATTATAAAATAGCCTTTTAATCATTGTTATGATAATTGTTCGGACTGGTATTGTGAAAATAATAGTATGAAGTTCAAGGTTTGATGGAAGATGTTCGTTGCTGTTCTGCAGTTTGTATATTGTGTCGACTATTATTTCATTTGTTTGTGCGTTTCTATGTGATGAGTGTTCTTGTGTGTGTTTGTGCTGTATTTCTGTCATGTATTGTTGTCATTTTAGCGATATTTGTTAACATTGTCATATAAGCGGGAGGTTTGGATAGCCATAAAACCAGGTTCAACCCACCATTTTTTCTTTAAATGTCCTGTACCAAGTTAGGAATATGGCAGTTGTTTTCATATTAGTTCGTTTCTATGTATGTTGGAGTTTGTTTTTGTTGCACTTCAGTGTCCCTGTTGTTTCTTTGTTTTCCTCTTATAGTTGATGTGTTTCCCTCGGTTTTAGTTTGTAACCCGGATTTGTTTTCTCTCAAATCGATTTATGACTTTGAACAGCGGTATACTACTGTTGCCTTTTGTAATGATATAAGAGGCATTTCTTTTTACTAGTTACATTTGTTTTTCATTTTTGTCCGAGAAAACTACTATTTGTATGGTGTACATACACAGCAAAGAAACTAATATTGGCATCTTCAAACCACAATGTTTAAGGGAATTCTATAATTGATTGTGGGGAAATTGCGATATCACTAAAAATCTAAAACCAATTGTCTGGTTTTACATGCATGCATTCTTTACAAATGTGCATCTATTTAAAGAATATGAAAATAAGGAGATGTGGTATGATTGCCAAGAGACAACAGTTTTCTATCCCCCAGAACAGTCAATGAAGTGGATGTAAACAATTAAAAGCCATTGTACGGCTTTCAACAATGCGGAAATAAAGACCCCGACATGAAAAACGAAAAAGCCAACGGCCTAATATATAATTAAAAAAATACGAAAAAAACCCAGAATGTGTATTTAATACTTTATAACCCTTTTTCATTCATGTATTTTCCTTACTTTAATATATATGTAGTGTCGATTTGTAATGACAGATAATCTAGTAAATATATAAGTTTCTGTTTATGAGTAAAGTATTTACTTTATTCAATTTAATTAGACATTTTTTTTCTTCGTTTTTTGCCTTAAGAAGCAATTTCAGCGCAGACACAGTCAGCCCAGGCAACAATGGCATCAGTTGTTTCTTCAGAGGTCGGAATAATTTGATCTTCTGGCAGTAAATGACCAAATGTACCATTATCTCGTAGCTCAATTTCGTAAGAAAATTTAATGCCCGCTGATTTTGCGTAATCCACAGCTAACCCTCCAATCGTTGGGAAGAAATCTGTGACTTTACCATTTGTATACGGGATTCCATTTCTATCTGTTGCTGCTGCAGTTGCAATTTGAGCACACTTCGCTAGAGTTGCATCATCCGGTACTAAATCAAACGTATATCCCCAGGGATAGATCCACATCTGACCAAAAGCATGCACCCCTAAATAACCAACAAAATCAATACCCCGGTTCACTATAACATCTCTCGCTGCTTGACTTTCCAATTCACTGAAACTTTGCGGACCTGAATATGAAAATAAATTGCAAGGATCATCTGAACCTCCATTAGCTGGATCCCATTCCATCCCAAAATTTCTGTTCAGGTCAGTGCCAACACATGTTTCATTAAATGGGTTTCTGTTTTTTCTCCAAAGTCTTTCCACATTCATAGAGTATACGTAACCATCCGGGTTTAGGACAGGTATTAAGTACCAGTCAAACTTTTTCACCAAGTGGATCCCTGTTTGGGTGTTTTTGAGAAAGTCCATAAAGTAAAGACAAAAGGCAATCGATATGAATTCTCTGGAATGAATTCCACATTCAACCAAAATCGCCTTCTTTTTGCAACCACAATATGGTGCCCTAGCATTAGTTGACATTGTTATCATATTAATACTTCTTCCTTCATACGTAGTACCAATACTTTCTAACCTCGACTTAACTCTGCCTTTGGAAGAATCCAAAGTGGTCAAATACCTCTCTATATCATCAAGTTTATTATATATGCTAAAGTCAAGCGCAAAGCAGCCTAGTGCAAAGAACAATATTAAAATGGACTGTTTCATCCTGTCTTTCTGAAATAAAAAAAAGTAGATAATATATATATATATATATACAACTCGTCTAAACATCAACCCAACAATGTTAGATCTGTAAATTTGCTTTCGCCAATTTTTGGTTCTTCCCTCGCCGGGATTCGAACCCATGCTACTGTGATATCGTGACACCAAATCGCCTGCACTGCAGCCGTCCCGCTAGACCACACGACCACCTGGGCTATCAAAAAAAGAGCTTTCGGTGGGCATGTGTTACCTTTCCACGTCAGTTTTAATCTAGCGGCGTACTACAGTACATGATATATAAGGCATGAAGATGTTATTGTTACAGATCAGCTAAATTATCTATAGTAAAGGATCCTACAAATTAATGTAATATACAGTCACAGAAAATAATTATATTCATAAGTACGTCTGAGTCAGTGACAACTCTACAACAGATGTATCCATCGGATCGCCATCAATGATGGTGATACATGGCTGTGTACATAATGTATATACAACTCGTCTAAACATCAACCCAACAATGTTAGATCTGTAAATTTGCTTTCGCAAATTTTTGGTTCTTCCCTCGCCGGGATTCGAACCCATGCTACTGTGATATCGTGACACCAAATCGCCTGCACTGCAGCCGTCCCGCTAGACCACACGACCACCTGGGCTCTCAAAAAAAAGAGCTTTCGGTGGGCATGTGTTACCTTTCCACGTCAGTTTTAATCTAGCGGCGTACTACAGTACATGATATATAAGGCATGAAGATGTTATTGTTACAGATCAGCTAAATTATCTATAGTAAAGGATCCTACAAATTAATGTAATATACAGTCACAGAAAATAATTATATTCATAAGTACGTCTGAGTCAGTGACAACTCTACAACAGATGTATCCATCGGATCGCCATCAATGATGGTGATACATGGCTGTGTACATAATGTATATACAACTCGTCTAAACATCAACCCAACAATGTTAGATCTGTAAATTTGCTTTCGCAAATTTTTGGTTCTTCCCTCGCCGGGATTCGAACCCATACTACTGTGATATCGTGACACCAAATCGCCTGCACTGCAGCCGTCCCGCTAGACCACACGACCACCTGGGCTCTCAAAAAAAGAGCTTTCGGTGGGCATGTGTTACCTTTCCACGTCAGTTTTAATCTAGCGGCGTACTACAGTACATGATATATAAGGCATGAAGATGTTATTGTTACAGATCAGCTAAATTATCTTTAGTAAAGGATCCTACAAATTAATGTAATATACAGTCACAGAAAATAATTATATTCATAAGTACGTCTGAGTCAGTGACAACTCTACAACAGATGTATCCATCGGATCGCCATCAATGATGGTGATACATGGCTGTGTACATAATGTATATACAACTCGTCTAAACATCAACCCAACAATGTTAGATCTGTAAATTTGCTTTCGCAAATTTTTGGTTCTTCCCTCGCCGGGATTCGAACCCATGCTACTGTGATATCGTGACATATCGTGACATATATATATATATATATATACCTGTACGTAAAATAATAATAATAATAATAATAATGATGGTAGCATTATTCTAATTTGTACTGTATTACTTCCTTTAATATTTGCAAACATTGAAACAAACAGAGAGCATTTTGCTATGATCGCTCACCTGCACACATTGTCTTAGGGGACAGTCATTTGATTCTAGATTTCAGGACCAGCTTGGATCAGTATGTTAAATCAAAATAAAAAATATCTAAATAGGTAGAAATTGGCTTTAAAATAAATAATATGAATTATATTCTAAAGAAAATCATTAAAATGTAACATTACTTCATTTATTAAATTCTACTTTCAAAATTTTTCATTTTTCTTTCCCTGCTTAGATCTTATCACTTAAACAATGATCTGTGCATAATATTTCCTTAGTTGGCATCATTTAGTAGTCGTATAAAAGATAGATCGACTGGGAATAAAGGATGGAATAGAATAGAAAGGTAGTATAAAATTAAGTTAGCCTACTATAATTCCTAGATAAAGGTAATTCTCTAATGTGTATTCTGTTTTCTTAAGTTTAATATTTTACATTTACAAATTTCAGATGATACGCCATATAATTAAATTTTATTTTGCTTAAAAAAAGCGACAAGAAAAAAAAATCTTACCTGCTTATAAATGTTTTGTGTTTCCTAGGATGCACGATGAAATATACATAACGTGCGTTACTTATATAATAGTGACATATATATATTGATCAGTTTTTAAAAGAAATTAAATCAACATGTGTTTGGCGGAAAAATACTACATGCTATTTTTTATGCTGTACATGAAGTGCATTTGTGATAATGTTACTATTATTATCGACTAAAAATATTAAATAGTATTACAATGTCAGTGCATTATAGTGACTTAGTACGGTTGTATCTGTTCTAGCAATTTTTTCAAATGTACTTGTTCGTCATTTGTATTTTGCCTGCTCGGGCTTTTTATTTAACTAGTTCAGAATGCACAAACAGAGATAGAAGATCCAGAGTATTGATTAGACTATTTTCACATCTTTTTTGGTCTCCAGAATATATAAATATTCTAAAGTTCACCTGCTCTGCTGTATATAGTTATCAAAGATACCAGGATTATAATTTGATACGCCAAACGCGCGTTTCGTCTACATAAGACTCATCAGTGACGCTCAGATCTAAATAGTTGTAAAGCCAAACAAGTACAAATTTGAAGAGCATTGAGGACCCAAAATTCCAAAAACAGTTGTGCCAAATACAGCTAAGGTAATTTATTCCTAGGATAAGAAGATCCTTAGTTTTTCGAAAAATTCATAGTTTCGTAAACAGGAAATTTACAAAAATGACCATATAATTGATATTCATGTCAACACCGAAGTGCTGACTACTGGGCTGGTGATACCCTCGGGACGAAACGTCCACCAGCAGTGGCATCGACTAAGTGGTGTAAATAGTTATCAAAGATGCCAGGATTATAATTTAATACTCCAGACGCGCGTTTCGTTTACATAAGACTCATCAGTGACGCTCAGATCTAAATAGTTGTAAAGCCAAACAAGTACAAAGTTGAAGAGCATTGAGGACCCAAAATTCCAAAAAAAGTTGTGCCAAATACAGCTAAGGTAATTTATTACTCGGATAAGAAAGTCCTTAGTTTTTCGAAAAATTCATAATTTTGTAAAACAGGAAATTTACAAAAATGACCATATAATTGATATTCGTGTCAACACCGAAGTGCTGACTACTGGGCTGGTGATACCATCGGGGACGAAACTTCCACCAGCAGTGGCATCGACCTGTATGACATTCTGGTAATCTATCAAGTAAGAGCAACTGCATGAAATATAGTCCAAGTGAAATCGGTGCAATTTGAGGAAAAAAATTACTGTAATCTGATAACTTATTCGTGTATTGAAAACGTAAAACAATTAGATTTCCCCACTTGACAGAGTACCAGATGGCCTACCACAGAGTGTGTAACCTGTTGTAAAATTGTATACTCCGAAGTTAAAGTCGGTCATATGAAAATACTCTATTGATCGTGTAAAAAAAAGAGTATAATTTTATCAGTATTTCTGGTGCAAAGTGTTATAAGGTTGAATTGACTGACACTGTGCTTTAACTAAAGTCAAGACTGTTGTGTGTATGAAATTGACCTATATATATATTCTTACATTGTGCTGCTGTCTCGTCGCACCCCACATCTCCTTTTGTTCATATTCATTCATGTAATCTGTACAGTGATTTTAATACGCTGTTGTATTTAAAGATTTTGCTTTGCAATTTCATAAGGCATCGACATAATTATCTGATATTTTAACATTGTCTGTATCATTTGAATTCCAACTATAAGAATCGTTTTAATATAACAGAAAATTATATTCATACATACTTAACATTTCTGAAAATATATGGAAAAAAATCGAAGAAATTAACCCTAAACTTAAAATTCATCATCAAAACAAAACGAATAGTATAACGATTCAGTATAAAAAGAAAGCTTTCCTTGAATGCTTTCAAGTACTTAGATTGTTAACTAATTGCCCTCTTCAAGCGTTTTTTCTTTTATAAACATAATTCTAACACGAAGAATATGCTTACATATGTAAATAATTGAAAATAAATAATTGCATTCAAGATGTTACTTTAAAGTGTTCATTTATTTGTCACAGTTGATACACACATCGATATCTGTTTACTTGCAGGACCTTTCATATGTGGAAATGAAACGATTTAAATACTCTCTAACGTAAAATATATTTCATGAATAAGGTATCATTATTAAAGGGAAACATCGATTTTTTTATTACACGCATGAAGCTGAACAGAGAAAACCAATTATTTTCCAAATCTCAGTAGTCGAGTATTTACTATTATGGCTTGTTTTAACCCATGAAATGAAAAACTTAAATTTGTCCCATTAACTCAAACTAACAGATACTTCCAGAAACATAAATCCCAAATTCACTTCACAAAAAACCTGACAGGACATTAGTTTTCTGTTGACCATGATGGTATTGTACGTATTTATTCGACTTACAGTATTGATTTGGACCCTTATATCATCTTACTGTTGTGTATGACGAATTATTCAAATCAGAAAAAAATCTGCGATCTCTATTTGTGATTACTAGAGGGCAGCATACAATCTTCAAAACAACTAATTCCTATATACAGTATGTCGAGTTCTAAATCTTCCAGAGGCTTAATCTGGAAAAATCAAACCTTCTATTGTTTCAAACAAAACAATGCTAAAATTAACATATTTGATGTTGTTTTTTTTTTCGTTAAGTCTGGATCTGTTAATGTTTAAACTTTTTGCCGTTGTCAAGGAAGAATCTTGTTCAATAGAACCTTCCAAAGTTGGATTTACGATACTTCTCTGAATTGGAACATAAATTTGTGTAGGATTTCTAAAATCTATTAAAAAAACGGAAAATAATGTTGGAATGTTAAATATATGAGAAATATGATAAATGGTAACATAATTTGTGTCATTATTTAATTACAGGGAATCCACTGATCTGACGGCCATGGGTGGTAAAAAAAAAAGGAATAATGCAGACAGGGTCAGACAGCTGAGCATATTCATTTAAACAAAGGCGATTTCAGAGTAAGGCATGAACAATTGCGAAAATTGACCACCGTTACTCTAAATTATCCCTCGGATTTACCATGTTTCTAAATATCGCTATCAAAAATGTACCTTATATAATTTAAACCCGGAATCATAAAATATCTAGCTATGGTACAATTCCCTCTATTATTTTTGGAACGGAAACGTAAATTATAATTTAAAAAGGTTTGACTCTTAAACCGAAAAAAATAAATCAAATGTAAAGAAATAAATATTGAAGTCAAACCTTGAAATACGCATAAAATGAAATTTTTAAAGAGCCATTCTTTGTAAGCCTCAAAATATGATGGAAACCAGTGGTCACAGATTTTCATAAAACTTTTTTAAATGAATGCTTTGTGATGTAAAAACATCTTTGCCATAATAAAAAAAATATTATAATGTTCATTGCCATGGTAACCATACAATTCATTTTCAGAAATTTACAGTAGAAACCTTTAAAATCCAACTAAGTATTTCATCAAAACGCACTGATGAAATCCCTGGAAATTAACAAAATACAAAGTTCTCTCCTAATAGTTTTTATATGCCAAAAATCAGATATGTGTTATTTCAAATAAAAAAAAAAAATTCACCTTGGTCATATAGAAATTTGCTATCAGGAGTGCAAAATTCTACTAGAGTTATTTCCCTTAGCACAACTCTTTTGTTGTTTATGTTGAAAACGATAGTAGAGCTCTTCAGGTTAAAGGTGTAACACCACTAATTCGGGCCCGGCCAGAAAGCATATACCAGAAAGTAGTACATATTTAACACAAAATAGTTCCTACGCATGGACATATCTTTCAAAATATGTAGAATATTTTATTAATTTTGGTATCAAATGAAAGCTGCATGACTGGTGATCATTGTAGAACAATTTTTGACTGATAAATTTGAATAACAAAAAAATGGCATGAAATTTAAAAAGAAGGGTACATTTTGCCTTTTTGTCAGATTGGAAGTACCTATTTTGGTACATCCGAAGCTCCGGGAACCAGTTCTTTCTTATATGCAATTAAAGATATGTTGATTTTTTCAGTACATGATACCAGAAGGTGTTGCTTTGACATGCAATGCTTGTCACTTTATTTGAATATTAAATAAAAGAGCTGTGACCACTCGAAATTGAGGAATTTAACATAGAAAGCAATTGGGCCATTAATTAGTGGTGTACTTCCTAAAAGGAGGTAAATAAAGATGACTAGCGCCACCCAGATTTTACATCCAAGATAATAGGTAGAAGTAAATTTATTTTCTGCTGCCTTGGTATTTAGAAATAAAAATTGAAATAGTGAGAAATGGGTGTTGGCCATTGGTGTAGAAATAGCGAGAAATTTAGAGAAAACTTTCTAAGACAAGCAACATTTTCTGTGCCAATTTAAGCAAGGTGTGTTCTTTATTCATACTATTTCGAAAATTCCGGAACCGTGCCATTTTTCTATCAAAAAAGCTGCGGCACCATATGTGTTTGACCATTGCAATTACACCCAAAGGTGTTGATAATTCAGAATTCGAAATGTTTTTTAATGGATCTTTGATAGTGAAAAGGCAGGATCAAATAAGGCTACCATTGTCGCCTATGTAAATAATTACTTCCTTGTAACCTAAAGCAAAATGACGATTTCCGGCGCATCACTGTATTTTTCGAGATATTTTAGAAATTGGATCGATAAATTAATAAGGTACTAAGTGATAAACTATATCAGAAGAAAATTGCTGATCGCCATGAAACTAAAGTCTATATCAAATGTTTACTGTTTTTTTTTGTTCTTCTGCCGCAGGGGTAGGGTTCATTTATCTACAGTACTGTAAAAACGAGAATTCTGTCAAGGACTCTGTCTTTAATCATTTCTCCTCATCCTCGATAATACTGAATGTATTTATGCATATTTGAAAAAAGGGGGGCTTATTTTTGCTCATATTAGCGAAATTTTTGTATTTTTAATGGCTAAAATGTGCCAAAATGACCCTAAAATATAAAAAATTAGGTAAAAAAATCAAAAGCTTTACATGTTTCTCCTTAGTATCGTCGAATTGAATATTCTGAACACAATTCATGTGACCTCAAAGCGGGTTTCATTAGATCTCCCACGCGACATATCAGAAAACGGGAGCTATGAGAGATCGGTTTTTAATTAGATTGATGCAACGATGTCCATCTGTTCGCGATAAAGACATATAATTTGGACACAGTTATCAAATCATCAGCCTAAAGTCTTAAATAGACCTAAATCGAACTTCATTAATAAAAAAAACACGTTTTAAACAGAACCACACAGTCAAAATAAGCTGGTCAATGGCCCCAAGTCTGTAAAAAGTAACGTTTTCTGTAAAAAGGGGGGGGGGGGGGGGGTACCTGTAAAGGAAGTCATTTTAAATGGTGAACAATTGTATCTTTAATCCAAAAATTTGAACTTAAGCAGCAGCAGTATATAGTAATCGACTAACGTAAAGGTTGTCCGATTTTATTTCAATATGTGTCAGTATAGGTTAAAAGGAAGTAAATAAAGACGACTGGCGCCACCTAGATTTTACATCTTAAAAAATGCCATTTTTCTATCAAAAAAGCTGCGGTACCATATGTGTTTGACCATTGCAATTACAACCAAAGGTGTTGATAATTCAGAATTCGAAATTTTGTTTAATGGATCTTTCATAGTGAAAAGGCAGGACCAAATAAGGCTACCATTGTCACCTATGTAAATAATTACTTCCTTGTAATCTTCAGCAGCAGCCACACGAAATTGTTTGCAATTGTAACACAAACTGCAATACAGATGAGTGTTTTTATGATGTAACTGATATCAACACATGTGATTGCAATGATAAAAATATAATTTCAACTGAATCTGGGCTTTTGCCAAAGAATTTTACTTATTTTTATATATGCTCAATCCATTTTAACCAATTATTGAAAAGAAACTCTGATTTGAGAAGGAGAAAAGTATGTCAGCTTCCTACTTTGATAAGTGCTCATCCTGTGATGTCATTTGTCTCCTTTTGCTATTAGCCTTTTTATTATAAGTAGAACATTTATAAAAAGTAGAATTAAACATGGAATTAAATGAATAAATATAGCTCGAAACCAAAAATATATATTATAGTATATTTTAAAATTATCCAACAGCCATGGGTTTACAGTTATTGCACATATTTTAATAGTATCATTTGGGTGTATATTAGACGAAGCATTAACAGGACTAAAGTCGTCTTCTAAGATTATGACTATCACAATGACAATTTTACCCATAGTACACTTTTCTCGAATTCGAACATTTAAAGATCTATATACAAACATATATCTTTGAATAGCCAGTGTAGTTGTCAGCCAAATTGAAGTTGTATGAAAAATTGCTAGTATATATTCTTCAAAGTAAACATAGATAACACACCAGTTGACCGATACCTTCTCGAGATAGTTTCCGAACGAGAAAAAATAAATGTACAACGGCAATGGAAATATACCAGTGCACAAATCAGCAATAGTCATTCCAGTGAAAAGTATATTTGTTGAAGAGCGCATGTTTTCTGCAGGAGAACAACACAGGCAAAAATGTTTGTAAACACAGTTTAGCAAATTACAATTGGAAACAAATATCCGTATACAGGGACAGCGTAGCCAATCGGTACAAAGTGTGTCAGATCCAGAAATGGTAGCCTTATATTGTCAATGTTCCTCGTTATATTTCCCTCTGCCATTGTCAAACACACAGATATGAATAACTTCTCAAATGTCTAAGTTGAACCGATTCATAAACAGTTTTGATTCAAACCTCTTGAGCTGCACTCAAAGCTCTATATGACTACAATAACATTAAAGGTACCAATTGTTCTGCATCACTTCAGCATTTCGACAATTAAACGCTATTTTTTTTATGCTCGAAGCGAGTACTCGAATGAATCTTAAACGTCTATTGAAAAGATTATATTTTAGGTTGGATGCAGTGCTTTTGTTATTACCTTCCATAAACATATTAACGAAAGACAAACGTACTACAAACATAGCTTGATTCTCTTTTTTGTTTGGTCAATTAAACAATGAATTACCGACCGCCGTTTCTACAAATAACCTATCATAATAGCAATTATTGTTTGTGTACGTAATTATGAACCAAATTCCAATAAAGTCAAAAATATGTGCATATATAGTCCGACAAAGTAGACAATATATGTATCATCTGTTCCTGAGGAGATGGTATTTTTTATAAACGACTTGTAAATTAATTTGTCAACAACAATATTGGACTTCAAATTAATTGTGCTTTTTCGTGTTCCTTAGTCTTAAGTCTTCTGTGTTGTTGGTTTTTTTTTTGGCAATATCGTTTATCTGATTTTCTTTTTTTTTTTAGCCATGGCGCTGTCAGTTTATTTTCGACTTTTGGGTTTAAGTGTCGCTCCAATACTTTCACCTATTTTAAAATTGTACAACAATACAATACTAGTTAAGTTTCAAATACAGAGTAATTAAATTAATTTAAATGTACATCTCATACCAATCACGTTTACATAGAAGTCTTGATTAACAAACAAATGTAAGTTTTTACGGCTTGTGATGAGTTTAATATTAATCCATGAATTTCAAAGTGTTGAACCGTGTACAAACACCGTTAAAAATGTCTCTAATCAGTTGTGTAGGGTTCACCGCAGGTCACTTTGATTTTGTTCTTGTTAAGAAAAATGATCTGGTCAACAATATCAGACGAAATACTGTTTGACTTTCTATTTTTTGTTACAAGTAGTGCACATGAAAACATTCCCCAGGAAGGAAAGGACGTTGCTGGAACTACTATAACAAATAGTATCCTCAGGATAAACATATCATTATGTTGCTAATTGATTTTATTTAGTATTACGAGGGGATATTTCAACTGAACTAAACATCTAAAGTGAGTGGAAATGTGAAGAGAAATTATATCTCAAGATGTTTAACAGGCAAACGAGTATCCGAGTACTAAAACTGTACTCGAGTACTCGGCCTTCCGATCGAGTACCCGAGTACTCGAGTACTCGTTGCCATCCCTAGTTTTTACATATCACTTGAGATTACATTATGTATTCGACTTATACGATATCACGATTTGATGTACGGACAATAGTGAATTATTCATAATTTAATACTTTTAAACAGAAGTTCTAATTGTCAAATGGATATAGCGAGTATGATAACATTTATTGATTGTCCCATGACAATTATTAATCAGTATTAAAAATTCGTTCATTTAAAAATATTTTCTAATGCTTCTTTCTAAATAAAACAAATTATGAAAATGGTCGGTTGAGTAAGGGCCTTATTTTGTCACTAATATGTCACACGATAAAGTCATGAAAGTATAATGAAAAATGTTTTGAAATTTTCTATCAATATTTGTATAGTGACACTTCTTGATTGCAATAGGCTACCAATATGTCAAATTTAGATCTATGAATAACAATAGAGAAAAAAAAATGAACAAAATTAGTGAAAACCTACATTAACTTATGTGTTATACCTTTCATTTCTGGATTTTAACACACCATATATAGATATAAGAAGATGAGGCATGAGTGCCAATGAGACAGCTCTCCATCCAATTCACAATTTGTAAAAGCAAACACATTATAGGTCAAATGACGGAGCCATGGCTCACACCAAACATCAACAGATAAAGGGCCCCAAAAATGACTTATGTAAAACCATTTAAACGAGATATCGTTCTATGTCAAGTAAAAGAGATTCGATAAACACTTTTAAACCACATCAACAAACAACAACTACTAAACATCATGTTCCTTCGGAGAGATGCAAACAAAATACCACGGGGTTAAACATTTTAATAGATACAAAAATCAACCCTTCCAAGAAACAATAGTTGGATATCACAACATTGACAGACACAACGTCTACTTTTATTTTGCAATTCAGAAAAAAATAGTTGAGATGACATATACATTTACACTGAAAAAAGTGAACAAATAAGTAGATAGTATGTCTTTTTTTTAAGGAACAAAGCAAATCAATATAGATGTATTCACACCAATGAATTCAAATTATTGTAATTCAGTTTTTGTCCGATTTGTTGTACGTACATAGTTACTGATTTGGACCGGGATTTTCGTTAAACCTTGTATTTTTTTTCCAATGTTTCGTTCTAAAGTGGAACCAATTTATTACCGACTCGTACCTTTACAAAGTTGTACTTTTATTAAATCGAACACAGTTTGCAAATCATGTACAGCATACCATTCTATCTAATTTAAAATGCTATACAACCAGGTTTAATCCCCATTTTGTACATTTGAGATTACCTGTACCAAATCAGTAATATGACAGTTGTTGTCAATTCATTTGATGTGTTTTATCATTTGATTTTGCCATTGGATTAGAAACTTTCCGTTTTTAAATTTCCTCTGAGTTCAGAATTTTTTGTTCATTTATTTTCGTGGGTACTAATTTTCGTTGATTGAGACAAACTTGCTTTTTCATGGATATTTGATATCGTGTTTTTTTTTGCAAATGTCTGCATACAACCTTATAGAAAATTTATAATTCGTTGAACGTTTTAATACGTAGTTTATCTGTACCCACGAAACTTACGAAAATTGATGAATCTACAGTAATTTTACTTTTTTTGTATATCTGTCAACCAAAAGTTATCATGAAAATAATGCAATTTCACAAGATAAACAACTCTCGTATTACATTTTGGACACCTTACTTTAAAAACGTTGCCTGGGCTTTCTTTTTTTATATATATTTTTTAGAACGTTTTTAAATAACTGTTGTTCAGCAATCATTCATATCAAATGTAAGTTTAATATTTAGGACAAGTAAAGAACGAAGAGTTGTATTGACATACATTTATATAAAAAAGCAATACATAAAAAGCAACAAGCCAAAAAAAAGTAAGTTAATCAAACTTTTTATAAAATAGATAATCAATACTTCCTGTTCAACTGTCGGTTAAGATTTTACCAGATTGCCGCAAATTAGTCTGGATGTCCGCGTGGTGAGTTACTGAACTCACAGTGGCATAAAGTTCACCAAACAAATACAGGGATTTTTTTTATAACTAATCTGATGCAAAAGACTAATACCAATAATTTGTTTCTAAATTAAGTCGTTTTCCTTGTCCTCTTGGAAACCTCTGCATTACGATCTTTTGGTCGGATGATCATTAGTCAGTTCTACACTATGTATCTAATACACATTCTTGCTGGTCTACATATTAATAGTTTTGTAGATAAGATTTTATTTTTTGGATTTTATAAACTTTTTTAAACCTCTTGTTGTTTGTTTCGGTTAAAGAAGGCAAGCACGAAAATGCTAATTTAACAAGTGTTAAAATTGTTTCATTTATAAACATTGTAAATATATTTAAAAGTTTGGGTCACATGTTTACGGATAAAAATCATTTTGCTGACCGAATTTAACATTTTATTTGCATTGATTGGCCAAATGATATGTCGCACAGGTGTATTAGACCATTAAAAAAGCAATTGGTGTTTGTTTATTACTAGATTTATTTCACTTGACTGGGCGGGGTTTAAATAGTTCGCTTATTTAACAACAGTCCATCTATAGACAAGTGTGTCAGAATAAACTCATCAATGAAGTGTCCAGTTATTCGTCCCAAATCGTACACTAAGTTTTTTTGTATATGCGTTTGGTGACACTGGTAGGTGATTAGAATTCAATATAAATTGTAACGGCAATCATCCTTATCACACACATCTGCAAATTGACGGTCCTTATGCAAATCAAAACATATGCTCCGCCCGATCAGTTGAAATAACATTGGTAATACCCTTCATTCATTCATTCGAACATTTTACATTTATCATTTACGTCATGGTAAGGAGGATAGATTATTTTTAGTCTAAATTATTTTCAGTCAACATGTGATCTAGTGTGTAAACAATATTCGTTTGTACAGTAAATGCAGATCAATAATTGATCGTTAAATATGTAACAGATACGTTACATCAAATAACTAAATGCAATTCTTGCAAAATACTCTTCTTCTCTCCAAGCTACTTCTTATGGCAGATATTCTCACAATGTAGTCGTGGTACTTTCAATGGAAAATGTTTTCACAATTTAGTCATGATACTTTCAATAACAAATGTTCTTACAACGTAATCGTGGTACTTTCTTTGACAAATGTTTTCACAATATAATCATAGTACGTTCAATGACAAATGTTCTTACAATGTCAGCATGGTACTTTCAATGACAAATGTTTTCAAAATGTAATCATGATACTTTTAAAGGCAAATGTTCTCATAATGTAATCATGATACTTTCAATGGCAAATGTTTTCTCAATGTAATCATAATATTTTAAATGGCAACGTTTTCACAATGGAATAATGGTATTTTCAATGACAAATGTTCCCACAGTGTAAGCATGGTACTTTCAATGACAAATGTTCCCACAGTGTAAGCATGGTGCTTTCAATGAAAAATGTTTTCACAACGTAATCATAGAACTTTCTATGACAAATGTTTTCACAGTGCTATCATCATACTTTCAATGCAAATGTTCTCACAAATTAATCATGGTACTTTAAATGACAATGTTTTCTGTATATAATTATCATACTTTAAATGACAATGCTTTCTGTATATAATCATCATACTTTCGATTGCAAGGTTGTCACAATGTAATTAGGGTTCTTTCAATGACAGTTGTCCTCACAATGAAATTATGGTACTTTCAATGCAAATGTTTTCACAATGTAATTAGGGTACTTTCAATGACAATGGTTTTTACAATGTAATTATGGTACTTAGCTTTGAATGACAAATGTTTTCACAACGTAATCATGGTACTTTCAATGACAATATTTTCACAATGTAATTATGGTACTTTTAATGACAATGGTTTTTACAATGTAATTATGGTACTTACAATAACAAAAATGTAAGCACGGTACTTTCAATGACACATGTTCAAACAACGTAATCATGATAATTTCAATAACAAAAATGTAAAAAAATGATGTAGGCATGGTACTTTCAATAACAAATGTTATCACAACGTTATCATGGTCCTCTCAATGACAAATATGTTCACAATGTTATAATCATACTGTCGATAACAATGTTTTCACAACGTAATCATGATACTTTCAATGGCGCTGTTTTTACAGTGTAATCATGGTACTTTCAATGACAGATGTTCACACAATGAAAACATGGTACCTTCAATGAGAGATGTTTACACAAATTGATAGTGGTACTTTCAATGACAAATGCTTCTTACAATGTAATCATGGTACTTTCAATGACAGATTACCATACAATGTAAAAATGGTACTGTGAATGACAAATGTTTTCACAATGTAATGATATTTTTCAATGGAAATGTTTTTACAACGTAATCATGTTAGTTTCAATGACAAATGTTCTTCACAATATATAATCATCATACTTTTAATGACGTATGCTTTTACAATGGAATCATGGTACTTTCGATGACAATGTTTTTTTACAATTTAACCATGGTACTTTAAATTACAAATGTTCTCACAATGAAATCATGGTACTTTCAATGACAATTTTTTTATAATGTAATCATGGTACATTCAATGACAAATGTTCTCACAACGAAATCATGGTACATTCAATGACAAATGATCTCACAACGAAATCAAGGTACTTTCAATGACAAATGTTTTCACAATGTAATCATGATACTATCAATCACAAATATGCTCACAATGTTGTCATAATACTTTCAATGACAAATGTTCTTAACATGTAAGTATGGTATTTTAAATGACAAAATTTCATACGATCTAATTATGGTACTCCCAATGACAGATGTTCACACAGGTAGTTTCAATCGCACGACGAACTTTAGAATAATCTAACACCATAAAGTGTTGTTATGCTAACATACAATTACAATGTTCAATGGATTACACACAACATTTTTGTCATATGTCATTGTGTTGTCAAGATTCAAAATTATAAAACAATTAGCTCAGGCCTACACTCAGTGACAAACCATCATCCTGCTTTCATTCAATGATTAAGAGTTCTGAGGCTTTTATTGACCAAAGTTCAAACCTGCATATCAATGTTTTCAGTCTGAATGAATTCAGTTACGTTTAAATGTTTTCATAAAAGTTTTCCGAAATTGTGTACTCATTCCACAGTAAATAAAAAAGTTAATTGGAAAACTTAAAAAAATAAAGAAATTTGCTAGTATTGACACAAGTACAGTTTCTTTTGCATTAATCAAGGAAATATTTTCAAATGTATTTTGGATAAAATGAAGTATAAACATTATCCCAGTCGGTAATTCAGCCATCAGAAAAACTGCTACAACAATAATCAGCATTTGGTTAGTCCTGTTATTGGACTCACTGCTTCGATTCTGTGACACCATTTGTCTTCTTCTTCTATTGGCCTTTCGTATTTTTAATGTAAGCAGAACATTCATAACAAGTAAAACCGTACATGGTATGAACTGTATGAAAATAGCCCGGAACAAAATCTTTAATCTATAATAAATGTCAACATACCCATACAACCATGGTTTCACACTTACAATACATGTTATTATAGTGTCATTCGGGTTGATGTTAGACGGGGCATCTACTTGAATAATGTCGTCTTCTACGAAACTTAAACAATTACATATTATAGACATGCAAAAGACTATCAGAATGACAATAGCAATGTTTCGTATCGTGCACTTTTGTTTGACTTTTGAAGAACTACAAATATACAGATACCTGTGAATAGCCAGTGTCACTGTCAGCCATACGGAAGTTGTGTGGAAAATGACTGGAATATTTAGTCCAAAATGAAAGTAAATGCCACACCAGTCTATCGGTACCTTCTCTAAATAGTTGTCGAAAAAGAAAAAATAGATGTACAAAGGCAAAAGGAATATCCCAGTGCACATGTCAGATATAGCCAGTCCGGTGAGAATCATATTCGTCGGAGAGCGCATGTTTTTCTGCATGAGGACAACACAAGCCAATGAATTTGTAATCACAGTCAAGCTAATGACAATTGGTGACAAATACCCATATATAGGACCGGCATAGTCAATCGGATATAAGTTTCTGAGATCCAAGAATGGAGGAGTTCCTGTTTCGTTGTTACTTGTTGTATTGTCCACTGCCATTGCTATAATCAAAATAGTAAAAGTCGTAATTCCAATGTTTAAACGGGTTCACAAACAGTCTTTATTCAAATCTGTTAAAACATCCAATTATTTCTAGATCCACGTACAACTATATATGAGTAGTTATCAATGCTGTTTTACGATTAAATGTCAAATTGTGCGCATGCGTTCAACTTATGGTACGACATTTTAATGTCAGGATAATTAAATTATGTTTGCCAACAATAATTGTCAGTTGTATAAAGTAAAATAACAAAAATACCGAACTACTAGGAAAATTTAAAACGGAAAGTCCCTTATGAAATGGCAAATCCAAAAGCCCGAAACATCAAACGAATGGAATACAACTGTCATATTCCTGACCTGGTACATACATTTCCTTATGAAGAACATATTGGATTAAACCTTGTGTTATAGCTAGCGAAACCTCTCACTTGTATGACAGTCGCATATAAGTCCTTTATATTGACAACAATGTGTGAGCAAAACAAACAGACATAATAGGTAAACATGTCAACATTTGGGTTACAGCAGTCAGCATTGTAATAAAATCTTAATCACTCTAACACAAACAATTGTTTTAACAAAGAAAAAGAAAATTGCATATAAACACCCTATAAACAAAGTGTATAGCAAAAGTAAAAGACAAAAATACAAAATTGACCATAGCACAATAAAACACAATTGACAATAGCACAATAATACTAATATAAAAAAGCAAATATGATATGATTGCCAATGAGACAAATCTCCTTCAGAGAACAAATGACGTAGAATTGAACAACTATAGGTCACTGTACGGCCTTCATCAATGAGCAAAACCCATACCACATAGCAAGCTATAAAAAGCCCTAATATTCCACACGTTATAATGAATAATCTGAAATAGAAGTGTTTTATTTGGATTTTTTAAAGATTTATTTTAAACGAG
The DNA here is from genome assembly GCF_963676685.1 of Mytilus edulis. Classification (NCBI taxonomy): domain Eukaryota; kingdom Metazoa; phylum Mollusca; class Bivalvia; order Mytilida; family Mytilidae; genus Mytilus; species Mytilus edulis. Next base: position 32,986,412 of record NC_092357.1, on the reverse strand, counting down.
TTTTCTTTTTTGTCCTCAAACAACACAAAGACACTAGAAAGACATAATTAAAAATTATACATCAATGATCAAACAAATAAATTAATTTCTCGCACATTGAATGAAAAATCATAACTTTCTTACTGCTTTCAATATTACCATTTATCGTATTTTTCAACATATATATATTATTCTTCTCGGCACTTCAGCAAATCTTTTATTACGGTATTATGACGTCAGAAAATATTTGACCAAAAAATATCATGTTTGACTTAAAAGACAGCTGTATTGTATTTCAAGGTTTGCCAACTGTTTCAAATTTATTTTAGCGGTGATAGGTCAACATATATGTACGACAGTAAAACAATGTTTTACGAACACAAAGCTTAAAATACAATATGGTTATCACCATTCTAATACAAAATAAGCAAAATATTACATTTTAATCATATGTTTGATTTAAAAAAAAATGATCTTTAAGAAGCTTGATTTCTCTATACTTATACATGTCAAAGTATGTGATTGAAACGTTCAGCTGATTATTAAGGAGTTATCTCCGTTATGTGTTCTATAAACCCATGATTGAATTCAAGACGGAATCCAGAAATGGTTGGAATCATGATGGGTTTTTAACCTTTATTGTTTTAACTGATGACAGGGAAGAATTAAAAAAATACTTTCAGTTTGCATGGAATGCCATTTAAGACTCATCTAAAAACTGTATTTGACCTGGTACTAATGTAGGAGTATGATGTATTGATCATAAAGCATTATAAGTATATATTCTTCATACAAGAAGAAAAAAAATAATCTTTAACATGTTATATTTAAGTAAAATGAATGTTATCAATATTTATTTGATTTTATAATAATACGGTAATGTCAATGAATCAGTGTGATGACGTGAAAAATTAAGAATCTTCGTTGAAAGTCCATACAGTTTAAGGTAAAAATAAGAATCTTCGTTGAAAGTCTATACAGTTTAAGGTTAAAATAAAGAATAATCGTTGAAAGTCTATACAGTTTAAGGTAAAAATTAAGAATCTTGAAGTTCGTTGAAAGTCTATATATATTCAGGGAAAAATCAAGAATCTTTGTTGAAAGTCTATACATATTAAGGGAAAAATCAAGAATCTTGAAGTTCGTTGAAAATCTGTATAATTTAAGGGGAAAATCAAGAATCTTGGTTGAAAGTCTATACATATTAAAGGGAAAATCAAGAATCTTGGTTGAAAGTTTATACATATGAATGGAAAAATCAAAAAACTTGGTTGAAAGTCTATACATATTAAGGTGAAATTCAAGAATCTCCGTTGGAGGTCTATACATTTTTGCCGTCATTTAATGACAAGTAAAACAAATTTTCGGCGGAGATTTTTTGTTTTATTACAATTTTAATCATTTTATCTAATGGTTCGTAGTGTATGAAAAAATGGTTCTATGTAATCAGCAAAACCGAAGAAAGAAATGTGGGGATATGCATCAAACAATTTTTTTCTTGATTACTTTTATTGAACCATCTGATTAAATGGTTTGAAATATAGAACGACTAATTAGTTAAATAACATAGACTACAGTGGTATATACCTTGAAAATTATCCATTTTGCACTAAATATTTTATCTAATTTTTTTTTTATACATTCAGTATTTATCTATCAGAAAAACATATTATCCATAAACCTAGATGCATGCATGAAATGATGTTTTTGAAACACTGGGAAAATTAAATACAAGAAAAACGTTCTTATCTTATGACTTATTGAATAGATCTGGATGCACTTTATTCAAAATCTTTTTATTGTGTTTATACTACTGTTCATTTAGAAAATATATCAAAGTGCTCCCGACCAATGAAATTGGTAGAATTTGATTTTCCTCAGAGCTGATAGCATAATGCTTGCAGAGTAAAACGGTGAAGTTAAACAAGTATACATTATATTTTAATTCCCAGCATCCAATCAAATTTACAGGTTTAACTCCGCTCGACAGACAACACACTGACCAGACACTATATTTAAAGTAAATGTACAGCTCAAGAGACAAGACTTTGCCATTATTGTGAATAATTTTGATGCGTTTGACACTTTATGGAACGTGTATAACTAGTTCATCATCAGAGGAGTCATGGTTTTCTGTTATAGAAGCTACATTCGTATTAATACAGGCCGATGATTGTTCGTTTTCCTTATTTTCTTCAACCTTCACTTCACTGCGAGATAAAGGCGGCTGTAAAGATTTGCTTATTCTATTATTCATTTCAAAACTCTGTCTTTTGTAAGTTTCAACAGCACTATATCTATGGCCACTTCTTGACATTATAGCAGCATTATCAAAACCCTTGTCGTATTAAGTTGTCACACAAGTTACCTTACCAGAGTGGTTTGATATATTACGGTCAGTGTGGTCTATACTTGCTAAATCAAACATGGTTGTATATATGTGGGAATTTCGTTCACACTAAGAACTTGTGCAGAGAACTTCGGTTTTCCAGAGGTTTTCAATACTAATTTTGAATCAGGTCTAAGGAAGAATAGACATGCTTTCGGGATAAGAGAAAGATCAGCAGAAAACAAATTTACAATATCCCGAGGATTATTTTCGTCTTCCCATTGTATAACTTTTTTGAGTTCTATCTTTCTATGAAAAAACACTCCCTGATGATTTTTACTAACACGGCCATATAATGTAAGGCATTTTTTCTTTTGAACTGAATACGTTACTATTTCAAATTGTGTAGCATCAAGGTCTCGATGTTCATCCATGTCCCGAAAATCAAACAGTTTACAGATATAATAGAATACGCCATAGCGTAAGCCCTGTGCAGAATCTACGCTCTTTACTGCTTTACACCATAACGTGTCCTCATCCTGTAGTGAAACGGCATCTGCTGTTTTTTTTTGTGAAATAAAATTTGTTTACAGAGATGTTGGGTATACGTAAATGAAACAGCAACCAAACAACAAAATTCAAATGGTCACATAGGGGTAACATACTTTCTGCAACAATAGACATGAATACACACTGTCCCAGGTTAGGGGGATGGGTCGCCCGCTAACATTTTTAACCCTGCTACATTCTTTATGTGCCTGTCCCATGTCAGGAACCTGTAATTCAGTTGTTGTCGTTTGTTGCTGTATATCATATTTGTTTTTCGTTCATTATTTTGTACATAAATCAGGCCGTTAGTTTTTTCTCATTTGAATTATTTTACATTTGTCATTTCGGGGCCTATTATAGCTGACTGTGCGGTATGGGTTTTACTCATTGTTGAAGCCCGTACGGTGACCTATAGTTGATTAAAACAAAAGCAATAATTTAAAAAAATAAAAACAAATAAAACATTAAACGTTTCGAGTGAAATGATGGCGTGTGCTTCTTAACTAATAAATTAAATTGAAAGTGAGGAAGCCAACCTTTCCAAGTTACTGGAAGGCAGTGGTGGTCTCCTGGATATACTTGTTAACTCACAGCGGAGTAGTTTGATTCATTGATTCATGTACGAGATCGAATGGATGAAGGTGAGTCAGGGAATGAGCTACCAAGAGTGGGTGAACGAGGTAGCAAGACTGTGTTAAAAACGAAGCAAGAGTCAGTGAACGAGCGAGAGTGAGTGACTGCGGGATAGTGAGCGACTGAATGTGCGATATGAAGTGAATGAGCAAGAGTAAGTGTATAAGCGAGTGTACGAGCGAGAGAGGTGTATTCGCGAGATTGGTGTATGCACGAGAGTAAGTGAATGCGCGCGAGTGAGTGAATGAGCGAGAGGGATAGAAAGAGCGTGGGTGAGTGAATAAGAGTGAGTTAATGGATGAATGTGCGTGAATCAGCAAGCGAGAGAGATTACATCACCGAGAGTGAGTGAGTGAATGATCGAAAAAGATTGAATGAGCGAGAGTGAGAAAAATAAACGAGTGACTGATCTGCTACTGATTGAATTATAAATAATTAAAACCAATCAAATGATTTTTTTCCAAATCTCATTGAATATAGTCGTATGTGGTTTGAGTAGTGTCAATATAATTATCTCTCAATAAAAAAACGTTATTTTGTCAAGGTTTTGGAGGGGTACTTGATGTCCCAGATGCATGAGTTAACACAATTTTTCTGTACGTGTGCATTCATATGTAACACTCAGAGACGTGTCCTCCCCCTCAAACGTGTTCTATTCCCCAAAACGTTTCTACATCGACGTCACTGAACTGCAAAACATGTCTAGTTGTAAAATAGCGCCAAAGCTTCTCATTTGTATAAATGCCCAAAACGTGTCCATTTAAAAAAAAACATCCAAACGTGTCCAATCCCCAAATGTGTCCCTATTTTTTTTTACTGGAATGATCATTCGTGTCAATATCATTAATACGTGAAGATAATAAATCAGACACCTCGTGAAGGAAGCATGTCCCATTTTCTGCGCGTTTCTTACTGAAGTCATAAAAAGTTTTTACTAACTCTTATTTTTTTTAGATTAAAATCCCAACTAGTGTTAATACCGATTAACCGTTAAAATTAAGGTCTTATTTAAAATTCCCGGTATGATAAAAGAACCTATCTACAGTATAGATAAGAAGATGTGGTATGATTACAAATGACACAGAAATTAACAGCTACTAGTATAGGTCATCGTACGACATTCAACAATGAACAAAGCCGTTTCCGCATATTCAGCTATAAAAGGCCCCGAACTGACATATGTATTTTATTGCTAACATGATATCTTTCAAATAATTCATTAAATATTTGGCACTGGACTTTATGTCTCTTGTTCGTGTGTCTTTATTGATTTTCGAAACTTAAAATTTATTGAAAAACCTGATTCCCAGCTGTTTATGATCTAAACTATCAGAAATGTTGAAAGAAAGGAAGTCAATTCTGCTGAATTAATATAAAATGCATCAACGGAGTTAACTAGTACAAAATAATTTACATATTAAACGACTAATTCAATTGTACAAGAATTAATTGTATGTTCGCTCTAAATGAGCATGAAATACTTGCAACTGGACAATAATCAATTTCAGTCATAAGTCAATTCATATGTTACAGATTAAATTTGCAATATTTTTTATGCTAATCATTAACAACTGGCATTGAACAAACTAATGCTAATAAATTCCCACTTCATCAACTTTGTCCCCCATCACATAATTGTGGTAAACGTTATTGATTTGGGACATGCATGCATCAGCGCTAAGAGACGTGAGGTGTTCTGGCGTGTAATAATGGACACGTTTTGGCGAAAAAAATTATCGGACACGTTTGGGAAATATTGAATATTACGGACACGTTTGGGGAGAAAAGACACGTTTGGGGAAATCGGACACGTTTGGGGGGAAGGACAAGTTTGGGAGCGTTACACATATATTAAAGATTTTTTACTTTTTCGAAAGTTATGTAATGGAAATCTCTCTGGCGACAATACATCGGAATTTTTCACGGTCATCGGGATGTAATAATTAAAACATTATGCTATGAAACATCTGCCAGCAACTCTCATTGTTTCCTGAATAATTTCGATTTCTAGCATTATTTCGTATTGCTTTCGGTTTGTGTATGGTAGCACATAAGGAAATATCACTTAGATCAAAATTTAAATAGTGCACAGCTTTATGTCTTGGAGGGATACAATGTTTTGTTAAAATGTGCTTGAATTTAATTCAAGAGTTTTCAAGGTGTTGCGGGTAACCAAAGAATGAAACGTTTCCAGAAAAAGATGATATCAAAACGGGTGGTTAGTTTAGTCAAACAATTCCTTTAACCTTTGGTTAAGCCAGGAAGCAGATTCTGCTCTATATGTGGCACCCGTCGTGTTGCCCATAAAAGAAAGGATTCGTGGACAGTTCTTGTTCGGCAACGTCAAATTAACGATAGCATGATACTATAAGAATCTTTGTTATGAAAATTGGAACAAATCCGTCGCCATCTGTGAAACGAATTTTCCAAAATGGTCAACCAACTCCAGCTGGCTTGCATCTGTTAATTTGTGAATAACCGGTTCAATCAAGTCCATTTAATCCTTTCTAACCTTAAAATATTATATCGTTCAAATGTATGAAGACGATGATGTTGATGATTTCGGATTGGTGTTTAATGGCCAGTGGCGAATATTGCATGCATGTCAGGACGGAAGCATGTTGATTTGATATGAATATTACCCCTCCTTTTTACTATACTAACACACACAATCGGATAATAAGGTACTATTTCACAAAGTTTACGTAACAGTCCACAGGAAAACCAGTCGACCTGTCTGCCTTACACTTAAATACCACGTGCTTAGAAGCAGCACATACGAGTTTTGAAGTCCATGGTTTAACCGGGCGGAAGATCAAACCAACGACCTCCTGTAGTTGAGACAAGCATGCTCACATGAGGAGATACAACATAAAAGGAAGCCAGGTAACGCCTATCAATTGTTTCAAAAATAGAAATAATACATATAGGAAGATGTGGTGTGAGTGCTAATGAGACAACTCTCCATCCAAATAACAATTTTAAAAAAGTAAACCATTATAGGTCAATGTACGGCATTCCACACGGAGCCTTGGCTCACACCGAACAACAAGCTATAAAGGGCCCAAAAATTACTAGTATAAAACCATTTAAACGGAAAACCAACGGTCTAATCTATATAAAAAATAAAAAAACGAGAAACGAGAAACACGTATAAATTACATAAACACACGACAACTACTGTACATCAGATTCCTGACTTAGGACAGGTGCAAACATTTGCAGCGGGATTAAACGTTTTAATGGATCCAAACCTTCTCCCTTTTTCTGAAACAATAGCATAACATCACAAAACAGAAAAACACACGATAAAATATCAATTGTCAGGCTTAACTCAATCAAAAAACGTACATGAATACATTATGAACGAATAAATTTGATCTGCGATATGTGAATGCAAATGCACAGTTAATAGAATATTAGTGAAAAACATTCAAGGCCAAGAAGCAAACAAACAAGTTTAAATAAAGCCATGTCAAGACACCACTGCGAAATTTTTAACCCTTCGAAAATATTCACTTTAGAAATAAAACCGGTTTTAAAGAAAATACAGGTAAATCTTGAAGTTTATACAAATGTAGTAAGAAGAAGTAAAACTCAGAAAATATTCCAAATAATCAAAGCTGATATATAGACAAGATCCATATAGAATAACAAAAAAGAATTATAAACAGTATCAATAGATCGAATTAACAAAAAAATCTGATTTGAGAGTACTTGCAGTTACTGACAGCTAGTTAAAAGCCAAACACAATTAGTAATAAAAAAAATCATGCATCAGAGATTAAAATCAACTAAAACACATCCCAGGAATTTAGTATTTTAACGTCATGAACAGTCAGAGAAGACATGACTTGTGCAATGCCAAAAATAAATGTATCGACAGGTAGTAGGATAGTGAGGAGCGACTTCTATTGAGATAAATTTTAACGTGTCTGAGTCTCTATACATCCCGCCGTTATTCCAAATTTCACCTGTGAATAATTTAAATAGTTTTTGTCATATACAGTACTTGCTTTCAATTGCAATTCATAATGCTTTTTCTACTTCAGACAATTGACTGGTGAAATTTAAAGTTTAATATTTTTTTAAAGGGTTAGATTTCATGTATGTTTGGAAAATAACTCTGTGAATCATTCGTTATTGATTCATGTCTTTTAAACATTATATGAATACAAATTATATGTTATTTGAAGTGTATGTAATTATTCAAATAAAGACAACAGTAGTATACCGCAGTGAGATGTTTAACAATTTCAGGAAAACAACAATATATATAACAAAAATCCGCTAATTACAATTAATATTCATATATATTTATGTATTGTATAGTTCATGATGTTCAAACTGTATGTATACTAGACTAGACTATTGTTGTTCCTTTTTGTTATTGTCTTATTTATGACTTATTGTACTTTGCTCCTTGTGAGCCCATTTAATGGAAATAAACTTCTGCTTCTATACACAGGTATATGAGAATAATTTTGTTGTCAGGTATACAGGTTAAATGGAGAAAGGAAATATTTAAAAAAAAAATTGTGTTGTTTATAGTTCGAAGAAATAAAAATTTATAGTCATATCAAACCCTTATCAAAGCTGGTATATAGACGGGATATAACCCTGAATGAGTAAACATTAAATAACAAAAAAAGCTCTACAAATAGAATCAACAGGTCAAATTAACAAGAAAGTACGATTTGAGAGTAGACTTCTCGCAGTTACTGACAGCAAGTTAAAAGCCAAAAACAATTAATAATAATAAAAAAATAATTTATTTAAAGTTTTAAGTAATTAATGGTAACGAAATCGCTGACTTAATAATTTACCAGTGATGCATCGGTTACGTTCGTTAAAATCTATGAGATCACTACACACATGGGCATAACGCATTCGGCAATTCTCGGTAGAATCCGCTACTCTCCTTCTATCCGATGTGTGTAGTGATTTCGTTCGTTAGATGAGAGTACGGAATCGGCCGAGTTGAGACGAATGGGGCATTACGAACGTGTTAGGATAAATAAACACCGTACAATGGTGCCAAAGGAACATAGCCGTCTCAAAAAATAAACTATAAGGAATGAAAAATCGTCTTTTTTGCCGTAAATTTTAGTATGAAGTTTCCCCTTTAGAAATTGAAATGGGTAAATCTAGAAAAGGACAACTACTGCTGTTTATGTTAGATTTAGTTTAAGTTAGTTCTTTGGGTAAATTTCGGTAGTATATTTAGTGAACTCTAGATTATTTAACAAAATAATATCATCCAGATAACGGTAGGTATTGTTGAATGTATCAAACAAATGTAACAATGACATGTCATAAACTGAGATTCATAGCAATGCAGGAATAAATCTGCTATTAAAGGAGCGCAGATAGTGCCCATTGGAATACCTACTACTTGTCGCTACACTTTATCGCCGAAACGTTTATATAAATTATGCTGTCCAGGAGAAAATTTAAAGCTTCAATCATATCTTTATATTTCCAGTAAGTGTATGTAGCATACCCACCCTTTTCTTTTCTGTCTAAATGTGGTTAACATCTTTTTCTTTCTTTTTGGAGAGTAACTGGAAAATCATTGTAAAAGAAAACCTGGAAATAGATCGTACCGTTTTACTTTCTTACACATATATTCATCAAATAGAAACTTTCACCTCTTGAGACATTCTAAATAATATACGAGGCGTCATAAGAACCTTGCTCCACCTACACTTTTTTTGTATTTTGATATTTTGCCATTATAATATTAAAAATGAAAGAAGTATAATGGAAAGAAACAACATTTAAACATGTACACACTTCTGGTCGAGTTACGTCAGTATCCTGGGACTAACCATTATAAGTATAACACTGACATTATTTGATTTGCAATTTAGATTTTCTTTATATTGACGTATAAATAATTTACAAATATCCTATATTATCGAAGTGAAACATCATAAATCGAATACACAAGTGGTAACTCTGGACATAATTGTTTTAAAATTGATCTGAATATAAAACTGCTTGTGAATCCCTTCAAATTTGATATTTCATCGAGTTTGCTATTTATTGGTTCCAGCAATGGCGGTCAAAAATATAACAAGGGACATTGCCAATATAAGACTACCAATTTTGGATCTTAGAAACTTAGAACCACTTGACTTCGCCGTACCTGTATATGGATATTTATCACCAATTGTTATTTGTTTGACTGTTTTTACAAATTTGTTTGCTTGTTTTGTTCTTCTGCAGAAAAACATGCGCTCTCCAACAAATATACTCTTCGCTGGAATGGCTATTTCGGACATGTGCACCGGTTTATGTCCCGTGCCATTGTACATTTATTTTTTCTCCTTCGGAAATTATGTGGAAAAGGTACCAATAAACTGGTGTGTTATCTATTTCTATTTTGGACAATATTTTCCAGCAATTTTCCATACCATTTCCATTTGACTTACAACGACACTGGTTATTCAAAGATATATTCATGTGTGTAGACCTTTTACAGCTCGAGTCGGAGAAAAGAATACGATGCGTAAAATTGTCTTTTTCATGGTCTTGATTTTTATCGTGGCTTTTATTAGCCATTTGATACGTTTCATAGAAGTCGACGATCGACTTTACTGACTCGGAGGTAGATGCTCCGTCTAATATTCATCCGAACAGTACTATCAAAACGTGTAGCGTAGCTATAAACCAATGGTTGTTGGATTATCAAGACATTTACTATAACGTATATATTTGGTTTCGGGCTATATTCATCCAGATAACTCCATGCATAGTTTTACTTGTATTGAATATTTTACTTATAATCAAAATCCAAAAATCTAATAACAGAAGAAGACAAATGACATCACAACACAAAAGCAATGAGTCCAATACTGGTACAAGAACAAACATAATGCTTGTTATCATTGTACATGTAGTAATGTTTTTTGTGGCTGAATTACCATCGTGTATTTTCATGATGCTGAATATTTTTCAATATACATTCGAACATATTTCAATTTTGAGTAAAAGGGAAACAAACTTCTTTCTTCTTTTAAGTTTTCCAGTTAACGGAATGAGCAAACAATTTCGGGAAACATTCAAAAGAACAATCAAATGTCATGTAGATTGAACAGAGACTGTAAGTGGACTTTTAAAACCCATTATCTTATCATGGGAAAGTTATACCGTGAGTCAAAGTCTGATAATACGAGTCATTGAATGTAAACGTGATAATACAATGGCAATGGATGGAAACTTTAAAGAATTTTGTCACTGAATGTCAACACTAGAAGTCAATGTGAAACCCGAACCAGTATGACACTGCATGCAATTCTGTGCACTTTATGTAATTTTGAAAATCATATCATGTGTAGTAATCATGTACAGCAAAATTATGTCGTATACTAAATCGAAGCAGAAACTTTAACAAAACAACATAGGTAAAATTGAATCATTATAATACGTTTTGAATAAAAGAAAGTGAGTCGCAGTTATCACCCATTAATATTAGTTATTTGCAATTTTACCTAAGCCAGTCAACGTATGAGTGGTGTACCTCCTGCTGGTCTCTACAAAGCAGTGGAAGATGTCCACGGAAAGGAGAATGATCTTGCAAGAGTGGGTGAGTAAATGAGCGAGTAAGAGTGCGTGAGCGGTTAAGAGTGAGTGAATGAGCAAATAAAAGGAAGTGAAAGAGCGAGGATGTGTGAGTGAACGACCGAGTATGAATGAGAGAGTGAGTGAACGATTGAGTATGTATGAATGAGTGAACGAGCGAGTATGAGTGAGTGAACGAGCCAGTTGGAGAGAGTGAGCGAGTATGAATGAGTGAAGAAGCAAGTATAAGTGGTTGAACGAGTATGAATGAGCGAGGTTGCGTGGTCGAATGAACGAGCAAGTTAACAAGCAATTAAGTGAGTGAACGAGTGAGTGAATGAGTATGAGTGAGTGAATAAGTAGGAATGAGTGAGTAAACGAGTAGGATGAGTGAGTGAAAGAGCAAATAAGAGGGAGTGAACAAGCGAGTATAAGTGAGTGAACGAGTATAAATGAGCGCGGTTGTGTGGGCGAATGAACGAGTGAGTGAACAAGCAATTAAGTGAGTGAACGAGTGGGAGAATGAGTAGGAATGAGTGAGAAAACGAGTAGGAGTGAGTGAGGGAACGAGCAAATAAAAGGGAGTGAACGAGCGATTATGAGTGAGTGAACGAGTATGAGTGGGTGCGTGGGCTAATGAACGAATGAGTGAATATTAAGTGAGTGAACGAGTTGGTGAATGAGTAGGAATGAGTGAGTGAACGAGAAGGAGTGAATAAGTGAACGAGCGAGTAAAAGGATGGGAGTGAATGAGCGAGTAAAACTGACCGAACGAGTGGGTTAGACCGAGTGAACAATTAAGTTATCATGATTCAGCATTTGTGAATAAACAAGCGAGTAAGAGTGAGTAAAAGCCCTGAACATGTATCAGAAAATTTACTAACTTCGGATTTGATTGACCTGTTAACAAAAATAGAATGATTTTTGCCATAGCAAATCTATTTTCTGCAACTCATATATAACTTTCTTCTGAACTAAAAAAGATGCATACGATAGATATTAATTGCGTTTTTATTTTAAAGGCGACTGAGGATATTAATTTTTTCATATCATTGTAATATTCCCCATGGATTGCCCTTTTATAGTTTCAAAGTTTTAATTTATATCTAAAGTAAACACAACATTTTAATATATTAAGAGGATAAGGAAACATGTACGGGTTAATAGTTTGATTTAGAGACATTATGTTAATTAGTTGCAATGGTTCTGAACTAGATTATAGAAACGACGAGTACACTCAGACCTGTTATTTGAGTCTTTTGTGATTTTGTTGTGTTTGTATTTTTTATTGCACGAGGCAAATCTTTTAAAAAAACTAACTTTGTTTGAATAACTGAATAATTTCAAATGTCTATGTAAAGTTATTTAAGCTCGTACATGCACGGGCAAAATCTGTTGTGTTAGTTCATGTAATCATGTACTAAGTTACCGTTAGTTGTTACCTTCGTCCATGCCTGCATGTTATAAGTTTGTTTTCAAGTTTTTATGTTAAAACAATATAAAAAGGTTCAGTCATACTATCAAGTGTTTCTTATTCATTGAATAAGCTAAGTAATAATGCACAATATGCCTTTAAATATTTAAATCTAGCGATTTCACTGCCGCCCTTGCAGCATCGGATCCAGAAATTGTCATGATGGGGATTGGCATGGACTGCCCAAGAGGGGTCCCATTTATTCCGTGATTCCCTACATAATCGACAACATGTTCCGCCTCCTTTCAACTAACGATGATGGTCTTAACACGTGCACTGTCAGTATCATTTCCTGTTTGATCTTGTCGGTCTTTTTGACTGTATTTACATTTAATAATTTTCTCAAACGTTTCACGAAATTGTTTGCTCATTCCGCAGTAAATGAAAAGTAAAGGTGAAAACTTAAAAGAAGAAAAGAATTTGTTAGCAGAGAAATAACAGCATATTCCTTGTTACTCAAAAAGGAAATATGATCCAATGAATTTTGAAAAACATGCAAAATTATTATTATAAAAAATGGTAATTCAGCTACAAGAAATATGCCTACAACAATAACAAGCATAAGGTTTGTTCTGCTATTGAGATCCTTGATTCTGTGCTGTGATGTCATTTGTCTCCTTCTGCTATTAGCCTTTCGGATTTTTATTATAAGTAGAACATTTACAAAAAGTAGAATTAAACATGAAATTAAATGAATAAATATAGCTCGAAACCAAAAATATAAATTATAGTATATTTTAAAATTATCCAACAGCCATGGGATTCGTTCGTTTTTAAAACACTTTCTTTCTAAATAAAACAAATTATGAAAAATGTAGGTTGAGTAAGGGCCTTATTTTGTCACTAATATTAACATGATAAGTTGAATAATTCGAATGAAAAATGTTTTGCAATTTTCTATCAATGTTCGCATAGTGACACTTCTTGATTGCAATAGGCTACCAATTTGTCAAATTTAGATCAATGAATAACATCGGAGAAAAAATTCAACAGAATTAGTGAAAACCTACATTAACCTATGTTTTATACCTTTCATTTATGGATTTTAACAAACCATATATAGATATAAGAAGATAAGGTATGAGTGCCAATGAGACAACTCTCCATCAAACTCACAATTGTCTTTCTATATAAAGTAAAGCAGATACGATAAACACTTTAAAACCACATCAACAAACGACAACTACTGAACATCAGGTTCCTGACTAAGGACATATGCAAACAAATGCAGCGGGGTTAAACATTTTAATAGATACAAACATTCACCCTTCCAAGAAACAATAGTTGAATATCACAACATTGAAAGACACAACGTTTACTTTTTATTTGCAATTCAGAAAAAATAGTTGATATGTCATATCCATGCACACTAGTACTACAAAAGTAAAACAAATCAGTAGATAGTATGTAGGAACAAATCAAATTAATATAGAAGTATTCACACCAATGAATCCAAATTATTTTAATTCAGTGTTTGATCGATTTGTTGCACGTACATATTTACTGATTTGGACTGACATTTTCGTTAAACCTAGTGCTTTTTTCCAAATTTCGTTCTAAAGTGGAACCTATTTATTACCGACTCGTACCTTTACCAAGTTGTACTTTTATTAAATCGAGCACAGTTTTCTAATCATGAGCAGCATACCATTCTCTCTAATTTAAAATGCTATACAACCAGGTTTAATCCACCATTTTGTACATTTGAGATGTACCAAATCAGTAATATGACAGTTGTTGTCAATTCGTTTGATGTGTTTTATCATTGATTTTGCCATTGGATTAGGAACTTTCCGTTTTGAAATTTCCTCGGAGTTCAGAATGTTTTGTTCCTCTTATTTCGTGGGTACTAATTTTCGTTGATTGAGACAATTTTCGTGGATATTTGATTTGTTGGTTCATGCAAATGTCTGCATACAACATTTTAGAAAATTTGTAATTCGTTGAAAGTTTTAATTTGTGGTTTATCTGTACCCACGAAACTCATGAAAATTGATGAATCCACAGTATTTAACTTTCTTTGTATATCTGTCCCGGTCTGTCCAATATAATTTTCGTGACAACCAGGACATGTGACGCAGTAAATAAGATTTGTTGTCTTACAAGTCATATTGGCGTTTACATGAAAATTTCTTATTTCAATGGAGTTGGGATCAAACTGTTTGATATCCCTGCAGCTTCATCTTGTTTATTTAGTAGGAACCAGATCATTTGAAATATCAATATCATTATCAATGGGTAGATAGGTGGTTTGAAGGGCTTAATGTGGTTCTTTTTGTGAATCATGAGGTGGCGGTTGTATTTTAGCCCCTGTTGTAATTAGCTGTATGTTTAATTTTAAAACGGAATGTTTTAGGCGTCAATTTGTATTAATGTGTCCTGCAAATCTTCGTCCATGTGGACATCCTCGAGACATTCTGAGAGAGACCAGTCCAATGCAAAATATGGAAGATATTCAGACTTAGATATATAAATTAGAAGATGTGGTATGAATGCCAATGAAACAACTCACTCATCCAAGTCACATTTTTTAAAAGTAAATCATCTTAAGTCAATGTTCATTCTTCAACACGGAGCCTTGTTTGCTTTGCGTCTTAGCTTGCAGGTGGCAGACAATAATCACAAACAGACGAATATAATTAGGTCTTTCAACCTTTCAGGTGAAAGACCTATAGGGTTTGTTCTGATTATTATTATTATTATTATTTTTTTTATTTTTTCTTCCGCCAACTTTTTTTTCCTTCGCTGTTTTTTTGTTTCACAAGATATCGCTTAGATATAAGGTAAATGATATCGAACAGTTAATACGCTTCTGAAACTGACACCGCGTAACAAAAAACTTTACCTTGTAAGAGTTATCTCCCCGAACACTGTTTTTCTTGTGGCCACTACTCCTTCGCAACCGTATAAGAAACTGACAATTTTTTTTTCCAAATTGCTCGTTATATCCTTAGGATGTTCTGTTTCATTTCAACCGAAGCTATCCGGAGACTCCATATGAGAGTTATCCCCCCTTTTATATATGATATCAGTGATATGCATTTCTAACTGGTAAACTATAAGTGATAGAGACCAAGTGTCTTTGATTTAAGAACCTTGGTCCAAAAAAATGAAAATTAGGTCAAGGTCAAAGGTCAAGGTCAAATTCTAAATTTTGGTTTATTTTCACTTATTCTCATTAACTTTATAAGATTTCGACAAATTCTTTTTACTAAATTGTTAGTTGCGACATGTCGTAACTTAAAATTTTTGATTGGAAGGGTGCGTAGACAATAAACGGGAGTTTTCGCCCCTCTTATATTTAGAATTATGCGTAAAGTGATATTACTCATAAACCATTCATACTACTGACCTAGGGTCTTTTGATTTGGGATCCTTGGTTTATGACCTTGAAATTGGAGTCAAGGTCATAGGTTAATTGGACGTTCTAGATTTTGACCTTTGCTCGAAATTCATATTTTCATATCATAAAGCCATAGCAACTGACATTTTCAACTGAATCTTAATATTTTCATATCAAAATAGATCCTTATTGGTTGAAAGACCTTCAATTGTTCTTTGAACAATTGGTTTTTAATTATATATGAGTTTTAAAAGATTTGGAATAAATATTTCAGAAACATCAATGAACCAAACACAAAGTAAATTCCAAGACAAATTTCAGAACATTTTATCTTAATAAATAGTTCACGTTAATAGCGAGTTAACGTTGGAAATACATTTGTTTACATTGGAAATAAAAGCAAGGTTGATGAAGTCGTCATGAATCATTAAAAAGTAGTTGCGGCAACTAATATTTAAATATTCAGGAAGGAAACTAATATCGGGACAGTGACTGCATATGAAATAGAAAAATACATCAATTTTTCGAAAGATCAGTTAATAATCGAAAGCTCTTTTGCAAAGCTATTACTTGTAAATTTTTGAATTCCTCTATTGATTGATTATATATAAATAGAAATTGTGTAATTGTTATCCTTTATTATGCATCAGTAATTCTATTTTGTAAGACCATTCTTTTGTCACGTGACATCAATGGGCGCTAAGTAACTTCCGTATAGCAGTATAAGGTTATAATTTCCCAAATGGAATAGTAGCGAGTAAAGGAGTTTACAGCTGTATGGTTATATATTTGAAGTTGGAATTTGTGGAATTCAGGTACGAAACAAAACGTAAAACGTTCGTTTTAACAGCTTACTTTCTATTTCCCCTGAGCAAACCCATAGTCGTGTATATGATTTGTATGTACATATCTAATTGTTGGTCCCATAGATAGAAATCCCCAGTGGCCCCAGGGGGAGACAATTTTTCTACGCCCAATCCGTGAAAATAACTGCTTTGATATCTATCATGTGTTACAGTTATGTGATAAAGGACGACCCTATAGATATAGATAAAATAGACGTCAAATACTGCCCGTATTAAGTTTTATTTTTATTCAGCTAGAACATAAAACAAAATGTATATACATTGTACCTTCATTTGCTTGTTTCTGTTTACTGGTAATCTCAAATATCGGATTTTCAACAACAAAATTTTACAAAAGATATATATTTTTTTAAATGACTCATGTTTAAAAACTGACAAATATATATTTATTAAAACCCACAGGTATTCAATGAACGGATGACTGGCGTTGAAAACCAACATTTCAAAGTAGAATGAGGTTAAGATATTTATAATTAATATCTAATTATATAATTTTATCTATATAAATACAGTACTTTTATTCCTTTGTTTTGATTTTGGTTTGCTATTTGATAAGAGAAGTGTACTTTTATTTTCAAATTTACAAAAATATCATCTCATACATGTAGATAGTTATCTAAATAGTAAAATATATAATATGACTATATGATATGAAAGTGTGTTGACTTTGAATTTTGTATGTTTGTAAATAATGTAATGTGTGTCTTGGTAACATTCCGACACGAAGCTCACAGTTGCTTTGGTACAGGATTTGGAAAATAATTTTCATTGTTTACACTGAATTTATAATTTTTTATTTTGACCGCAGAAGAAAAGCTGATAAGTACATTGTAGTGATCAGTAAGTGGTATAGAATTAGAAATATGAAAATTTAGTGCAAACAAAAAAATAACTTAATAGACAAAGAAATCAAATAAATGAAATAAATGAAACAAATGAAATAAATGAAATAAATGAAACAAATGAAATGAATGAATAAATGAAGAGAATAAATGAAATAAATAAAATAAATAAAAAATGTAAAATGAATAAAATAAATCAAATAAATAAAAAATGTAAATGAATAAATAAATAAAAAAAAGTATATAAAGTAGAATAAAGAAATAAAAATAAATCAATCAAATAATGAAATAAATAAATAAATAAAATAAATAGAATAAATAAATAAAATAAAATAAATAAAATAAAATAAAAAAATAAATAAAGTAAATGAAAGAAATAAAAGACATTAAGAAATAAATAGAATAAAGAAAATAAAGAAATAAATAAATGCCATTAATACAATAAATAGAACAAATAAGATAAATAAATAAAGAAAATAAAATAGATCAAGTAAATAAAATAAGGAAAATAAAGAAAATAAAGAAAATAAAGAGAACAAAGAAAATAAAAGAAAATCAAGAAAATAAATAAAGAAATAAATAAAGAGGATAAAGAAAATTAACAAAATTAATAAAATTAATTAAAAAAAAAAAAAAAAATAAATTAAATAAAATAAAAAAATAAATAAATAAATAGAATAAATAAAATGAATAGAATAAACAGAATAAAATAAATAAAATAGATAAAATAAATAAAATAAATAAAATAAATAAAATAAATAAAATAAATAAAATACATAAAATAAATAGAACAAATAAAATTAATAAAATAAATAAATTAATAAAATAAATAAAATTAATAATTAATAGATAAATAAATAGATGGTTAGGTAGATAAATTAATAAATAGATTAAAAAAGTCATAAAAGTGAAATGCAGGTGTTTATACTGAAATGTAGGACAAACCCTCCTTTGTCTCCCTGTTCATGTTTGTACTGTTAAATATGTATCGAAAAGGATTAAACTTTAATATGGAGGCTGATGGGCTATTTTGCCAAACATTTACTCTTAAAATAATCAGTTATGGATCGGAATTTCTTTTTGGAAAGCAATTACACAAGGTACAAGATTATTTATTCAATTACGAAATTCGTGGTTGAAGTTTGCATCGTCCATCGGCCAATATTACGTGATATAAAGGACGATGTTGTGTAATTAATTTTTTTTATCTTTCCTGTATCTTCGTCTTTTTCATAAAGCCCATTAGGTTATGAAGTAAGAAGTTGGTGAATCCAAAAGATTTCTTTTCTCCTTTTCGCCGTTGTGTTTTACTCAGTATTCACTTCTTTAATTTGGAAAGTAAACATATCAAATGATGTTTCTTTAAGCGAATATGACTTATGAGGGAGACAGTTCCTTTTGGTTTTGCACCATGATCGATGATTATAATAGCCGAATATCAAATTGGCCCATCGTTTCTCCCACATACTGAATGCCACAGGTGTCACATGATAATATATAAATTGATTTCTCCGTTTTAAAGTTGAAATTAGTGTATTGATATAACCTTCTTTTGTAAAGGAGCTGATGAAAGATCTGCTAGTATTGGCAGCTTGATTTAAAACATAAGCATTTCCTTCTCCAACATCGTATGTAGCAACAAGAGTTTGAGTGGATTGCTTTGTTAATACAGTTGTCACTAATTTGTCATGGATATATTTAGGTCTTCTAAAGGTCATGACTGGTGATGAGGAAAACATTTCTTTTTTAAATTGGAATCATTCTCCATAGTTTTCCGATGCTTTTGAACAACGGATGACACATTTTTAAATCAGGATGGTAATTGCGAACAAGAGGTGATCTGTTCTGTTTTTTGCGGCTAGTTCTGTTTGCTTTTTCGAAAACTGTATCAAAGTTATTGCTGTTGTATTATCGAACAACCAGTTTACGTAGTATAAGAAACAAGAGGCCCAATTTATACACTCCTGTGAAAAAATTGTTCACGTTCTTGGCAATTCATGCAACAAATATTTCAATAGTACTTCAATTTTTAGTTTCTATATTTTATTTTATCAAGCATATATGATATTTCATTTTCTACTGTTTGAAAGGACTTTTGTTTGAAATGAATACTCCAAAGGGACATAATTCCGTTTTTTTCGTAGATTAATACAGGTACCAAAGGCAACTTAACAGCTGAGTATTTTGCATATTTAATGTTTCGATCACAAGCCCAGTAGTCAACACTTCGGTGTTGACATGAATATCAATAATGTGGTCATTTTTATAAATTTCCTGTTTACAAAACTTTGATTTTTTTCGAAAAACTAAGGATTGTCTTATCCCAGGCATAGATTACCTTAGTCGCATTTGGCACAACGTTTTGGAATTTTGGATCCTCAATGCTCTTCAACTTTGTACTAGTTTGACTTTATAAATATTTTGATATGAGCGTCACTGATGAGTCGTATGTAGACGAAACGCGCGTCTGGCGTACTAAATTATAATCCTGGTACCTTTGATAACTATTCGAGTAGATTATATCTTTGTTTTTTATCATCACGACAAAACAATGGATTGTATAACAAGCTCATAAATTTTGAACCACAATATGAAATATACTAAAGCATGGAATGGTGATTAGTGTAAACATTCTTAAATATGTTCTTCTGTTGAAATATTCTAAACAAATGAATACAAATTGAATGGAATTGTGATTTTTTCTGTTTAAATGAAACAGTTTATTATTCTGTTTAAATAAGACAACAAATGATTGGAAACATGTCGTTTATTCAGCCGTATCTGAAAGAAGTACAGAAGGAGGTAAACCAGCATGTAGATTTGGGGAATCGGATCTCTGTTTCTTTAAATAATAGGGTTATATAATATTTATTTTAGCCGAGGTTCTGTCATTAACCCAGTATTGCATTAATGGTGTCATAAGAATTCTTTCTATCTTCATGTCACAGTATAGGGAAAACGGTAGTATAATATTGCCAGCATTAGGTTGGTTTTATGTGTACCCAAGGCAGGCGAAGCAAGACAACTAATGAACGTTGTTACAGGATGTAAGGGTGCAATATATAAATTTTCATTTATCTATGAATAACTGCAGGTTGAAAATATACAATATAAATTTGAAACATATTGCAATATTTTCTAGAGAATTATTCGAAAAGACTTCTAATTTCATAAATTTGGTGTAAAATGACGGTGGGCATGGATGAAATAAACAAGCAACATTGGAAGTTGGTCATGATGCTATTTGGACTCTTTTTTTAACAGAATAATACAGTACTAACACTACACATAACTATTTTATCCAGGTTTTTATCATAAAAAGTGGTAAATTTAGAAAATGTTAGTACTAAAGTACCGTTTTCCCTATAATTTTCCGAATGGAATAATAGACATTAGGGAGTGTAATAGTGTATGATTATTATACCTGTTTGTCGAGTTTGTGGAATGATTAAAATTCTACTTTGACATGATAATGTATGAAGCAAAACGTAAAATTTCTCTTTATTGTAATTCTGAATAAATTACTTTTTATTTCCCACGTATGAAACCTTGGTCGTCTAAATAATTTCTGAGTACATATTATATAGATGAAAATACATAGCGGGAAACATTTTGCCACATAGAATCCGTGATTTACTTGATCAATACATGTGCTTGTAAGAAGAAACGATTATCTTCAAATACTGCGCAGCACATATCAAGATTTAATAAATCATTCAAGGATTTGTTTAATCTCCAACATCAAATTTTTAACCATAAAAAATCACAAAACATATATATTTAGAAACTAATTTGTATTAAAAAACTTACACAGATATTGATAAAAAAAACCCACAGGAATTCAATGAACGAATCACTGGCGTCGAAAATCAACAGTGTAAAGTAGAATGAATATAAGATATTTATAACTTATATGCAACATCTATAGTAAAAAAATAGGACAATCGGAAAGACACTATTATGGCAAAGGCAATTCACGCCAGAAGGTAGACACACCGTAATATTTTGAATGATTAATGATTTTTATAAACAGTTCATTTAATTAAAAATAACACATTAATGATAGTTCTTGTCAACACAAAAGTTATATACTTTTTAGTAGACATGTTACGAAAAGGTATATATTCTCTACGCTGAGGTTGACAATTTAGACTTTAAATTTGGGGACGGTGTCAAAACATTGATTATAGATTTAAACAGGTAAAATTTAAATTCTGCACGTCTTGGTTACTTCAAATCACATTTATTTATTCTCATTAAGTAACATCCTATATGACAATTTCTTTTGTGTTATCATTTCTGGCAGGGACGGATCTAGCCATTTGAAAAAGGGGTATTCAAACCATATGTCCCCATTCAAATGCATTGATCTTCCAAAAAAAGGGGGGTTCCAACCCCCAGACCCCCACCCCTTTGATCCGCCACTGTCCAGCCTATCGTGACATGAAAGGTGTACGCGTGCAGGAATAGGCGGGCTAGAAATGGGAGGGCTGATAGTTATACAAGTTCATTCGATTCCAGATTGATAACATTAACATAGTAAGCTGGTTAGATATTAGTCAGTTTTATTTTGTTGTATTACAGTTCCTGACAAAGTTCAACCTGTCGCTCCACCAATCCCGCACAGAGCTCTACAGTCTGATTGATTCGTCAGTCTGGTGTTTCCATAAGCTTCCAATGACTCTGAAAGTTTTTAAGCGCCTTGTAGCGTGTTCGACATATACCCGATACTCTGATATACGCAAATTCATTTTTTTTTAATATTTTCTTCTTTCTGCTCGTGGTTTAGCTCTTAGTTGATGGCGCCTGTAGCGGATAAAGAGGGGCGATCGACATGGATGATTTTTTTCCCGCTAAGATGACAAAATTCTAGGGGAAATCGAACTCCAAACCTAGTCCAATTAAAGGCAATAAATTATACTGTTGGGCATATTTTTGGTGTCCTATATATGAAACCACTTCGAATAAATCTAATATGATTTCTGTTGTCCCCAATCACCTATGTATGAATGCAATGTCCGCAAAAGATGAAGTTAAGATGTAAATGCAAAGTCATCTACTGCTGCATTTACATGACCGTGCCCCTCCCCCCCACCATTTTTTTGCATTATAGTTTCTTAAAGAATATTATGGAATTTATTAATATCAATTTCCTATATTTCTTATGGTACAAATGTCATTGAATATTCGTTCCATACGAATTGCCTCAAAAAGGAGTAATGCAGTTTTAAAATTATATTCAATGTATACAGGTAATATATTTTGTGTTTTGATACAGTCCCCACATTTAAAATGTAATTTGTCAACCTCAGCGTCGTGAATATACCTTTTCGTAACATGTCTAGTGAAAATATATTTATGTATGAAACAACTGTTAAATAACTTGAAATGAATAATCATTACTGTATTTAAATGATTTAGTATTAACTATTGTATTACATATAACAAAGGTGTCGAGTTTTCAGATAAGATAACTACACAAATACAGAAACAACCGAGATATATAATATATTTTACCAAATTGGAACATATTTAACGTCGATCATAACAATCTAATGCGTTCTGTGACCGTCAGCTGATGTACACAGCGGTCGCTGTTAGTATTTTTGTTTATTTATCTCTCAACGTTTTAAACAGTCTGAAACCGAAAACAGTAAAAATTACTTATTTGCAGTTGAACAAAAAGCTTCGATATACAAAATACCATTAATCAACTTCATATCAATATAGTTATATAACTTAGACGACATTTGATTACTATGTTCACCTTTCCATCTTTTTTTGGAATGAACTGTTGTCGATGAATAAAAACTTTCTTCTTCAAAATCGATCCATACTATAAAATTTATAAATTAAACGTACTGTTGACTGAAACCATATTTACACTTTACACGTGTGTATGATTGCTTTCAATCCATTTTTTGACATTTAAAATATTAACCAATACATTGATTAAACAAAACATGCAAAAGTAGTACTTAGTAATCAGCCAAAATAATCAAGAATGATTATAATTGTTATTGGAGTTTTACAATTTACCTGATCACAAAATGAATATATTAAAAGGATACTGACATTCATTTTGATCCTAAAATTTGAGATTAAAGATATTGTAACATTATAAGTGACATTTATACACTTTCTTAATGTATGAACAGTTTTTTATTAGGTTGCTAGATTTAATCCTGTGTCAATCGTACGCATTTAAAAAAATGAATGTTCGAAACTATTTTGCAACATAATTATTAAAAGTGTATTTTGACGCAAATGAAATATGGTTTGTAGTGCAAAAAAAAATGTTATGGTAAAATGTGGAGCTGTTTTATTAAAATAAAATGCCAATGTTGAATACACATCGGATAATTTATAATCCGGTATAACCGAATATAGCGTATCATCTTTGGGTAGGCACAGTTATTGGTATTCCATTTGGTAAAATGATAATTTTTAGTTGAAGTATTAGGAGTAGATTTCAAGAAAATTTTATTTCAAACTGTTACCGTCACACTTTCTTTGTTTCTTAGAAAAATGGCTTCCATACAGGACATCCATAGAAGACTGCTTACTAAATTAGCGTCCTATATAGATCCTACAATAGATAAATCTGATTTCGAAAGTTTGAAAAAACTATTGACACAAACTCCAAAGGAAAGAAAAGATGCTTATGATATGTCATCTCTGCTGACCATATTAGAAAGGAATGATACTATAGCACCTGGAAAATATACAAAATTAAAAGACGCAGTATCAACCATTGATGTTACAATAAATAGAGAGGTAATAATACCAGCTGAAGCTGAAATCGAAAGTTTAGAATCAAGCATGTTAACTTCTCAAGGACAAACAGAGATTCTACCACGTACTTCTCAGGGTAAGTTTCCTCACTAAATTTAAACTCAACCTACTCTTAAGGGTTGTTTTAACTAAAACCATCACTTGGCGTTCACTGTCGTCCGTTGTAAAAATTTCAAAAACAAATTTTTTTCTTGAATATACTTGTGTCAAAGTATACAAAAACCCTCCACGACTACCAGGAAATATACCACAAAAATGAAATGGTTGCCAATGAGACCAACGTTATTCCCCCAAAGACCAAATAAGGTAGAAGTAAATAGATATAAGTAGCCATAATCCCTTTAACAATGAAACAAACTTTTAACATATCGAAATGAATGACAAATGTAAAACAATTCAAGCAAGTAATCTATCGGCCTAATGTATGAATCAAACAATAAATGAAAAGCACATATGGTATACGACAACCACTGAATTAGAGGCTGCTGACTTTGCAGAGACACAGACATATTGTGGGGATGTTAAAAGTTAGTAGGCGCATATTATCCCACTAACCTGGGACAGTGGTGAAACATCAAATCATAAAAAAACAAACTTTAGCGCAAATACCGTAAAGCGGGTAATTTTCGCGTGATGTTTATTTCCGTTTATTTTGGCGGGTCTGAGGAAATCGCGTAAATGAATTCCATGAATTTTTTTTGCATACGTTCGATACTTTCTGATAGCTAAAGCGTTTTGTAACCTATCAATGTTTTCCCATTCGACGGATCAATAACGGTTTAAGTTCATTCAAACAACATCAGGCAACTGTGCACTGACCATCAGGTGTTAATTAGTTTATTGGTTACAGAATAGAATAAATAATGATATAAGATTGTAAAGGTGGGGCTAAAAATACTAGAGGGATAGTTTAATCGTTTCTAAATATATTGTCATAAACAACACAGTAAAAAATAGGATGTGCCATAATAAGTTTCCAATAGATACAGACAATCTTCAACACCAAATCTTTGTATTAATGAAAGAATTTTGTAAAGGTTTCAAATGAATTGTGGTTACACAATCCTTGACTTAATATTTTAGCAGCAATACATAAATAAATTTCACAAAAACATAAAACGTCACTTCATACACAACCATAGCGAAAGCGTTGGGATATGATGATAATATGTCAAGGTCTACCTTCTTTTAGATGTTCAGTAAGATCATAAAATGATTCCTAAAAAGTGTTACGTGTATTGCACATATATGATAAATTTGTTTTTTCCGCTTTTGACATGAAAATCATTGTAGAATAGAGAAAAGCACTAATCAGAAAATGTCAACAGCAAATAACTGTATCAAAATTGACAATATGACAGGTATCATCTATTGTTCTTTAAAAATAAATAAATAAAATATTTTGATACATTTTAGCGTTTTTGGTTTTATTTGTAACATATTATCAACTATGAACAGAAACTAAATACAACATAAATGGTTAGCAATACATGTTCTGCAAATATGTCAATATCTTTACAAACCAGGAAACACATCTGGCTGGCATTGTATTTGGTTTAATGATTGATCTACATTTCAAGAACACTATACATTGTTATATAGTTCGAATCTGTAGATATTTCCCGATTGCAAATCGGATACGTTTCCTGATATTAGAACTAAAAACAAACACACTTGATTTTAAATATCTAGTATGGCTTCGTTGTAAAAGGAAACGTTCAAATAATTAAGTGATTTACCTTTACCTTTGCATTTGTTTGAATTTTCCACTTCCGCAATATTGTGAAAAACAATTTAAAAGAAATTGTAAATCTGTTCTGCATTAAACAGGTAAAATTGCAGTGTCAGCATACATTTAGATAAATATCTTAAAAGAAACTTCAATTCATGTTTTACATTATATGTATTATATGTAAATCTGACCATCAATACTCTCCACGAATCTTTAAAAGTATACAGAACATAGTACAGTAAGATCTGCAATTTTGTAAACATTTCAGACGTTTGTTTATTGCATGTATGTGTAGTTTGAGGTGTAAGAACTTCAAATCAACTATAATCAATTCTTAAAAAAAGTAACATTTATTTGACTCAAGACAAATTTATATTTTGAACTTCTTTGAAGATTATAAAAGGCTTTTTCGTAGTCCCCATGTGCACTGATTGATCAAACATTTTCCTCTCCTTTGTGGTACATTTAATTTTAATCTGCTGTTAACGAATCATGCCATCAAGTGAAGACTTAATCTATGTTTGACCTCTAGATCAAAGTTTTTGCATAGCTTCTCTTACCGTATTTGTGATCTAACGTTAGTCCGTACAATTTTTTTTTCAGAAACAGTTCCTTATTACAGTTTGGAGCATCCAGGTCTAGATTATCAACTCAATATTGTTTTAACAAAAATTGCGAGAGAACTGGTTTCAGATGATTTGGAAATTATGAAATTTCTTCTTAGAGGTAATTCTAAACATTAGATGTGGAGATCGTGAAGACAAACGTTGTACAGTTTGTGTTTGATAATTTAGAAGCCCGATCTATTTTCTTGTTGTCTAGTTTACTGTTATTGTAGAGTGCTTACCCTTTTTAGCCACCACCGTCGCGGCGAGGGCATTACATTTTACCCTTGCCCGTCTGTACTTCCGTCCGTCCATACGTCAATTGTACGTCTGATTTATGCCCCTTTATGAAAATAAGAATTGCTGAATTTTTCGTTTCCGTTCTCTTATTTAAGTGTGCCTCAACCAAATGTTATAAAACTTATACAATGCTATGCTCCTCATAACTCAGATCAAGTTCGAAATTGGGTGGCATCACTTTACTGTTCTATAATTGTGCACCTTTATCAACATAGAAAAAGGTGATTTTTCGTTCTCGTTTTTTTAACTTTAGTTTACCTCAACCAAATGTTATGAAACTTACACACAAAGTTTATTATCAAAACTTACATATCAAGTTTGAATTTAGGTACCGTACTAGAGTTATGCCCCTTAACACATTGATAAATTGCTGAATGTCTTGTTTCCATTCTCTAACTTTAGTTTGCCTATACCAAATGTTATGAAACTTAAACACAATGCTTATTGCTATATAACACAGATTAAGTTTGGATTTTGAGGGCGTCTCTTTTACCGTTCTACAGTTATGTCTCTTTAAAAATGAAAAAAATGCAGAATTTTTGTTTTTTTCCGTTTTTCTTACTTTGGTTTGACATTACCAAATGCAGTGAAAGTTAAACACTATGCTTATTTCCACATAACACAGATCAAGTTATAAATTTTGGTGGCGTCACTCTAACCGTTCTAGAGGTTTACCCCTTTACAAATGGAAAAATTGCTGATTTTGTAGTTTCCGTTCTATTATTCTATTTTGTTTCAACCAAATGTTATGATATGATTGCCAATGAGACGAAACTGCAAAATGTGTTTTCCCACATAACTCAAATCAAGAACAAGTTTTGGTAGTATCACTTTTACTGTTCTTGATTTATGTTTCTTTATAACGATTTATGCAAGGGGGGGCATCCTTTGTTTCCAATGGACACCGTCCAAATCCCCCTTCCCAAAACACAACGGTTATAACATCGACATTGTATAAGAATCTAAGCATGGTATTTTCTTCAACATAAATACAAGCATTTAAGGCAGACCTGCAGTGAAAACAATGTTGTTGCAACTTACTAAGTAACTATGTTTGACACTAAAACAAATATGTGTCTTATTCTTGAATAGTTTGTCGCTACATAAATTTAAAAATGTTTAAGAAAAAGAAATAATACTGGCACATTAAATAAATGCTGATAAATTTGCACTTCGAAAATATAAATCTTAAACAATCAATCAAGTAATAAACACTCGCAATTATTATGACTGGACATAAATTCAATGAAAAAGAAGACATGTTGGTACTTTTAGCGTTGTCAATAAAGGTTGGAAAATGTAGACTTGTATAGCTCAAAATTTGTGTATGTGAAATGTAAATAAGAGTAATATTGATTTATCCTCTGAATCTAAATGTATCTAAAACTGAAATATAAATCAATACAAATCCAGCACATTGGGAATTTATATAAATATTTAAAGAATACGTCTTATTTCACTTTACTATAGGTAGCTGACTATCATATGTGCTTTTGAGTATAGTTTTTTTCCCATTTTTGGGCCGTCGATTGTTCGTTTTCATAGTTTAGCATTGTATAAAGATGGGATATCTTAAATCGATTAGAGATATGGTTTTTGGTCATTGTTGAATCAGTACGTTGATGTTTGGTTGCTTTAATCTGCTTCATCTGAACTATGTTGGATGGCTGTCTCGTTGTGACAAAGCCTCCTTGTTTTTAAACTTAGAAAAGGATAATGTGTTATATAAAACAAAACCATTCCGATTCCAACAAATAATTTTCCGAAAATGAAATTTTCAAGACGCTTCTTTACTTTTTGACAACATTTACACATTTGTTACGAATATATGTTAATTAAATAGCAATCGACACTAACTTTGAATCAATCTGTATTCTTCTTATACAATTGTTCCTGCTCAAGAGATGCGAGATTTTTTAAAAGAACAAAAAGAGGGACGACAGATACCAAGGGACATTCAAATTTATAAATCGAAAATAAACTGAAATCGCCATTGCAAAAAAAACCAAAAAAAACCCAACAGTACATAAATAACTGTGGGTAATCACATGTGCAGCGGAAGGATAAGAAAATTGTGCACCTTACATGTCTCCTGTCGTGTTGCAAATGTTGACACAATTCCGAAATGTGATTGCGCAATCGTTTCACGTACTATGTTGTACTTTGCAATATGAACAATACGGATACGACTTTAAAGATGATGTCTGTACACTATATAATTAAAAGTTTACTATTTTGGACACTTCTATCCATTATAAAGTGAAATAAAGGATACAGTTAAAACTGCCTCATATCTGACTTTTATCTAGAAATTGACAATGAGAGCTGATTGAAAACTAACTTTATGAACTAAGGGGTTATATCATCTTCTCAGTAGTGAACATTCCAGCAGCACATACATGTAGAGGACATTTCTTAATGTTGATATTATGTCTATTATATTCAAAACTTCGCGCTTTGTTCCTGATTTCCTTGAACGCGTGAAGGTGTCTACAGAGATACTATTGCATGTGTATTGGTTAAGTTGAAGTCATCTCTTTGAATGCTATAAACCACTTGCTTGACCGTCATTGAACATGTTGAATTTCTGTGTCAAAAATGACTCCAGGTATATTCCAATTAACATCACTACTATCCCTTCCTCTTGTCCTCTATGCAAAAAGGTTAAATCACAAAAATACTGACCTCCGATGAAAATTCAAAACGGAAAGTCACTAATCAAATGGCAAAATCAAAAGCACAAACACGTCAAACGAATGGACAACAACTGTCAACTTCAAGATGTTTATCTAGTGTTGTATAGCAACATAGTGGGTGTCACTAATGAAACAGGGTTTGATTACTCTTCGTGAGCGCCTGTGATCAATCCCAGGTTTTGGTAGGGGTTTGCTATGTTATGTTTTGTGGACTGGTTTGTTCTTTCCTTTTTTTGTGATGGAATTGTTAGTTTCGCTTATAAGTTTCGAATGTTCCAATGGAAACTATCACATGTTGTTTTATAATCAGAAACTATCAACACTTTCAATGTTCATTAAATTAACAAAAATGGCAAAAACAGTAGACTGACCCCAAAGTTTCAGTTTTTACATTTAGTGGACAGTTTTATAATCTTTTTTCTTTCAATATTCTCTTGAAAGCAATAGTTCACACTTTGGTTATGTAACACCTTAACTATGTATTGTCTATAACATAAATCTGTCGCAGAAGATCCATCAAACTTATGTTTGTTGATTTAATTAAAGAACACTTGATAAACTAAATACTTGAAATTTATGAAAACATTCTTCTGTAAATATAAAGTATAAAAAGTTGCATCTTGTTTCTATTTACTTTCAACAGGAGAAGGTGGAACTGCAAGGTCAGTTTTAGAACAACTTTCAACGCCACTGAAGCTTTTTGACCATTTGATAAATGAAGGTAAATTGTCACGGGATAATATTTTATTCCTGCAAGCCATGTTATACCATGCTAGGAGGATCGATCTATTTAAACAGCTGATAGACTACGGAAAACAGAATAGAAATACTTTGCATTTTTATGAACCTATTGGTAATCCAGGTGAGGAAAATACATAGATATGTGTTAACTTTTTGGAATATAAGTCAACTCAACATTGTCAGAACTTCATTTCTGCAATTCAATTTTTTACTCAAGCATAATTCAAAAATGAGAAGTTTAATCATCAACGGCAACACTGTAGATATCTCCCTAAACTCAGCTATATACTACCAAAATGCTTTTTTTTTTTACATATTTCGTTTCCGTTTTATATAACAGTATAGTTCATAACAACAGTGGCATACATATAGTTTACCCAATCAATTAAATATGAAGATTATTGTTTAATAATGACATTATTAATGTCAAAAATATGTAAAATAACCGTACAAATCACCAAAACATAGAAAACGTGATTTATTGTATCACTCGAAATATGTGCATTGCAGACAATTTATACAAGTATTTTGTGTAAGGAAGGGTTAAATCCTAATTTAGAAAAAAATCCCTCTGAATCAAACAAATTCTCTGAAACTGAAATTATCAAGATGCTAGAGTTCTTGATTGACAACATACACAACGTTTAGAATGGCGGACGTGTTTGTCAATAAACTATCGGTCTTCCTATTGGAAGCAACTGTGTCCCTCCTCTTGTCAAGTTGTTTCCGAATTTTTATGAGGCTGACTTCATACAGGAACTTCTTAAAAAGAATGAAAAGAAGTTAACAATATCCTTTAACTGTACTTTGCTCTATAAAGATGATCTTCTCTCACTAAATAATTCAAAATTTGGTGACTATGTGGAACGCATCTATCCCATCGAAATAAAGATAAAGGATACAACAGATACAGTAAAGTTTGTTTACTATCTTTACTTAAAATTAGAAATTAACAATGATGGGCGGTTATAAACAAAACGTCACGACAAGACAAAAGAGATGATGTCACTTTCCCATTGTAAACTTTCAATTTTTATGTAGCAACATTCCAGAGCGCTGCATACGGAGTAGGATTAACTATAATAGCGATTACTTATCTATTTCAGCAAACGGGTACCGAGATGTCAAATTTCATGTTGCTTTTAAAGAAAATCTATGTACAAATGATGTGGAAGACATAAGGACCACGGCTGCTAAATACCTTGGTGTGGGAGTACATTTAGTATTTATCAGAAGTTGTGTGCTGACAAATAGCTTTTTAATTACATTAATGGTTCCTGAAGTATGTTTAGAGTTCCTGTTGAATTTAGATTCTTCTGCAAAACAGTCATTCTTGTCTCTTGGAATAGACTTTCTCGTGATCGATGACGAAACAGTTTTCATGAAAGAAGGTAGGTCCTTTAAATTGAGGCGAATTTGACTAGCATATTTCCATTTCATTTTATAGAATCCGGCACTCAACAAACTGACATATTTTTTTATCATACTGTTTGTTACCAAGTAAATGCTTTGTGTTTCTCAAATTGTTCTCATACATTTAAAATATTGAAAAAGATTGACTTTTTTTATTTTTTTGCATATACTTGAAATGCCTATTTCATAGATTTTATCTCCCTTGTCATTTCATTTAGTTTATCGACACAATAACCTCAACCCTAAAGTGGCAGATTGTTTTATGTTATCAGTATCCTTATGTTTCTTTACTTCACTTTCAACATTTTCAGTTTTCCATATGGTCGTTTTGTCGCACCATATGAGTATTAATCTTGTGTGTTTATGAACGGACCGGACCATATTTGGTTCAAACTCACTTAGCAGACGGCTCATTAACCGACCCAATCGAACCGATTCCTTTATTTTTATAAAATTGTCTGAATCTTGGCGTATCTGTGATTTATCCTTCGAAAGAATCATTTAACAGTGTTTCACCTAGTCTGCTTTTCGTCTGAAATTTAATCCTTATGCGTTTTGAACATGCACCTGTTTTTTCGTCTTTTTTCAAAGAGTTTAACTTATTATTTCAGAGAAACAAAAATGTTCTTATTTCAACGTGCTTTCAATCAGTTATTGGTTTCTTCCTCTTATTTTTACGTTTTATTTATGTTATTGTAAGATCGTATAAACTAGATCAAGAATAACTTAGATAAGTAAAAACATTTAAATATCTTAGAATTCTAATTCAATAAAAACACGAAAATAACTGTTGAATGAAACAGTGTCTCATCGGCACTCATACAACATCTTCTTATATCTATTGGCTGTCAAATTAATGATCATCGATTTAACTCAAATTTCTATATTCTATTTATAAAATATTAAAACGTATATCCAACTTATTAAACAGTCTAAAATACATAATTTACAAGACATGGGCTTTAAATATGTATCATCGTTTCATGTATATTTTAGTCTACTCATAAACTATGGAGTTGACCTACGAAGTGTGTCGACAATCTTATATGCGGTGTAAACATAAACATAAATATGAATAGATAACGAACTCATGCAATAAATTGTGTAAATCTGTTTAATTTCATATTATAGATTAAAAATAAATGTTAATCATCGTTTATACCTGTATAAGAATGCTAAGTTGGATCGAATCAGTCAATCAAATGATACACCTTTGTTTAATTTTCAATATTGAAATTATTTTCCTTTTAATACTCATAATTTATGCGTAATCGATCTCTAGCTACGGGGTTAAAGCGAAGGTCACATAACTACGGATTCATTGAGGTCAATTTATTTACTTGCAAGTGAATAATTCATCATAGATGGTTAGAAGCTTATTTTGACAAAATTAAACCATAACTTATGTAATTTTCGACCTATTGCGCTCGTATAAATTTAAGGACAAATCAATAATGACCATTTAAATTTTTTTTTTTACTATAATTCATACCTGAAAATAAAATTAAGAAATAATTCATGGGGGCTTAAATATATCGTGATTTTACCACGGGTTGGCCCTTTATGATAATTTTTTTACCCTGAGCGATAGCGTGGGGTAAAATATCGACATAAAGGGACAAATCGTGGTAAAATCACGATATGTTCAAGCCCCCATCAATTAATTTCGATTCTAATAGGACGAATACGACAATTGTTTTGGATCGAAGCGCTCTAGGTGAAGGCATTATTTGCTGTTCCCATAAATAAACGCACTATTAAATTGACGTAAAAGAACGGAGCAAACTGAGTAAGTGACATGCTCAAACTATTTACAATAATATATTTAGATATGTTTAGGTGAATCTAAATGACAATTGTTCTTATATGTCTTATAAGTATAAAAAAAATGGTTTATATGACACATTTTAACATCGTTTGTTTACGTTTCCTTGTTTGTGATGATTTTCGGTTTCACAAGCGTGTATTTTCATGTAAAATGCTTATATTCAGACGTCATACAAGTCATAGTATCTCATTCATAAAAAAAGCATATGACGTGGGAGTACGATCGGAACAGCCCTAACAATATATTCATATTTTACCACAGGTGTGTACTCAAAGTGTTTGAAGGACGTCATGTAAGAATTCACTTTATTTCAGTAATCGTATGTTACAATTATTGCAATCTGATTAACTAAATAATTGTTTCATTTATAGGCAACTTTTTCAACCGTCATATTGTCAACTTATCAGACACATGAACAGTTAGCATAACTGTATATAAGTCATTTTAACTTTGAATATTACATTTATCAACTGAGATTGTACACCATCTATATTCTTTATACATTTGTAATTGGTTTTTAATGTGTATACACAACTATTTTTTAGGCTTAATTGTAAAGGAGGAGCTAGCTTCTGACAATCAAATCGCCGTAGATCTTAAGCACTACATGGAGCAAACTGCATCGCTACGAAAAAAAATAGAAAAATACCAGCTGAAAGAAATGGAAAGACATGTACCGCATTGTTCTGCTTATTCCAGTATATCATGGACTGTAACAGCAGCGATGTTTTACCTCATTTTACAAGATCAACGAAAAGGTCCTTTGGAGTCTGATAGTATTAGTTCTAGCAACGTATATTTCAAGTTGATGGAAAAGATCAAATCCCTTAAATATGATATGAATTTAATTGAAAGTCTGCTTGAGGCAAGGAGTTTAGTTGAACGAAAATTAAACTCGAAAAGTTATCGACTACTAATTATGCAGCAGACGGCTCATATGCAAATGCTGGAACACATGTTAGAACGGGCCAAATTCAAAGAAAATAAGCTAAAATTTCTACTGCAAAGAGGATTAACTGATCCAATTCTATCAGAGAAAGATGAAATGATATTTCATCTGAAACAGCTGCAGCCATTTTTGCCTGAAAAGATACAAATTGAAGTTGGAGTGGGTAAGCTTAAAATAAATGTCTTTGTAATCTCCTTTTACTATATGTGATGTTTATTTGCTGCTATATAATCTCAATATCAGTCTCATAATGTGAATATCATTACATTCTTAATATTGGTAAAACATAAAATCAAATAAAATAATTTAGGGAATCGATGTTAGGTTATTCTGCATTAATTGTGTTATCATGAACGTGTTAGTCCTTTCAAAGATGTCACTTAATGTGACATAATCTGTATCATAGTCGAAAACTTTCTGGATAGTTTTCTTATGATAATGAGTTTAACTAACATACGGTGGGAATGATTGATGTCATTAAAATTACAATCTACTATGACAGAGTTATTGTCCTGAATTACTGTTTATTCATCTTTGAATACTAATATGTTCGTACATTGATAACTTCTTGTCTTTGATAACATTTATTTGTTTGTTTTTTATATATAAATAAAATACATTTAATGAGTACTGTTGCAACACTGTAGGAAACCAGGCATGGGGTAATGTAACTTTGTAATTGTAATGCATGATAATGCATTACATTTATCCAAGTAATTGTATAAATGTGTAATGCAGCAATTTTGGCATTACATTGTACATGTAATTGTAATTTAATGCATTACTTGATAAAATAAAAGTTGTGTAATTTGCATTACATGGCATTACTTTTGTTCACATACTACATATTTTTGACAGATTGTTGGACATTCAAGCTAAGCAGGATTTAAAATTTCTGGATTAATGAAGATCATAATCATTTGGATATTGCATTTTTTTATCTGAAAAACATAACTATTAAAGTGTTTTATTGTTGTGAAAACATCAATGAATTAATTTGATCATGATTAAATAAAAGAAAATTGACCATTGTCATAAACAATAATTAGTGTGTTTGACAATCAATCTATTCACCATTTTGACACTTGGTCATAAATTAAGCTCTTTGTTTATTATATAATTAGGAAAGAAATTCTCAATAAACATTTTTGATTGGAATAAATAAAACAAAAAGTATATTTATAAAAGTGAAGTTTGCATTAGTTAAAATAAACATTAAACTTCATCTCTGTAATTTCTGTTTAGAGAAAACACAGAGATGTATGTATTGAATAGACTTTTTACTTGTTACTTAAATTTAATAGGTATACGGAACAGTTATTGGACATTCTAGAATCTTTTGTGACTTCTTGTTGTTTTTCAAAATCTTTGATTTTTTTTTTCACTTAATAATAACATTTTCAAATGTAATGTGTAATTCAATGCATGACTTTGATAAATGCATGAAATTGTAATTGTAATTTAATGCATGTTTTTGTCAAAGTATTTGTAATATAATGCATTACATTGCAATGTAATTCGCCCAATGCCTGTAGGAAACCGATAGAAACTAACTATACAATACTGACGCATTTTAGTAATTTTAAGATACTTATATATTGTGTCTAAAGACAGAGGTAAACGAGGCTTAACTGTCAACTAGATAATAGTAATCGTAGCAATAACAGAAGGCGCGCTCGAGTAAACAAGTAAAATGATAATACTTTGTTTGACAACCATACTAAAACGTAAAGTGATTTGATTAGCTTAACTAAATGTTGCTGTCTTTCGAGATATTCTGAGGATTTAAAAAAACAAATACTAAGTCTTAAACTTAAGATTTGAAGTTGATAAAAGGTAAATCAATACAAAGTAGATTCTCCAAGAGGCCTGTGTCGCTCACCTGATATTTTAATTTACAGTTGGTGCATGAAATAATGCAACCGTTATACTTTTGCTTTAGTTTCAGAGATATAGGTAAAAAAAACTGCATTTTCTCCTATGTTCCATTTTTATTCATGGTGGTTGGCAAACAGGGTCGTCGGACACAATTGTTTTAACTAGATACCCTAATGCTTATTGTGGCCAAATTTGGTAAAATGTGATCCAGTTGTTATTGAAGAAAATTTTTGTAAAAGATCACGAAAATTTTCGAAAAATTGTTTAATTTGACTTTAAAGGGCAATAATTTCTTATTGTGTTGATTGACCATTTTGGTCAGTGACCATTATTGCTGTTTACAGTTTATCGCTACATGTATCTATAATAATATTCAAGGTGATAATCAAAAACGGCAAAATTTTCTTAAAAATACTAATTCTAGGAAAGCAACACAACAACGGCTTGTCTGATGCGTCTGAAAATTTCAGGACAGATAGATCTTAACCTAATGAACATTTTTACCCATTGTCATATTTGCTCTTAATGCTTTAGGTCCAGATATATTTGTTTGCTCAAATTACTTCATCATTTGTTAATCTTTAACCTCGCGGTGTATTCAGTAGTAACCAAATATGTATAAGTATTCTCAATGACAATGTATTCGTATAAACAAAATTAATAATACAATTGGATACTTATCAAATGTAAAACTAATATTCAATGAATTATCAGTGGGCAATTACATAGAATAATTGTATTGTATTCTTTTTAGGGCAGAGTATGGACAGAGATCAAATAGAACACATTTTTACGAAAATGAGTTCCGAACTTCAAGAAAAAGATATGCAAAGGCTACGAAAAAAATTTCTGGTTACTCCAGATGAAGAAATTATACTTAGGAATCTTAATCATTGTTTCATTAAAATCTTAGCTATTTCTGAAGCAAATCGAGATGGAATGGTTGATATAGGTGAGTGGAGTTATAAAAGTTTCCAAAACGATAACACATGATTTATTTCTTCTGTTTAGAAGGATTTAAATATCAAAACAAAATGTCTTAAGAGTAAAACAAATATAAAAGATGTGGCAGAATGCTGAACAAAAGGTTGGTTAATCGTAATATAGCTTTGATTTTTTTCTAAATCAATTATAGTGTTAGGTAAATTATATATATATGAATCCATCAGTTTTTATGGACCTCCCCTTTTTCAATTTACCATGCAGTTTAATTTTTTTGTTATTCTTTTTTACCAATTTTTTTCGGTCATATAATGTTATGGCGTTGTCAGCGTCGTCGTCGTCGTCAACCGAAGACATTTGGAATCCAGATGTTAACTTTACAATGAGTGCACGGATCTGTATGAAATTGTATCACAAGGTTCATACAACAAATGTAACATGTATATTTGGATTTAGATTTTGGGGGTTATGACCTAAATCATCTATAAAGAAGAGGCATAATAGGGGCCAAAAAATATACTTTTCAGGTTTCCGGTCAATTACTGGTCATAAATATAAGTCTATGAAATTGTACCATAAGGTTAAAAACCGAGGAATGTCAAGTTGGGATTGATCAGTGTAGGAAAACAGCTCTTGTATGATTACTTATTTTTTTAACTAGTTTCAATGGAGTTTAATTCAAAATCATGAATTCGTGGGGTTCTTAATACGCTGAATCTAACGGTATATTTAGAATTTGTAATTATGGCATTTTTTAATCAGTTCAACATGAGATCCAAAGGGTCTAGAAATAAACTATGTTTGATTTCTTCAATTATCGAATTATTGGGGTTCTTTAATATGTTGCATCTTTCTATGTATTTGAAAAAGTAGATGTTGGTCTCGTTTTTAAATTGGTTCACATTAAGGTTAAAATGATCCAAAATTAAACTTTGTTTTAAAAAAGAATCTTGGGGATCTTTGATATGTTGAATCTAATCCTGTATTAAGAATTTGTATGTTTGGACCGGTTGTCAATCGGGTCTTAAATAAGTTCCAAAGGGTTGAAAATTTATTTGCTTTTAACAAAATAATAATTCAAGGGTTCTTTGGTATTCTGAATCAATCATGTATTTAGATTTTTGATGTTTGGGCCCGGTTTTTAAGTTGATATACATCGGGGTCTAATCTTTTTTATATGTTTCAACCAAAAAAACAGTATATTAGATTATTTGTTATGCCAAATCTAACGGTGATAAATTTTGGATAGTGAGCCCTGTTATCAAATTGGTTCGCATTGAGTACCCAAGAGTCTATTACTAAACTTCATTAAAAACTCGATATGCTGATTCCTACCATATTTTAGACTTTATGTATTGAACTATAATAGGTAAATGTATAATTTCAAATCATTTAAGTACTTATATCAGATTCACTCTATGTCAGAGACTTTGCTCTGTCAAATATTTAATCAGACTCCAAATTCAGAGATGGACTATAAAATAAATAGAAGTTGAGTCATAGATATAACACCAGCAAATATAATCTAGAGAAGAAGTTTTCAACTGATATAGCTTGCAATTTACTGTTCAATATAATATATTTTGAAAAGTGATTAAAAGTAAGTTTGATACATTCCTTAAAAACTATATTAGTGAGGAAAATCATTTTTACCTGAATTTTGTTGATAATTTTTTGTTGTAGCGTTGTGTGTTATTCTGTAAAAATCAATTTCATATATTTTGTTTATGAAGCAAACCCCTTTAAAACCTTAGCTATTATTTTCCATTAATAAATAGATAAACAAAATTCGTCTTGTACTTGAATATACTAAATCTAACCATATATTTAGATTTTGGACTGTGGTCCATAATTAGAACAAGTCCAATTAAAGATTGTGTAGTTCTTTCATCAAATTCATAATGTTCATTTTGTGTCAAAACATAAACTGTCTCTAATACTTAATCACAATAAAAATTAATAGATGAACAATCTTGAATCTAGTGTCGTCAACTGTTCATGGTTCGACCTCTGCGGTCGTACCAAGCTGCGCCTTCAACTGCAGTTCAAAGCACAAGGTTATACAAAGATGATCACCAATATACCTGTAATATGTTAAATCAAATAGTCTAGCTCTTTCGATGTTCTCTTTTTGTAACAAGAGTCTTAATTAACACCAACTAATATGAAAATAAGAAAATGTCGGTCAGCAGAGGTGGATACTTGGTTCAAATAGGAATGCCGATAACCGGCTGGAAAATGTTATCTCCAAATCTAAAATATGCCGTAAATTCATACTGAACACTTGTTCGTCAGTGTATATATATAAGAAGATGTGGTATGCGTGTCAATGAGACAACTTTCCATCAAAGTGATAGTTTGTGAAAATTGAATCATTATAGGTCAATGTACGGTCTTAAACACGGAGCCTTGGCTCACACCGAAAAGCAAGTTATAAAGGGCCCCAAAAATGACTAGTGTAAAACCATTCAAAACAGGAAAACCAGCGGTCTAATCTGTATGAAAAACAAGAAACGAGAAACACTTATAAACCTCAACAAACGACAACTACTAAACAATGCATGTTATTTGGACTAATTTTAAACAAAATGTGTTGAATAAGATCCCAAAACAATACATTTGCAGCTTTTTTTCCGGAGAACTGCATGGTTGATTGTTGCTTTTATACGTGTGTTTAATTTCAATTGTTACACAGAAATGCAATCAGAAGAATTCATAGCTTATTTTGGTAAATTTGATAGGGTTGTAAAAGCCTTAATCTTAATCACTTATCTAGTATTTTACCACGGTATAATTCAAGTAAAATATTTGCATTCCAATATTGATCATACTGCTAGGCACATACATTATACTACATATGAACAAAACTCTACATATTAGTTTCATTATGACAAGGACAGTCTAAAGAAATAGATATTGCAACAAAGAAGAGCAAATTGTTATGTGTCGTTGTCGTTATGAAATCATTAAAAATAATGTTCATTTTCTAGGGAAATTTGGTGAAAAAATAATATCTGCTGTCGATCGGAAAGACTTTGAGGAAAAATGGAAAGCAAGTATGGAAGGTATTACAGAAGGTCAGAAGCAAAAAGGGACAGAAGTAATAAGGGATACAGAAAGTGAGGTTTTTCACCAGCTTGCGTCAGTGAATAAGAAAATGGCTAATGTCGAAAATCTAATAAGAAAGTCAAAAACATCATTCCAATTCGATGATAACGAGGACAATACTATAGAATTGATAAACTACCTATCTCGTAAGCCAACAACAGAACCTTGGGCATAATTCTGTCAATTTTTTATATTTCAGTTTCGTATTTACTAGTGTAATTCGTATAACATAGATAGATTATTGTACTGTAATGTTATTTATAGAAAAAAAACTCAAATATAACAAAATCTCTACGACCGAAATCTAAAAAGAAGCAAGTGCACATCAGTTCTATAATTCCTTTAGATACATACATGCACATTTGTATCCAGTGTGATTCTTTATTTTATATACATCATATGTATTGTGCTCATTTAAATCATTAAATGATTGTATTCAAATTTTTTTTATTTCACATAAGAAAGGGTTTTTTTTATTGTCCATTGCCATACATAAGTATAAATGATTTGTACATTATAATCCATTCAACCATTGCGAGACTTGTTTGAACAATATGTATCAAAGCAATAAATGTAAACACAAAGCGATATGATCTGATATTTAATTTCATAATTATTCAACAATAGGTACCAGGATTATAATTTAGTACGCCAGACGCGCGTTTCGTCTACATAAGACTCATCAGTGACGCTCAAATCAAAATTATTTATAAACCCAAACTAGTACAAAGTTGAAGAGCATTGAGGATCCAAAATTCCAAAAAGTTGTGCCAAATACGGCTAAGGTAATCTATGCCTGGGATAAGAAAATCCTTAGTTTTTCAAAAAGTTCAAAGTTTTTTATACGGGAAATTTATAAAAATTACCACATTATTGATATTCATGTCAACACCGAAGTGTTGACTACTGGGCTGGTGATACCCTCGGCACTTACTTGCCACTAACTAATGCAGGAAAGAAGTTAACAAAGCGTTCCAATCCTGAAAAAAATATTGAAAAACGATGTTTCACTGGTAAAACTAAAACAGTCAATTGTAATTTTTACCTTGTACACATTTATTTTCCCCAGTTTCCTTATTTTTCAAGGCCTTTGACCATTTCCGCCATTTTTAATTTCTATTTATTATAGATTTTTCTTGAAATAAAGAAAATCTGCTAATGTTTTTTCCTTCAAACTTCTGCATAAGTTGCAGCTTCAGGGGAGATTTTAAAAGCATAAATAAAACTTGGGGGTCACTGATATTTTAAATCCGCTAAAACGGAAATAATCTTATAATCGAATTGTGGCGGGAACTATAACTAACGTTATAGAACGACGTTGCTAGCATAGGAGCATTTATTGCAATGCTTGGAACTATTGGGTTGAATTAAACCTTTTCACTACAAAATATAATAACATTTTTTCAAGATATTTCGATTATTCATTGATATTTTTATCAATCTATCGAAACGTTAAACATTAAATACAGTAACAGTTTGTTAAAAGAATTGCCAAAGTTGAAGTCATCTTAATTTTTAAAAGGCATTTGTTGTAAAAGGAAAACGAATGTCTACCTTGTGCTATATTTTAAAACTTGCAGATTAAAAATCTTCTACTTCGGAAGACTGAGGGTATCCGGACTGAAAAGTAACACGTTCTATTTAGAATACAGACAGAATAAATTCATTACCTTGTCCATTCGCACCGGGAAGATATACCCTAAAATGCCGTGTTTAAAAATCCCCAAACTTGGCTCTTTAAAAAAAGGCCCTTAAAGACACCATTTTCGGAAAAAATCTAAAATTGGATAACATTTCCGTAATTACACAACGCTCCATAATCGAACCAAAATTAAGTTCCACTTCCAGTTAAATTTTGAGTTCACGATTTTTATTTTTATTTCGAACATTTATTCCAGTAAAGCCTCGGTCACACCTAACCGGATAGCACGAACGGACGCCTAACGGATGAAAATAGAAGTTATCCGTTGACAAAATTGTGATCCGTTGAGAGTCCGTTGAAATATTGAACGAATAAAACGGACGTGTTACGAATGCATAACGGACACACACCGGATATGCAACGTACGAGAAACGGAAACGTACCGGACAAAACGGATGTCGAACGTACATCCAACGGACGAATACTGCATAAAACGGACACCTAACGGAAGCGTACCGGATAAAACGGATGAACAAGATATACGGAAAAATTAAAGGTTTCAATAATAATACATGTACATCGCATAAATATTCAAATGTTTCTGTGTAACTCGTTTTGGTTCTTCAATATGCCACCAAAGGGCAGTGTCTGGCTTGAATAAGAGCTGCTTGATTGTGAAGACGTGCCTTACTCTATAAGATTGATTATGAATAATAAGAATTCATGAACTTTAAGAAATCTGACATACCAATAATTGGCATTTCTGACGCAAAATTTTCAATTAGCATTTATCCGTTTCAAATCCGTTCATCATCCGTTTTATCCGTTATACGTCCGGTAGAAGTCCGTTTCTCATTCTTTCAACATCCTTTTTATCCGTTAAACGTCCGGTAGAAGTCCGTTGGTGAATTTATCCTCCCGACCTTCAACGGATGTATAACGGATACAAAACGGAAACGAAACGGACGAGTACCGTACAAAACGGACACCTAACGGACGTTCAACGGACATTTTATCCGTTGGACGTCCGTTCAAAGTTTCCACCGGACAGAACGGACGTCATCGGATAAAACGTACGCTTAACGGACATGCAACGGATATGGACGAACTTCTAACGGATAAGAACGGATGTCTAACGGACATGAACGGATTGAAAAAAAAGTTATCCGTTAGGCGTCCGTTCGAGCTATCCGGTAAGGTGTGAACGAGGCTTAAGAGTTCTAGTCAAAGCTCAAGTTACACTAAGAAACTTCCGAGTTATACTGTTGGATAGTGTAAAAATTCTGGAAAGAGTTAACATTTTGAGATTCGATGAAATTAAGAATAAGATTGCAGTTTCTATTGTCTGTTGATGCATCTCTTTTTCTTGGAATGTATATTATTTTATCATATTTATCTTTCATC
This sequence comes from Mytilus edulis, assembly GCF_963676685.1. Classification (NCBI taxonomy): domain Eukaryota; kingdom Metazoa; phylum Mollusca; class Bivalvia; order Mytilida; family Mytilidae; genus Mytilus; species Mytilus edulis. The sequence continues at coordinate 32,942,798 of NC_092357.1, read as the reverse complement.
GCGGTATATGTACTTTTTCCCCCAAAAAACTGATTAATTTTAATGATAGTTAATTTGAAAATAACTGATTGAATCTCTGCTATATCATATTGTCCATTTTTTTTAAAGAACCAAAGAATCAAGAGTTAATCAGCTTAGCAGTACTCTGTGAGACATGTAACTCTACATGTGTGTGTGTTGGATATTTCTCTTGATGGAGACTTTTGTAGCCAAATGTATAGTACGTGTTAAATTTTTATACGCCCGTTTACGGGACGTCTATTATCATTTATTATTGTATACCGCTGTCCGTCCGTCCGTCGTCAAAATGTCGGACGCTTTAACCAGTTGGCATTAAACGTTGGTGATATCCCTTTTGTTGTTTATAAATTTAGATTTTATGTTTCCGAGTTGTAGTTTCCGAGGGTTTTATTCATTAAAAGAAGGGGTATTTTCAGTTTTCGTACAATAACTCAATTATGCTTTCAGCAGTTCTCATGAAACTTTGGTTAATTGTTCATATCTACTTATGTAAGCATTCGTAAATATAGCTCAACATGCAGACTTCTTATACGTTCAGGTATTTCACATCCAATTTTTTATGGAAATATTCTTTATAAAGGACAAAGGTGTCAGTATTCACCTCAAAAACTAACAAAACCTTTGAATAGACTTATTAAGATAGATTATCGCCCCTGATACCAAGGTCTCTCGTGGTGAGAACTCTCATATAAATATTGAACTTTTATGCTACAAAAAACCAACAAAATGTCTAAAGACTGGGAAAATGAATGGAAAAGTGACATATGCAGCAGACAATCAATGCAAACCAACCCATATTACGATGATAAACACTTAAAACCGAGTCGAAATGTATCTGACTCGACAGAAAACGTAAACAATATGGCGCCAACATATGCAAAAGTAACTGCTGGTAACCTTACAATCAATACAGGTACAAACGGAACAAAAACAAATGATACAAACGGTGTCAAACCTATATTTATCAAAGAAACAGACGTTTTTGGAGCCTCAAACCCACCCAAAGAACTTTGGCTCACCCACTTAGAAATATTCAGAGGAATGTCAATGTCAATAAAAAGAGAACATATAAAAGGAATTCAGAGAATAGGAAGAATGTGGAGGTTATACTTAGACGCAGAAGAAGACAGGCTTAAACTCCTAAGTGAAGGAGTAGTCCTCAGAGGAAAGACCATCCCCCTCCTTCCACATAACCCAAACAACCCCAACTATAAAAGCAATTTAAAAAAAGTTAGAGTAAAGAATGTGCCATTATCTGCAGATGATGGACAGATACAAAGAGAATTAGAGAAGAGAAATATCAAAGTTATATCCATAAACAGAGACAGATTAAGAGTAGATAATCAAATGACAGATTGTGAAACAGGAGACAGAGTGGTTTTCTGTGAGAAATTTGAGGAACAACTGCCAAAAACTATGCAATTTGGAAAATATCTTGCTAGAGTCTCACACTTTGGTCAAATAGACATAAACACTCATTTCATCTGCAGTAAATGCCTCCAACATGGCCACTTTAAAAGTGACTGTCCCAATGAATGGATGTGTAGAGGCTGCAACAAGTCAGGTCACAAATTAATAAACTGTCAAACATTTTTTGAAAATATGGGACAAACAGAAACAAAAGACCAACAAGAGAAGGAAAATCAAATAACAGAACCCGACAACATAATGCAAGAAACAACACAAAAAGAACACACAGAAGATATCACACATCAACACAATCAAGAAGTGGACAAAACAGATGGATGTACAGATCTTTCAATTCAATTAAGTGCTAATTTGGAACAGAACATAACAGTTACCACAGATGACAAACAAAATCTAACCCCAGAGAAGAAAAAAGAAAAAAAAAAGAAAAACATACCAGAAAAAAATGAAAGCCTTTCGCATAGTGCAGTCTCAAAAACCAACAATTCAGGTAAACAAACAAGTCAGAAACAATTGGACATAAACAGATTTACCACTCCAAATAGAAGACAAGAAAATCTAAAAGGAAGAACACCACCAACTCCACCAAGCCAAGACAAAGAAAACAAGGCTGCAAAGACTTAATCGAAAACTTTAATTATATCTTTTATCTTAATACAAAAAAAAAATTTAAAAAATGATGTCATTGTATATAATGTATATAATCTTTTCCATACTTAGTTATCCTTTATTACAAAAGAGTGATAACACAAATGAAATCTATATGTCATACATTCAGTATCAACATAAAATCAAATGCTATCTGAAGTATTCAACAGTGATGATGATACTAGTACTTTTGTATTTTATCAACAAACTTACTTGTAAGAAATGTATAAAATCAAATACATTTTCAAAAATGGGCTTTCCCATGTCTATTTTTAGTAACAATTCAAACCTTATTAACAACAGATATAATGCAACAAGATCGCAACAAAAAATATTAAAAGAAAAGAAAACAACAGTAATACTTACATTATCTGTTCTGACAAGTACCGACTGTCAAATCTTATCTAATAAACCTAAAAATAAATCAATAAAATTAAATAAAGTAATACATATTTACATAAATAAAATTTCATATTATTCGTACATGATGATACTGTTTGTAAAAAGATGTTTTCAGATGCACAAATACAAGCTACGTAATACAGTAAGGAAATCATGTAGTAAACGAATGACTTTGTGTTATAGAACTTGTTATATTACAATAACGCAATGTAAAGACTTACAGCTATATATACATTGGTTAATATGTAATTTGTTGTATACTATTTGTTACGAGAACACAACAGAGATACCAAAAGACTGTCTAACAACGTATAGGTATTCTCTGTTTTTATCATACATGTGTTACAGTTTGTATGTTACCATCATTGTACGCGCATGGTTTGCATGCTTGCGCTACTGTCATGTACTCGTATTTCTTTATTGTATACATTGTATAATATGTAAACACCTTATAACATGCATAAGATCAGAAAACATCATAAAGCATATATTTAAAGTTAGAACAAACATGCCAAACGATCACATACGGCTAGCGGAAACTTTAACTAAACTAGGCACTTTTGGGGAAAAAGCTAATATAATAAAAAATAAAAAATTGAAAGTCCCAGAAAAATATATTTATATAAACAACAACTGTTTATGTGTGAAGACAAAACAATGCCTATTTTTATCTTCACTTTTTAAAATTAAAAGTGCACTTAAAAAAGAAAGAATGCACAAACCACCTATGATTAGAATCAAAATAATAAACAACTTTGAAATTTTAATGAATGGTACTAAAAGTAACCCAACAGTTTTAAACAACTTTACCACCAGGCTGTCACGTGTTACACCTTTAGAATTTATCAACAAAGAAAGTAGTTACGAGTCAGTCAAGCGTACTTTAAATAAAATAAATAACAAATTTAAAATCAATCAATATGATAAAAGACATCCATATATGTACGCTAAATGTTAAAGGACTCAGAGATAAAGAGAAAAGAACAAGATTTTATCAATGGATAAAAAATCAAAAAAGTCTTATAACTTTTATACAAGAGAGTCACTTTGATGAAAATCTTGAAAAAAAAATTATATACTGAAACTAGTAACGTTATCTATTTTAGTCATGGTACAACCCAAAGTAGAGGGGTAGCCATTATAATTGATAATAAGTTAGAATGTAAAGTAATTAATGAAAACAAAGACAAAGACGGTAGAATACTAATGTTAAATATAGAAATAGAAAACATAATTTATTCGCTCATTAACATATATGCACCAAACATAGAAACGGAAAGAAACAAGTTCTTTAAAAATCTCTCTGATTTCATAAGTAATTATGCAATTGGAACAGTAATACTAGGCGGCGACATGAACGATGCATTGTCAAACTTAGATAGAAAACTTACTAATGGAAAACGAAAAAATATAAAACCAGTAAACAGCTTAAAATCTTTAATTAAAACACACAATCTAATCGATATATGGAGATATTTAAATCCGAAAAAAGTACAGTTTACCTGGAAAAGACAAAACTTCAGTCAAGCAAGTCGAATTGATTACTTTTTAATTAATAAAGATTTTGTGCTCAATACAAAATCAAGCGATATAAGACCCGCATTAATAAAAAGCACAGACCACCAAGGCGTATCTCTTAAATTACAAAGCGTAACGGCCGAAAGTAAAGGTCCAGGATACTGGAAATTAAATAATTCTATTTTAGAAGAAAATGAATATTGTAAAGAAATAGAAACAATAATTGCAAAATATAAAACTATCATGCAAGACACAACTACGGATGTGCATCTTCTTTGGGACGCGATTAAACTTGATATTAAACTATTTACAATAAATTATTGCAAAAGTAGAGCTTACAATAAAAATAACGAAATAAAGCAAATGGAAAAAAAATTAACACTCTTAACTGAAAAATACCGAAAAAATGAAAATAATGATATTTTGCAAAAAATAAATCAAATTGAAAATCAGCTAGAAACACATTATGAATATAAAGCTAATGGCGCCCAATTAAGGTCTAAACAAGATTGGGTAGAAAAAGGCGAAAAAAATACAGCTTACTTTTTAGGCCTAGAAAAAAATAAACAAACAAAAAAAACAATAATAAAACTAAAAGACGACCAAGGAAATATTGTTACAGATCAAAGTGAAATACTTCAAATTGAAAAGAAATTTTACGAAAAACTATATTCAAAAGAAAACGAAAACATAGCCCAATCATGGGAATATATTAACAGTACTGAAGTAAAAAATAAATTATCAAAAAATGAAAGTCAGACGTGCGATGGATATGTTACAATAGATGAACTAACACTAGCAGTAAACAATTTAAAACCCAATAAAAGCCCAGGTAAAGATGGTATCTCAACAAATTTCTATAAAAAGTTTTGGCAATCATTAGGTCCAATCCTTGTTAACATCTTTAATACAAGCTACGACAGGCAAAAGCTACCATTTTCTCAAAGACAAAGTATTCTTAATCTTATATACAAAAAGAATGATCCACTAGATCTTTCAAATTATAGGCCAATCTCCTTATTAAACTCGGACTATAAAATACTATCTTACACATTAGCTCAAAGAATAAAAAATGTACTAAATTTAATAATAAATGCAGACCAAACAGGATATATAAAAAAACGATATATTGGCTTCAATCTCAGACAAATACAAGACATCATAGATTACGCCGACAAATTTAATGTTGAAGGTGCAATTTTGTTTCTAGACTTTTCAAAAGCATTTGATACCTTAAAATGGACCTTTATGTACCAAACTCTCGAACATTTCGGTTTTAATAGTTCATTTATTAACTGGATCAAGACGTTATATTCTGATATAAATAGCTCAGTGTTCAATAATGGATGGATTTCTGCACCAATTAGTCTAAAAAGGGGGGTGCGTCAAGGATGCCCCTGCTCTTCCATGATCTTCGTGATCGCAGTTGAAATTATGGCATGTAAATTAAGGAATGATTATAACATTAAAGGTTTTGAAATCAACCTTGACCATTCAAAACATAATTTGAAAATTTCCCAGTTAGCAGATGATACCACTCTTTTTCTTAAATCAAAAAATGAAATTATAGCAGCATTAAACGTTATTGAAATATTTGGCACATTTTCTGGTCTCAAATTAAATAAAAACAAAACGGAAGGCATTTGGATAGGAAAACTAAAAAATTGTAAAGATAAGGTAGATAATATAAAATTCACAGATAAACCCGTTAAAGTGTTGGGATTGTATTTCGGCACAAATAAAGCAGAATGCGCAAAACTAAATTGGGAAAATAAGTTTGAAAAAGCAAAAAAACTCATGAAATCTTGGGAAAAAAGACATCTTACGATCATCGGTAAAATTCTTATTATCAAATCACTTATCATCCCACAATTTACATACTTAGCAAGTATGACAGTCATAAATAAAATGTATAGCGACAACCTAGAAAAAGAAATTTTTAATTTCATCTGGAACGGTAAACAAGATAAATTAAAAAGGTCAACTCTCATAGCAGATTACAGTACGGGAGGACTTAATATGATAGATATCGACAGCTACTTCAACACACTTAAAATTAAATGGGTATCAAGACTAATGGAGTCAAAACATGAAAATTGGTCAATTATTCCGAGATTCTTTTTTGATAAATACGGGAAAAACTTCCTTATCTTCAAAATGAATTTAGAACTTAAAAATTTAAAACCACTTAAAACAACAACTGAACTACCAGAATTTTATCTGGATATTGTAAAATGTTGGATACGGAAAGGTGGAGGTCAAACTAAATCACCCACTAACTTTAGAGAAATACGCAAAGAAATTATATGGGGTAATAAAAACATAAAAATAAAAAATAAACCATTATTGATGCTCAATTGGATCGGAAGCAATATAATCTATATAAATGAAATAATTGACGAAAACGGTCAAATCAACGAAAAGACAATACTGCGTAAGTTAGAAATAAAACACAACTGGATAGCCGAACTATCAATATTAAAAAAAGCTATTCCAAAATGTTGGATAGATATCCTGAAAACAAATAAATCTGTTAAAACCCGCGTTAATATTAACGAAAAAATAATCAGAATGAATGAAACAGAAATAAATTTAGCAGATCTAGATAACAAAACCGTATATCAATATTTTTTAAAAAGCAAAATAACTCCAAACATTGTATTAATAAAATGGCAAAAATTATTAGACGTAAAACCATTACAAATTAAACACTCCTTATCATTTACAAACAAAGAAATATACACAAACAAACTTAAAGTATATAAATGGAAACTATTTAGCTATATATTGCCGAACACAGAAAATCTTTTTAAATGGAAAATATATAATACGTCAGAGTGTACTTTATGCAAATGCACAGACAATTATCAACATTTTTTTATCGACTGTAAATTTTTAAAAGATTTGTGGAATAAAATAACAGAAAAAATGAATATCATAAACTTCTGTAAGAAAATAAACTTAATAGATATAGTCTTTGGATATAAAATAGGAGACCGACATTATAATGACATAAATCTTATTATAACGTTGATAGGTTTCTCAATTTACAAATCATTTTACACGTCGAAGCAAAGAACAAAATCCGCCGACATATACAATATCTTTAAAAAAGAATTTGAATTATATTTTGAAGTTAACAGATGTGTAAAAAAAAGTAAAAGTAATTTAATTCGCAAATTTCAAAAAAATCTTTAAACTGTTAGATTATAAAATATAAAAATCGACACCTCAGCGGCCGTAAAGAAAAACCCTTAAATTACACCTATTCTAAAGATAATAAATTCATATTTCTATAATAATAAACATAAAATATCTCACCTTTTGATAATAATCCAAAAGCGAAAAGATTAACACGTGAAGTATATTATCCCTCAATCACGTCAAGTTACGATTATCTGATCACATTAAGGCATCTGCACGATTTTTCTAAACGAGCAATATGTGTCAGGTAGATTGATTCAATAATGAGGATGTTAAAGTAAGGGTCAAATACGGTACAAAATTACGTAATTATAAATGTGAATGATTTGCAATTATATATGCTTATATTGTATTTTTTTTCTATTTGTAATTGACTAACAATCAGTCAGATTATATTATAATTAAAAATGTATGTTTCAAACACAAATTAAACTAACAAATACTAACAAAATTTATTATATACTGCTAACGGTTAACGAGGCCGGGATAAGGTACCGGTATTTGATGTATCAACTACCAAATGTGAAAAACTATCAATAAAACATGAGAACTGTAAAAAAAAAAGAAGGAATATAGTTACAATACTGTTGTCAGGTCATTAAAGATTGCATATTTTGGCGTTACTATTGATTCACTTATAGGGTCTTTGCATCCGAACTAAACACATTTATTCACAAACCAGTTGTTGGCATGACACGGGTTATGTTCTTCTCATATATGTTATGATGGTATGATACTAAACACCTAACGGGAAGGATTGTGCCTGATGTTCATATGATGAAATCATAATCTTTCAGTCAGTTTAATTGAAGTCTGGAGCTGGCATGTCAATTAACTGCTAGTAGTCTGTTGTTATTTATGTATTATTGTCATTTTGTTTATTTTCTTTGGTTACATCTTCTGACATCAGACTCGGACTTCTCTTGAACTGAATTTTAAAGTGCGTATTGTTATGCGTTTACTTTTCTACATTGGCTAGAGGTATAGGGGGAGGGTTGAGATCTCACAAACATGTTTGCGCCTGTCCCAAGTCAGTAGCCTCTGGCCTCTGGCCTTTGTTATGTCTTGTATTATTTTAATTTTAGTTTCTTGTGTACAATTTGGAAATTAGTATGGCGTTCATTATCACTGAACTAGTATATATTTGTTTAAGGGCCAGTTGAAGGACGCCTCCGGGTGCTGGAATTGCTCGCTACATTGAAGACCTGTTGGTGACCTTCTGCTGTTGTTTTTTTCTATGGTCGGGTTGTTGTCTGTTTGGCACATTCCCCATTTCCATTCTCAATTTTATTCCCTTTAAAATTTTATAGATTTCCAATTTTACGTTTCCGAGATATTCTAGCTCTAAAATGCTTTCACCAATTTTCGTTATGATTTTCATAAATTTCTTATATGACATTGAGTAGTAATGGATCTCTCTGAAATTGTACAAGGTTTCATATCACAAGTGAACGGCTGAAATTGAGTATGGGGGTACATGTAATTGCTCTAATGGTTCAGGAATTAGGGGCCAACAACAAGCATTTTCCTAGTTTTACTATTTTACAAGTGTATGGATCTATCTAACATTGTACTACAATGTTCCATACCACTAAGGGAAGGCTGGGATTAACTTTGCGGGTATTTACTGAAGGTCACAATTTTTTTCTGCAAATTTTTGAAATTTTAAATTTTTCGAAATATGTCGATCAAGAAGAAAATTCTAATTGCACAGTAGTGCACAATAGATTTTTAAGACCTTCGAGCACATTTATTTTGTATCAAAAACCTGAATTATGTCAAAAATTTGATCACAATCCAAATTCAGACGTATCAAGTTTGAATATTGTGTCCAAACGTGCCCCAACTGTTCAACCTCTGCGGGCGTATCAGGCTGCGCTTAGCGACGCATTTTATTATTGTTGTTGTTGTTGGTCACCAAAATATATAATGAGGCATAGTGTTTGATATTTCAAGATTATTTGACGTCTAGCGGCCTTATATTTTAACTTGCTGGTACTACAGTTCGCTAACGACAGTCTAAAGAAATACTACAAAATATGGTTTTTTTTGTGCCCAAATTATGTAAGCCTGAAAAAAGCATTGAAGAAAGATTGAGTATCATGTACAATATAATACGGTGCGATATTTTCTTTGATTTTGACAGCCATCAACCGATGTAAAACTGGTGATGATTTTCAACTAGCGTTAGTTTATTAACGTTTAATATTTCAATATATATGATTACTAATATATGTGGATACTCTACGAATCACTTCTGTTTATGCTGCTTCCCCCCCCCCCCCAAAAAAAAAGGCGTTAGATATCAAAGGAACATTTGAGAAAGATGGACGACACTTGGCACTTGGATAATTTCTGTCGTCACTTGAGAAATAAATAACGATTTGAAAAAATACTTCACAGATAATTTGCGTTCAGTGGCAAGTATAATGCATACTATTAATCAGAACTAGAACAAATTAATTTTGACCCTGCTTTGTATTAATCCGACAGACTGAGCCGGATAAATACAAATATAAAATGAGATTTTTTGATGAATTATTTATACATGCAGTATGGAAGACTATGGTAGAGATACACAGTTAGGAGTTAAGTTTCGCATTTTGGACCCTGTGGATTTTTCAAATAGGTAAGTTATTGTGTAATAAAATTCAATATTATTTTTTACATGTTTTATTGGCTGTTTTCTGTTTGACAATCCGTATTATCATAGCTAGACCGGCCATCGGTCCAGAAATTAATGTACTGTTTACAAACACTTTTTTTCTACACGAAGTTTTTGACGCAATTTTACAAAAAAAAATGAGATGAAAGACATATGATTTTCATTGGATTTGCTGAATGATATATGTTCACAGTTTCAGAAAAGGTATTACTTCAAGCGATTGAAATTCTACTTTTAGTCACATTTTGGGAAAATATTTGACATCTTTTCCCCCCTTTTTGCAATATTTTATAACAAATAAATGCAGATTGTTGCCATGGATACACTCAAAAGAAATTATATTTTACAATTTTATATACTGGAAATAAAATCTATGGTAGATTCTGATAACATACATATGCCCATATGACACAAACAGGAAGCTTGATATTGCAAGAAAGCAATGAAAAGGGGATGGTAAAATTTATAAGGGCAAATTTTAATATTTTTCCTAACTGTTTATTGCTACCTAAGTAGGGTGTGTCTATTTTTTATGTTAGTCTTCATAATGTATCCGGGTTTTGTTTTCTGTAATTAATAAAAATACTTCAGTTTTATCATGTATATCTTTTATATTCATTTGATAACATTTACTGTTTGCAATAGCATAAATTGTTCTAAATAATAAGGATGATCTAATCTCAAGCAGAAAACGCTAGCCGTATTTGGCACAACCTTTTTGAACTTTTGATCATCAGAGCTGTACAACTTTTTTACTTTTTTTACATTCGAACTTTTATATCTGGGCGCCACGGTTGAGTCTTGTGTAGACGAGGCGCGTTTCTGGCGTATTGAATTTTAAACCTGATGCCTTTTGTGAGCTATTATTCATGTGTTTCTTTGTCTAAAATGTTATTCTTTTTAATTGTATTGTAGTCCTGTAATATTAAGTTGTCATTTTAATGTTATATTTAATATTGCCATTAAAGTGCGAGGTTTGGCATGCCACAGAACCAGGTTCAATCCACCATTTTTTTCTTTAAAAATGTCCTGTATTAAGTCAGGAAAAAAGCCATTGTTATATTATAATTCATTTCTGTGTGTGTTACATTTTAACGTTGCGTTTCCGTTGTATCGCTTGTTTTCTCTTATATTTGAGTGTAAATTCACATTACTATAAGACGTGTCACGGTTCATTTCTATCCCAAATTCTTGTATTTTGTTTTGATGTTATTTTCATCGGATTTTGTCTAATGCTTAGTCCGTTTCTGTGTGTGTTACATTTTAATGTTGTGTCGTTGTTCTTCTCTTGTATTTAATGCGTTTCCCTCTAAAAATAGTTTTGAAAATAAAAAAACTATTATGTAAAATGCGAGTAAGTGACCATTTCTTGGACATAGAGAAGGGTAGATATAATAGAATGCAGAGAAAATAGAATATGTAAACATTGTAATATAAATGCGGTTGAGGATGAAACCCTTTTTTTTCTTAAAATGTGAAATGTATAAATCTTTACGTAATCAGCTTGGTTCCCACAACGTAATGATGGTACTTTCAATGACAAACGTTTTCACAATGTAATCATGGTACTTTTAATGACAAATGTTCTCACATTGTAATCATGGTACTGTCAACGACAATTTTTTCACAATGGAATCATCATACTTTCAATAGCAAATGTTCTCACAATGTAATCATGGTACTTTCATTAACAAATGCTTTCACAATGCAATCCTGGTATTTTAAATAACAATTTTTTTCACGATGTAATAATGGTACTTTCAAGGCCAAATGTTCTCACAACGTAATCATGGTACTTTTAATGAGAAATGTTTTCACAATGTAATCATGGTACTTTCAATGACGAATATTCTCACAATGTAATCATGGTAGTTTCAATGACAAAATTTCTCACAACGTAATCATAGTACTTTTAATGACAATTTTTTTCACAATGTAATCATGGTACTTTTAATGACAAATGTTTTCACAACGTTATCATGGTACTTTCAATGACAAATGTTTTCACATTGTAATCATGATACTTTCAATAACAAATGTTTTCACAATGTAGTCCTGGCACTTTCTATGACAAATGTTCTCACAACGTAATCATGGTACTTTCAATGACAAATGTTTTCACAATCTAATCATGGTACTTTCAATTACAAACGTTTTCACAATGTAATCATGGTATTTCAATGACAAATGTTCTCACAAACGTAATCATGCTACTTTCAATAACAAACGTTATCACACTGTAATCATGGTAATTTCAATGACAAATCTTCTCACAACGTAATCATGGTACTTTCAATGAAAAATGTTCTCACAACTTAATCATGGTACTTTTAATGGCAATTGTTCTCACAATATAATCATGGGACTTTCAATGACCAATGTTCTCACAATGTAATCATGGTTCTCCTAATGACAGATGGCCGGATGAACTTAAGATTAATCTAACAACATATACTAAATAAAGCTAACAGTAGTATACCGCTGTTCAAAATTCATAAATCGATAGAGAAAAAACAAATCGGGGTTACAAACTAAAACTGAGGGAAACGTATCAAATATGAGAGAACTATGACACAACAGAAACACAACACTAAAATAGAACACACACAGAAACGAACTTCAATGTAACAATGGCCATTTTTCTGACTTCGTACAGGGCATTTTATGAAAAAATGGTGAGTTGAACCTGGTTTTGTGGCATGCCAAACCTCCCGCTTTAAAATGACAACATTATACGACAGGGCTACAATAAATAAATGGAAGAAAATATAGGACAGAGAAACAAATGAATAATAGCCATAAAAAAGTACCAGGTTAAATAAGATTTACGCGAGACGTGTGTTACGTCCACACAAAACTATGCTTAGGTGACAAAAGTTTCAAAGCCAAAACAAGTACAAAGTTGAAGATAGCCGAGGACCAAAAGTTCCAAAACGTGGTGACCGATACGGCCAGGGTTAGTAATTAAACAAAATGTCTATATAATAGAAATACATGATTAAACTGAAGTGGTGACTATCTATAAAGTAAAAACGAATATATACAAAATCACAGCCGTGTTAGCAGAAGCCATTGCAACGCCCAAAGTGACGTCACATTTGAATTTCTAAAACGTGTTCCGAAAATAAAGTAAGAATTTGGATGAAATTTAGATTTGTATGACTTTTTTAACAATGTCTAACTTTATTGATAACAGTGAAAATTATAATACTAATTAATATCTAATTGTAGTTACTGTAGTAATTAGATAATTAATTGTATTATTTAGCTTTGTCGGTGTTTCTTTTGATCAAACTGGAAACCAACTATATCGTGTACATTTCGTTGATCCAAAATAAAATGTACAATGTACCAAATGAACTGGATGATTAGTTATCCACAACAAAACACACGAATACAACAGAAAAAATACGATTTACAACTACAAACGTTAAGACATTTGACAAAATCTGATGACAACAACAAACACTACATCAAAACCCAACAAATGAATTTGGGATGGAAATGTACCGAACCACGTCTTAAAGCAATACTAAGTGCTGTCATGCTAACCTACAATCACAGTGTTCCATGGATTACACACTATTTATTTTTTATGTCATTGTGTTGCCAATATGCATAATTATAAATTAATTAGCGCAGGGGCACAGTCAGTGCCATTATACTGCTTACTTTCAATGATCAAGAGTTCGGAGGCTTTCGATTATTTACCAAAGGTCAAAACTGCACTTTTAATCTAAATGAATTCAGTCACGTCTAATTATTTTCATAAAACTTTTTCACAATTGTTTACTCATTCCACAGTAAATAAAAAAGTCAATTGGAAAACTCAAAAGAAGAAAGAAATTTGTTAGATGGATAGATAGTTTATTCTCATAAAACCATGCAAGTACAAAGGTTAGCATAAAAATAACTGCAGCGGAAATATTTTCGAATGTATTTTGGATTTTGATAAGTATAACAGTTATCCCTGCTACAAGAATAGCCAGTATTAGGTTAGTACTGTTATTGGTCGCACTGCTTCGATTCTCATTCGTCACAGAGGGAGAGTAGCGGAGTCAACCGAGGATTGCCGATTGCTTCGATTTTGTGATACTCCTTGTTATATTGGCCCTTCGTATTTTTAATATAAACAGAACATTCAAAACAAGTAGAACCACACATGGTATGAACTGGATGAAAATAGCCTAGAACTAATACTTTGAACTATAATAAATGTCAACATACCCATACAACCATGATTTCACACTTACAATACATGTTGTTATAGTGTCATTCGGGTTAATATTAGACGGGGCATCTATTTTAATAATGTCGTCTTCCACGAAACTTGAACGATTACATACAAAAGACTATCAGAATGACAATAGTAATGTTTCGTATCGTGCACATTTGTTTGACTTTTGAAGAACTACAAACATACAGATATCTGTGAATAGCCAGTGTCACTGTCAGCCATACGGAAGTTGTATGGAAAATGACTGGAATATGTAGTCCAAAATTAAGGTAAATGACACACCAGTCTATCGGTTCCTTCTCCAAATAATTTCCGAAGGAGAAAAAATAAATGTACAAAGGCAAAGGGAATATCCCAGTGCACATGTCAGATATAGCCAGTCCTGTGAGCATCATATTCGTCGGAGATCGCATGTTTTTCTGCATGAGGACAACACAAGCCAATAAATTTGTAATCAGAGTCAAGCTAATGACAATTGTTGACAAATACCCATATATAGGACCGGCGTAGTCAATTGATACTCTGTTTCTGAGATCCAAAAATGGAGGAAATCCTATTTCGTTGTTACTTGTTGTGTTGTCAACTGCCATTGTTATAAACAAAATATTAAATGCTGTTATATCAAATACCTACACGGGTTTACAACGAGTATTAATTAAAATCTGTTTAAAACCATCAAATTAATTCCAGATCCACACACATCTATATGCGTAGTTATCAATGCTGTTTTACATTTCATCAAATTTCAAATTGTGCGCATGCGACCACTCTATGGTATGACGTTTTAATGTCAGGGCAACTGTGTAGCAACGATAATTATAGAAATAGGCAAAAGTGGTATGATTGTAAAGGAGACAACTCCTCAAAAGTGAACAAATGACGTAAAATTTACCATCGTTCGGCCTTCAACAATGAGCAAAACTAGTTCCATATAGCAAGCAATAAATGGTCCCATAAATTCACATATAGTAACGTTGAATACTATACTCTGAATTTCGGATAAAAAAGGGCAAAACGGTATTATTACCAATGAGAAAAATCGGCATCAGAGAATGAAATGCGTAGAATTTAACAACTACATGTCATCGTATGGCCAACAAAGGGAAACCCCCTTTATTGCATTGCAAACTATAAATGGTCCCAATAAACCACACATATTTATGAATATAACCTGAATATCTGATATCCATTTGTACAAATAAGCAAATGCTTATGATTGCCAATGAGGCAACTCTCTATCAGAAAACAAATGACGTATAACTTAACTATAGGTCATGTACGGCCTTCAACAATATGCAAATCTCTTCCCAGAACGCAAGCTATAAAAGCCTCTCCATACCACACCTACCAATGAAAAATCACAGAAAAAATAAGTGTTTCTTAAGGGTTTTCTGCAGGTTTATGTTAATGTGCGATCTTTTTTTCCCCAAAAAAATGAAAAATGCCAGAAGAAATAATTACTTGCGCATCGAATGAAAAATCGTAACTTTCTTACTGCTTGTAATATGTCCATTTAATATATTTTGTTACACCTATATGATTATCTTATTACGGTATTATGACATCAGAAATAATTAGAGCAAAAATTATCAGGTTTGATTTTGAAGATAGCTGTTCTGTAAAAAGTAAAATCACAAAAATACTGAACTTAGAGGAAGATCAATTGGGTAAGTCCATAATCACATGGCAAAATCAAATAACAAAACGCATCAAAAACGAATGGACAAAAACTGTCATATTCCTGACTTGGTACAGGCATTTTCAAATGTAATTTAAGGTTGGCAAACTGTCACAAAGTTACTTTAATGGTACTAGGTAAACAAATATTAAAGACAGTAAAACAACGTTGTATGTAGACATAATTTATAGTACATTTCATAAATTCAGAACACTCTTTTCCATCGTTCTATTTCACAAAAATATCGAAAAGAAGCAATAAAAGAGTTTGTCTTAATATTTCATATATTTATAAGTTAATTGATGTATTATACAGAAATCCTGAATGTGAATTAATATCAAATATCAGGTGAAATCTTGTGAAATACGGGGTATATATCTCTCAATTGATACGATATCCGTGCGTGCATTTCCTATCATGATTTTCTTGATAGAGGGTTACTGCTCACAAGGAAGCTATTAAATCAAGAGTTCCAAATGGTGAAGTTGAAATCATCCCTTCGTAAATTTTACGGACGCCATCACGAGTTGGTTGACCGTTATGGAATAACCATTTCACAAATGATATCGGATATGTTCCTCAAGTCGTAACTACAATCCCCTTCCCTTTCATGAATTTGACCTACCGAATTAGACTATTTACCGGATTTGTAATCCCATAAGCAACACGACGGGTGCCGCATGTGGAGCAGGATCTGCTTACCCTTCCGGAGCACCTGAGATCACCCCTAGTTTTTGGTGGGGTTCGTGTTGTTTATTCTTTAGTTTTCTATGTTGTGTCATGTGTACTATTGTTTTTCTGTTTGTCTTTTTCATTTTTAGCCATGGCGTTGTCAGTTTGTTTTAGATTTATGAGTTTGACTGTCCCTTTGGTATCTTTCGTCCCTCTTTAATAACGAAGAAAATATATAAAAACAAGTACCAAAGTATCACAATTATAAAATACGACATACGTTCCATTTTTACTGATTAATAGGCCGAGATAAGTGATTTCAGCTACTAAAAGTAATGTTAATGTCCTTCATAATAAAAATAAAAAGATGTTGTTTGATGACTAATGAGACAGTTAGAGACAAAATGACGTAGAATTTACCATTTGTAAAACAAATGCCAGAAAGATATAAAATGCTGCAGGTAATATTTTTTTCTAATTGATAAAATAACCAATTAAAAATAAAACTTAGAAAGGAAATGGAAATGTCAAAAATACCTATAGCATTCGTTTAAATATTCATTAAAATTCTAAATTATATGTATCTTTTTAAGATATCAAGGAAATCAGCAAATAGAAAAAACAGTTTGATATGTGTTACCCTGACACTGTACGCACATACAATGCAATAGATCAAAATTATGTTTATTATCGCTGTATCGACTTAAAAATCCCACGAAATTAAAAAAAAAGTGAGAAAGGTACCGGGTGTAATGAAAATACGACATTTTTCTTAAATGATCCATACATTAAATATTTATAAAAAAAAATGATATTAAAATCTATTATATCGAACAAAACAAATGTCACAGAGATAAATAATTGGCGAATTTATCTAATTCAATTAATTCGTATTGATCCATTGCAGTTAAATTATTTATGAAAATTTAGATAGTATCATCTATTGTATTTTCAAGATATTCGATATTTTTATTTTATTTTAGTTGTTTAGTATTCGTTTCGATTGGTTTATTATATTATATTATATTTTATAGTATATACTTTCAATTCTTTTTGCAAATAGAGTTAAATTCGCAGTAAAAATTCCAAATACAAACTATACATTTAAATCGATCGTTAAATTGAAACAAAGACTGTAACATGACCATTGATAATATAAAATAAAATTAAATATTGAATAGGGCATTTATTTAAAAAAAAAAACTAAAGTAAATGGTAACACATTTAAGTTTATTTCTCAAAACGACTGTTTCAGACTAGAAACATCTAACTCTAACTACAACAAACGAATAAAAGAGGGGATATGATTTCAATTGGAAACCTATCCATCAGACACCAAAAGGTCGAAGACGTTAACAACAATAAGACACTGTGTATCCTTTAACAACGAGCAAATCTGTACCGTATGAAAGAGGAACAAAAGATACCAGAGGTACAGTCAAACTCATAAATTGAAAATATACTCACAACGCCATGGCTCAAAAGAAAAGACAAACATACAAATAAAAGTACATACTATCAAAGTTCACGCCATAAAAAAGTGTGGAACAACATTAAAATTAAAGCCTTTAACCAAAGGGTCTGTACAAAATGACTGTCATTTAAACAAACAACGAGAAGACTGACTATTATCATCTTGTTCGAATGTATATAGATTGGCATGGTTAGTGGGTTTTTACAGAGTTATTGTCCTTTGCATAAGTTCTTGCATATTATGTTTTGTGCATTGTTTTGTAATTAGAGTTCAGAATGAGAACCATGCGTTACTGTATGTGCCTTTACGCCTACTAAGAAAAATTTGAGCAAGATTCCTCAGATAGTGGAGGACCCGGGATTTGTTTCTTTCTATGTAATGGTGAAACCATAGGTTGTTAGTGTATTTTGTTATTATAATAGTTTTCAACAGCTAATAGATATATACAATTTGACTATGAGTTAGATAATTACATTGATTTAGAAATAAGGAAATGTGATTTAATTGGCAATCAGACAGGTATCTACTGGTTACGGAATGACGTTTAATAATGTTAGTAACTTATATAATGTAACCGCCTTCAACAATAAGCATAACCCATACCGTTAAGTTATATTCAATCTAGAAGCGATCCCGATATGAAAAATAATAAAAAAAAAAAATTGAAAATGTGTTCATTATCCGCTATGACCATGATGACGACTGTCCGTAGAAGTTTGGTTGCGTTGCATGAACAGGTTTCAAAGGATATGGAATCTGTCCAGTTGGCATGATTTCTATATTAGTTTGTTGTGATTGATTGCTATAATAGTTTGTTGTGGTTGATTGCTATAATATTGCCAGTAAGGTTGTTGGCCGTAACTGTTAGCCATATGATGTGGTTGGTTAACAATAATTGAAGGAGTTGCAATGTTGTTATTGTTAACTTTATTACAGTACTATCCTTTCTTCACCTAAAATGACAAATACAATTATATTTAATAATAATCATCAGTATTACTTTTTTAACATAATATTACCAAGCAAACTGTACGTTGTGTTTTGTTTGATTTATATATGCGACAATATACATAACTAATATTTCTAAGATAAGGGTTGGTTCTTGTCTAAAAGATCCGATGCAAGACGAGACTGAAAATGCACGTTAAACAAAGTATTTCAACATGTATAATATATCCAGCTAAGCATTATTTGCCTGTCTTGCGATTCAATTTATGCCTTACTAATGTTATAAAAGTATTCCATTTGACTTGAATGTTTAGTTCTTATTGTGTGTTTTTTTATAATAGTTTTCAACAGCTAATAGATATATACAATTTGACAATAAATAAAATAATAACATTTCATTAAAAAGAAGGGAAATGTGGCATAGTTGCCAATCAGACTATCAGACTACTGTGTCTACTAGAAGCCAAATAGTGTTTGATGCAACTACTGCTTTGTCATCGCCTACAACAATTAGCATAAACCATACCGTTTTGTAATTTTAACTAGAAGAGACCGCAATATTAAAAAAACAAACAAAAAACTTGAAATTTGTTTATTATTCGCTATGACGACTGTCTATAAATGTTTGGTTGCTTTACATGAAGGTGTCAAAGGATATGAAATCTGCCCAGTTGGCATGAGTTACATATTGGGTTGTTGTGAGTGATTGCTATAACATGGCTGGTAAGGTTGTTGGCCGTATCTGTTAGTCATAAGCTCTTGTTGTTTGACGATATTTAAAGGAGTTGCAACATTGTTATGATGCTCTTTATTACTATCTTTTTTTTCACCGAAAATGACAAAAACAAATATATCAAATAATAATCGTCGGTATTAATTGTTAATATTACCAACTGTACGTTGTATAATTTTTCATTTTTTTATCCAACAATATACATAACCATTAGTTCTAAGATAAGGATTCAATTTGGTTCTTTTCTAAATCATCTGACTCAAGACTAAAGTGAAAATGCACGTTAAAAGAGGGACGAAAGATACCAAAGGGACAGTCTAACTCATAAATCTAAAATAAACTGACAACGCCATGGCTAAAAATAAAAAAGACAAACAGATAAACAATAGTACACATGACACAACATATAAAACTAAAGAATAAACAACACGAACCCCACCAAAAACTAGGGGTGATAAAATAGATGTTAATAATTTAGAAAAAAGGTTTCGTGGAGCACTTGGGAGACCCAGCAATATACTGTTGTTTGTAAGGACACTTATATAGTTTAGGTATCCAATACAGTGATGGAAGATCCAGTTCTTCATCTTTGGTTGAAATTCCAAAGGAACATAGAACAGACCTATGATTATCCAGGATTTCCTCTTTGGTAAGTGTCGTGAGGGTATTTGTTGAGTTTCCAAGTGAATTGTATGAATTTGATGTTTTTGCACCCCATTTATGTTGTCTCCCTTATTAGGGAAACCATTTTTTTTTTGACAATGGAGGACTAGGGGAAAGAGCAAATTTGTCTGTGAAAAATGTGAGAAACTTTTATAAGTTTTTTTAAATCTTTTAATTACATTTATTCGTTGTTTAGCTAAATACATTTGTAATCAGAAATTATTTTTCATGAAAGGTTATATCAACCGTCGACACATCATTTCAACTTATCATGCTTTGCATTTACAAAAGGCAATTTTGTCCTGTATAGAATCAGTATATAATTGGCCATTGGAAGTAATCTATTCATTAAGTGTGTAATAACAGAGTCAATTCGGTAATAAGCAAATGGAAGGCCGTACGGTGACCTATAGTTGTTAATGTCTGTGTCATTTTGGTCTCTTGTAGACAGTTGTCTCATTAGCAATCATACCACATCTTCTTTTTTATATATTGAGATATCCATAAAACAAGGTGTAACTTTAGTAAATGTTAACTATCGAACGTTGTTGTTTTACTGCAAGACTTTAAACTTGGTTGAAAATTTGAACATTTGGAAAGTTGCACGTGGTAAATGCACAATTCAAAATAACGTATACCTGGATAATATGAAGTTGAGCTGAAAATTTAATATTTAGAAAGCTGTTGAAATTTAAAAAAAAAACCAAACAAACACGGTTGATTGTAGGTCATGGTATGGTAAACATGTATGTTGTATACAAGATGTAAGTTTGTACAAACTATAATTTGTACAGTGTTTTTGTTGTGTATACAAGATGTAAATTTGTACAAACTACAAGGTACAAGGTATAGGGCTTTTGACACATACCTATTGGAACCAGGTGATAAAAGTTTATCTCATAAAATGTATCAGTTTCATTCAAATGTATATACTTTCACCTAACATTTACATGATTTATTAAAACTATTCTCCTTGTCTTCAACCTGGAAACCTGAATGGTTTAAATTCTAATTTTATTTTTGTGCTTATACCAAACGAATATCAATAAACGTCTTTTTGTGTTTTTATAATGTTTCTGTATCAATGTAAAGTAATAAACTGTGACAAAAATAAGCGAAACAAAAAACTGTGTACTTGCATCATCCATATGTGTTAATAGTTATCAAGGATACCAAGATTATAATCTAATACGTCATTGACGCTCAGATCAAAATATGAAACCAAACAAGTCAAAGTTGAAGAGCATTAAGTACCCTAAATTGCAATAAATTGTGCCAATTACGGCTAAGGTAATCTATGACTGGGAGGAGAAAATCCTTAGTATTTCGAAAAATTCAAAAAGATCCTTAATACATAATGTTATGTTATCTTAAGGAGGTAGACCTAGGTTAAGGGAGATAACTCTTTAAATCAGTCAAGCGTTTGTAAAAGTCAAGTTCACCAATGTATTTTAAGCATTTGCCTGAAACAGATTGAAAATAATCTATGCAACCTAGAAGCTTAAAATATGTTTTTGGAAATGGTTGACACAAACGTACTGATGATTTTAAGAGTTATTTCCCTTAACCTAGGTCTACCACCTTAAGCAGAGCAAAATAATTGTGTAAACTTTAAATCTAATGACCAATAGCAACCTTCCATACTAATAATTTTTTCTACATGTTATTCTTACTGGTAAATAGATTGGATTTTATCTACACATGCTGTTAAGGGTCATAAATTGAAAATCCCTATGGAACATTATTTCGATGGTTTGGACTCAAAATACAGATATGTATATGTTTTAATCACCAGGTGGCCTTTACCGAAGGTATATGTATACTGTCCCACAAGTTATGCGTAAGAATAGAAATAAAATTAGTGTTCTCAATATTAATATAATACTAAAGAGAGGAAGCAAACAACAACGAAATCCTAATCATTATATACAATTTTGATCTTTCGCTGAATAAAATTACTCTTTCTTTCACTTTGTCAAATTATTGCTTTTGCCGTTACTATCAAACATTTTAACCTTTTCCCTACTGAAAACTAATTACCCGGGACACAACAAACATGAAATCCATGAAAGACTATGCTGATCCACTATCGAAATGTTATTTGTCGGTACGTTATTATTTTTGTATGTGTTTATTTTAATTTATTTTTGTTGTTGCTGTTGTTTATTGTTTTGTTTTTTTGTTGTTTTTTTTTTCGGGGAGGGGGGTGTATGTACAATGCTGATCGAAAGATATACGATACAAAAAAGTATGCAAATCTCAATAGACAAAAAGAAACACAACACGGATTCGAGCTTGCTATATTTTTTTTGAATCGCAAGTGTTTTTAAACTATTTCATCAAATCTAAAAAATACACAAACATAAACAGGTATTAATACAATGAGTCCTGAAAACAAAATGATTTGCATTTGAAATACTTGAAATACAAACTAAGTTGAACTCACCTTTAAACAACAGTCAACTTTTAACTGGATTGCATGGTTTACGGTTAAATTAACGTAAATTCCATATTTTTCGAATTGGTGCTTAGCAGACTGATGTGAAAATTTCACATGCTTCGACTGTTATCACATGCCTTTCCGTCGCACTACGGTGATACTCGGCAAATTCCGGACAATACAACTCAATGCTACGTTTTCAGTAAAAAACATTACAAAGTAATGTACAAAACAATTATTTGGATACTGGAAAGTATATTGTGTAAAACAATATAAAAAAATAATCCAAAAAAAAATATTAAATAAATGCATTTTTTAAAAGTATGAAACATAATTTTGAAAGTGTTCATTATGTACATGTATATTGTTGAATTAATCTTTTTGTCAATTCGTCCATATTGAAGTGTTTTTCTTCTCTGTTGAGTCATATAATAGAAAGATTTCATATCGAATGTACTAAATTTGGGGTCCGACGTTCGTGAAATGTTCACTCTTTGCTCTTATTTAGTAACCACGTAAAAGGATCAATATATAAATATGTTATTTTTCTCAGTTGTTGAAGCATATGATAAAAAAATCATAACATGTCATTTTTCATATCGCATGTATTATCAGCCCTCGGTCAATATCAGCCCTCGAGCCATGCGGCTCTTTGGCTGATATTGAACCTAGGACTGATAATACATGCGATATGAAAAATACCATGTAATAATCTGATAATAGGACATATAATCCTAGGTTCTGTGCTTTAAAGACGTATACAGATTTTTTGGGTCTGAAATATCGACATTTGTTGGTGTTTTTGTTATTAAAGATTGAACAATTATAATGTATTTTCCTTGTCATGCTTTCACATGATTCCTGTCCTCTAATACCAGTATGTTGAAAAGGAGAAACACCGCCTATAACGATACTAACACATGGAATGTCCATGTGAATACCTTCATCTCTCCGCGCCAGAAGTCGCATAAGGCCTTCACGATGTTTTCCAGCCCTTTGTCGCTGTTCTGGCTACGTTCCAACTTGTCCATCCATGTTGGTTCCTTTCTCTCTCTGTTCTTCTCCATGTAGTTTTTGGCCCTCCTCTAGTTCTTTTCCCTTCGGGTGCCCATTGTAGTGCTAAATAGCTGTTGTTGTCCCTTTCACGCCTTAATATATGTCCTATCCAGGGTTTCCGCTGGCAATTTGCGAAAAAATAATAATTGTGGCGATTAAAATTCGTCATTGGCGAAAGAATTTGGCGACAGAAATATATATAACGATTTATTTTCCTCCATCTTGTTTATTTACTTTTTATTCGAGTTTCTCGGACTTTACCCGATCAGACAATACTCAGAATTCACCTTAACCTCATTAAGGATCATTAAGATTTGGACAGAAAATCAATAATCAGCTGACTGCATTTTATACCTATCGACAACAAAAGACTAATTTAATAAAGGTGTTGATTGAATTGTTCGACAAAATGATAAATAGCTAAATGTCACATACATAATTTACCACTTTACGACGCACGTGTTTGAAGCAAACTTTTGACGTCTCCTCTCCTTTTAAAGATAGTTTAGAAAAGAAAGCTGTTGTTCTGACGAAAAATTTTCAAAAGCAAGAAAAGATTTAAAACTTAAATTATCCTTTGACTTTAATATAGGTTATTGATTAGGGAGACTACTTTAAAGTCGTTTTAGTGAAACACGTGTTTCAAGCATAGTTTTACGTCTCAACTTTTTCATTTTCGATGGTCAAGAAAAGAAAACTGTCGTTATGAAGAAATCTATCTAAAAGGTTAAGAACAACCCCTCGAATGAGAGTAACCCTTCAATGTAATGACTACACATGAGTTGAGGGATCAACTCATGTGATACAAGGTTTTGTTTTGTTGTAAAAACCACTTCTTAGTACAAAACTTGAAAAGGACACATCAGTATTTTTCTTTTAAAGAAACTTTCCCTACTACGAACTATACTGGTATTATATGATAAAAATATGTCCATTAATTGCGTTATATTCCAGGGCTTATATCTTCTTTATAATTAAAAGTATAGTGGCCCCCTCATTTAGAAAAGTTGTTTAAAATACAATGAATATTTTTCCCTTTTACTAAGTTAAAAAAAAATTCTGTTGTTTTAAAGTAAATGTTTAGTGTTTATTCGTTAAAATGCAGACTCTAAAATAAGTTTGAGAGGATAATCATAGACACAATGGGGCAAAATCATCTTATTGAAGGGAAAAAGGGGGGGGGGGTAGAAAAAAAAGAGATAAATTTTAAACGAAAAATATATTTATGTTACTTGGCGAAAAAAATAATAAAGTGGCGAAAGAGGTGGCGAAAAAATAATTGACCCAGGGGAAACCCTGGTCCTATCCATGTCCACCGTCTCCTTCTGATTTCACAACCGATGTTTCTGGTGTTGGCAATTTCGTTTACTGTTTTGTTTGATGTTTTACTTTGCCATCTTATTTTAAGGATCTTTCTTAAGCATTGATGTTCTACAGTATTTAGTTTCTTTTCTTCAATGTTTGTTAGTTTCCATGTTTCGCATCCATACAATAATACAGGTCTAACTAATGATTTATATAGGTGTATTTTTGTTTTTCGGGCGATGGAATGTCCCTCTTGCTTTCTGTATTCTGTTCTTGATGTCACAACTTCCTCCTTCCTCTTTGTCCATGACTACTCGAGCTCCAAGGTATGTGAACGTGTCTACATCTTTTACTTTCTGGTCGTATACTGTTATCAACTCTTTACTCTTTGTTTGATTGGATCTCAGAGTTTTACACTTTTTGGGGTTAAGTTTCACTCCAACTCTTTCAGCTTTATTTGTTTATTTCTGTGTTTTTTTCATCAAGGTAGCTAAATTTTGAGGAAAGTAGTGCAATGTCGTCTCCTAGATCGGTCTCGTCTATTATAATTTCAGCCATATCTACATCTTCTTCTGCAATTGGACTGGGTCTTGACTATTTAAAACTTCACTAAAAAGTTCCACCCATCTATTCAATATATCAGTTCTTTCACTTTTCAGTTCTCCTTCTTTAATTCTAACTCCTGTGTGTTGCCTCTTTCTTTCACCTGTTAAGATTTTCGTGATGGTATAAAGCTCTTTGCTTCTGCTATTTTCTGCTGCTTTTTCTGCATCTTCAGTCATTATATTGTACCACTTCTTTTCATCCTCTCGGGCACTTTTTATTAAACCCTTTATTTTTCTGCTTGTATTCTTCATTTAATCTCCCTTTTAATCTTTCTGATCTAGTTCCTTCTAATTTATTTTTAATGACTTTCTTTCATCCACCTTTTGATATGTCTGCCATTGTTCTAACATTCCAACATCCTATATACATATTCTGTTTTGGCGCTACTATGGAATCGATCGGCTTTGGGGCTTCCTTTTGGCTTTCCCCGAAAATGTGTCATGTTTGGTTCCTCATCAGTACATCAGTTTTGGATTCTTTCTGTAACGAGTTCTTTTTTACAGAGTTGGGTTGTTAGCCCAACGTCCAACCTCCGATCTGGTGGGCTGGGATTTCTCTCTGAGTAGTCCTTCCCGTAGATGATTGCATTACCATGCTAACGGATTGCATCCGTTCGGATTTCTTTTTGTGTTGTCTCCCATAGTCTTTGACTTTCCACAGTCACCCACAAGGCAGTGGGACTATTTACCCATAGCTGGGGTTTAGTTTGCAGACACCAGTGCGTACCCACTCACCGGTGGGCCTACCATGCCTTGAGGTTTTGCATCGGGCCTTGAGGTACCCAATTTCCATTTATCACCTGGGCCACATAGGTCTTACTGCATGAGAGGCTCTAACTGACAGGAAAGACTTACGCACTCGGCTCTCCTTTTCATAGCAAGCTGCTTGCCAGTGATGAATGCTGATCGCTGAAAGCGAGAGTGACAAGCACAGACACAACAACACAACTACAGATACGTATCACAGTCATTTGACAGACTGATTTGCCCATGTGCATACTGACGATAATTGTAGATTAACTGCACCTGCCGTAACAATGCATGTGTTAAGAGGGACTTCTGCTGAAAAAAAATCTATTTAAGGAATGACTGTAATATTTTTTCTGTCCATGAAGAAATAACATTAAAAATTTGTTGCACACTGAATAACGCGCGTAGATGATTATTTAACAGTGTGCACCACATTTTTTTATGTTATTTCGAATAGACAGAAAAAATATTACAGCCATTTCTTATAATTTAATTCTAAATTCCATTTTAAACCGTAGAAAACCATGAAAAAACGTTGATGACGTCACGGTCACATGACTAAATTATGTCTATGGGCTCATAACAAAATAACGTCAGCCAATCAGAAGACGCGTTACATCCAAAATTAGATTATTCCTTAATAATATATGTTTTTTACTTAGCTGTATTGATATATATTAGTACCCGGGGAAAAATCGTAAAAAAAGGCTTTCTTCTAATTTTCAATCACGTATAATTACTTTCTTTCATTTATATATTTCCAAATAACGATTTTTTTGTGATGACATCTTCATTTATGGAGGTTCGCTATTCAGTTTGAAAATAACAAGCTTTTAAAACACTACAATATATTGATAGGGGATTATTAAAGGAAGTAAACGAGCAAAAAAAGTTTCAGTTCTCAAAAAGTATAAAAAAATTACAAAGATTTTCTGAAATTCTGACAAAAATTCCAAAACATGACCAGCGAACATCCCTAAATGAAGCTGGTCTGTATGAATTTTACCTTACATTATCATAGATTTGCATTCACCAGGAAACAATTCAACAGATCTTTACAAAAAATGCTTAAAAGTTTACAGTCGGATCAACTGTAAATATAATGTTCTAATCTTGCACAAATACAAAATTGCAATCCTGGTTTATATGATGCGTTTATTTACAACCACTGGGTGGATGCCACTGCTGGTGGATTTCACATTCCCAAAGGTTTCCACCAGCCAAGTAGTAAGCACGTATGTGCAGACATGAATTATCATTGATATGGTCATAATTATGAATTAAAACAGTTTACAAAACTTTACATTTTTGAAATACTAAAGCTTTTCTATCTTAGGAATATATTACAATAACTGTATTTGGCAAAAACTGTTAGAAGTTGTTGGTCTTCAATGCTCTTCAACTTTGTACTTAAATTGTCCTTTTCAATTTTTTTTATTCGACCGTGACTATATTGAGTCTTTTATAGACGAAACGCGCGTCTGGCGCAAATACAAAATTAACCCTTGTTCCTATGAGGAGTTTATTTATTATAAACAGCAGGGGATACACGGAGGACTCAAATTAACTTGTTATTTTCTCCAGATGTTGCATTTCTGTAAATATAGACAATGCATTTTCCCAAAGGAACTCCCTTTTTGACTAAAACTGTACCAGTTTTACTAGAAAGTTATGAAAAAAATCATATCCTTAAATGGAAAGTTCATATGAACTACAATTTTTTTCAAAGGTCAAAATATCGGGCTGTGCGGCATATTTTCAACGTTTCCCAGAACTTCTAAGAGTTTAAACTAACACTAAATTTCTTACCTATCCCTACCTCGTCTTTAGGGTTACCATAGATTTTAATATAAACAATATTCACATGTACATTTTCTGGTAACTTTATGTTATGTCTCTATGAGATGCAACCTACAGATCACAACTGGGAACCAGTATGTTAACAAAATTACTTTTCTATGAATATTCTAAATCTCCCCAAAAGAGGTGTCATCGTGGTTTGAGAAACAACTGTATTTACAAAGTACAACCTACACAGGCCTAACGAAGTTATATCTAACAACTACTGCTAATTTCAATAGGATTTTACGATGAGGTTTCATAAAACTGTCTATGCATGTTGTTTTTTATTGTTGTTATGGTAGGCAATATCATCCAAATGATGTGGCTGTCTAATTGAGATTCTGTTATATCTCCATCTTTCTAATGTATGTGTCATTTTTGAACTAATTAGTACATATAGCACTGTGTAGGTTTTCACCTGTGTGTTTAATTTTAACAAATGATCTATAGCTAGAAAGGCATGTTGTTGACGTTTATGGTTTCCTATACATTGTGGGGTTTTCTCATTGTTGAAGACCATTCAATAAATCCTCGCCCTCTGGTACTTATTGAACATGTGTTTAACATGTATTAGCAATCTCGCAAAATGTCGTATTTAATATCAAACCGGAAGTTTGTAAAACTGGAATCTTGTTATGTTTAAGTATCTTGTTTTATAGACTGGGTTCCTGGTATGTATACTTGCCTTGATATATGAAATATGTTACATACAAAAGTATATCTTAACAATACAATACAATATATTTTATTCAAAAACACTCAGTCACACTCACACGTCAAACAAATGGTAAATACATACAAAAAGTAAAGTCACAAAAATATTGAACTACTGAATCAAATAACAAAACGCATCAAAAACGAATGGACAAGAACTGTCATTCTCCTGACTTGGTACAGACATTTTCAAATGTAGAAAATGGTGGATTAGACCTGGTTTTTTTTTAGCACTAACCCTCTCACTTTGATGACAGTTTCATCAAATTCCATAATATTTACATTGATGCAATAACTAAACAGACACAATAAATAAAATATGAATATGGGTACATCAGTTATCATCGTATACCAATTTTAAAAGGAACAATTTAACAGAACACAAAAGCATCTATCTACAAACTCATTCATTGATTTGTGTGTCTGAAGTCAGAAAATTTTGTACGTCACATAGATTTGTCGTTCAATGTCCATACAAACAATTTTAAAATTTACCTAGACAATGTTAGCATACAGGGTTAAAAATCAAAATTATGTAAGAATATAAACTTCTGAAATAGACCGAGATTTCAACTAGTCCAAAAGTTATATATAGAATTTATAAGAATCCACAAATAGTTAATTCCACTACGCGATTGAATGATTGTGTTATGTTTAAGTACCTTGTTTTATAGACTTGGTTCCTGGTATGTATACTTGCCTTGATATATGAAATAGGTTACATACAAAAGTATATCTTAACAATACAATACAATATATTTTATTCAAAAACACTCAGTCACACTCACACGTCAAACAAATGGTAAATACATACAAAAAGTAAAGTCACAAAAATATTGAACTACTGAATCAAATAACAAAACGCATCAAAAACGAATGGACAAGAACTGTCATACTCCTGACTTGGTACAGACATTTTCAAATGTAGAAAATGGTGGATTAGACCTGTTTTTTTTTTAGCGCTAACCCTCTCACTTTGATGACAGTTTCATCAAATTCCATAATATTTACATTGATGCAATAACTAAACAGACACAATAAATAAAATATGAATATGGGTACATCAGTTATCATCGTATACCAATTGTAAAAGGAACAATTTAACAGAACACAAAAGCATCTATCTACAAACTGATTCATTGATTTGTGTGTCTGAAGTCAGAAAATTTTGTACGTCACATAGATTTGTCGTTCAATGTCCATACAAACAATTTTAAAATTTACCTAGACAATGTTAGCATACAGGGTTAAAAATCAAAATTATGTAAGAATAAACTTCTGAAATAGACCGAGATTTCAACTAGTCCAAAAGTTATATATAGAATTTATAAGAATCCACAAATAGTTAATTCCACTACGCGATTGAATGATTGTGTTATGTTTAAGTACCTTGTTTTATAGACTTGGTTCCTGGTATGTATACTTGCCTTGATATATGAAATAGGTTACATACAAAAGTATATCTTAACAATACAATACAATATATTTTATTCAAAAACACTCAGTCACACTCACACGTCAAAAAAATGGTAAACACATACAAAAAGCAAAATCACAAAAATACTGAACTTAGAGGAAAATCAATTCGGAAAGTCCATAATCACATGGCAAAAACAAAACGCTTCAAAAACGAATGGACAAGAACCGTCATATAATCCTGAGTTGGTACAGGCACTTTCAAATGTAGAAAATGATGGATTAAACCTGGTTTTATAGCGCCAACCCTCTCACTTTGATGACAGTCTCGTCAAATTTCGTAATATTTACATTGATGCAATAACTAAACAGACACAATAAATAAAATATGAATATGGGTACATCAGTCATCATCGTATAACAATTTAAAAAAAAAAACAATTTAACAGAACACAAAAACATCTATCTACAAACACAATCATTGATTTGTGTGTCTGACGTCAGAAAATTTACGTCACATAGAATTGTCGTTCAATGTGCATACAAACAATTTTAAAATATACATAGGGAATGTAAATGCAATCACATACAATAATAAAAAGAAATAAAAACAACTTTGAAATGGAATACATTAATAATTACTATAGTTTATAGTATTTTCGTTAAACATTAATAGTACCAGCTTAGAATTTTTTGGGCAAGTACAACTATTTTGATTCCATCTTATTGTTTGTCGGTATATCTGTCAGGCTTTTTCCTAGACCAAGTGATGTTTGTTATTAATTGTTTTTATTTATTTGGCTGATTTGGGTTGATTTTGTGAAAGTCAGGTGTTAGTGTTTGACTGTAAAATGTTTTTTGGATGATACCATTAATATGTCTTCATAGTATACAATGTACAAAATAAGAAACAATTTAAACATCCCCAAATGAGGGAGCACAATTGCTTGAAAGGTTAAATGTGAAAAACAACACTTGACAATGGCTTTTGAAAATTTTGCAGAAAACTGTAAGATAAAATGAGAAAAGAATCCCTGAACATTTCAACAACAGTACATTTAATACGTTTGATATGCTTTTAACAATCTAGTATTGATATATAGGTAGATACCACATCATATATTTTGATAGTGTTCATCACTAAATGATCATTACATAGAGATATTCAGGCTTATTGTATATTTTCTCATAAAATAATGGTGAAGATAGAGTTTACAGAAGATAGAATGATAGTTAAATGTATAGATTAAGGGCCAAACAAAAAATGAATGGAGAAAAAGATCAAAACAAGAATAGAGAAAATGTATTAACAAAATAGAATAGAGAATATTGGATTTTGAAACATAAAGATTAGGAAGGAACGGACATACTTTATAAAGGATAGAGAAAAATTGTAAATGGAAGAATACAAAAATGAAGGACCCCTCATCCAGATTCCACATATATTTAATAATTTTCGATTTAAACCATTTATATATAATAAAAAAAAACACATTTCGTTATAAAGGTTTTATCATGTGACATGATTTGCGTTTTCTACACGCCACCGTATGGCTGTATGTATTCTTTAAAACAGTTTGATTCGAGGATTCACATTCAACATTTGGTCACATGACAGTAATCCCACTCCCCATCATTTGTTCCTTTATAACAGTAAGGCGTCCCTTTACCTTTAGGATCTCTGCAGTAATTAGTCACGTGATCAGCTGGATCTGATGGGAGGTCCTGTGTATTGACTGTATCCCAACGCTTACAGGTTATCCCAAGAGCACTGCAGCTGACTTTACCTCTATAGGTAGAACTATTGTTGTAACAATCATCTACTATAAAAGACAATTTCATAACAGTGTATATAGTGTGCAAATCCTGAAATACATTTTTACTGTATTTGTTATGAATTTTAAATGAAGAATGATAATAAATCGACAACTAATTTATGAATAAAATAGGAATTTAATGTGTACTGTTTTTATTTATTGGTGGTATAGGTATGAGATACAGGCGGGTTTTTATCGCGTCTAAAAAATACATTATTTATGCATGTTATGTTTTGTTTCCTGTACATAGTTTTTTACTGTATACCTCAGTACCTCTAATTTCTTATATCAATAATATATAATAATGAATTACTACTTTCGAAATTATTGATAACAATGTATATGTAAATAAATGCGCTGGATTCTAAACGTTGTCTTTCCGTCGAACTGTTCGGTTTTACGTGGCGTAAGTTGATGTTCCTTGTGTGTTCTTTTTACAGTTAATCTACTTTAATACGATGATCTCAAATGGTGCACCAGTATGACCTCGAACCCTCTCACTGATTTCATACCTTAGGGTATGTGCGTTTCATTCAACAACTGTTCAAGTTTACATCAATGAACCATATGCCATGTTAAATGGACGATTCAGGATTATCTAAAGCGTCGTAATTCTAAGCAGTGAATAAAGTTTATGAGAGTGCCTTTCAACAACTGATATAAGTTATAATCATCATGTCAAAATCATGACTTAGGGGCATATCCAGCAATTTTAAAAGGGGGCATTATTCAATAACAGTTTATTATGAGAATAAAATGTTCTATTTATGGTTTCGACATCGACATACCCCTCCCTTCCACTTTTAACTGCGCGAACGAGACAGGGCTGGATCGAAGATTATTCAAAGGAGCGTAGTTCGTTAAATACAGGAAACAGTAGTAAACCGGTGTTCATGGGTACTGAATTGATTGATATAAAATAAATCAGGGTATCAAAGAAAAACCAAGGAAAACACATCAACTTTAAGACGAAAACAAAGGAACAACAGGAGCAAAAGTGATGAATGATAACAAATAATATTATATTCCAATCGAAGGGCACACCCTCGCCATAGCACTACCAATCCCATTTATCCTCCGGAATCCGACACTGATTGCACAGGCACGGATCCAGGATTATTAAAAAATGACGTTATTCCATAACATTGAATTATGATAACAAACGATATAATTTTCCAATCAAATGTGTAGTCCCTTGACTCCCTCTCTTGAATCTAGCAGTACTGATGACATGTGCGTAAACTTCAATCACTAATACATATGTTGCATACACCGTTTCAATGAATTTTGCAAATCTCATTTATTTTTAATTTTTTTTAAGTATAAATAATTCTTATTTGTAACCCATTTATTAGAATATTTCTTTTATTGTAAATATCATTCACTGTAATCAGTCAATCATATGTTTATCAGGTATTTCGATAAAAAAAAATCGCTCCAGTCTATTGTATAGTGTATCTAAGTTGGATTTATTTTTAAAATGAGATGTGTTCTTACCTTCATCAATTAAAAATTTCCAATGAGTGTTTTTTATTATATTTATTTCTACTTTTACGAATTCGATTGTTCTGTACTTTAAAAATTTAGATTTCCCATGTGTATCTGTAAGGTATATTTATATTGTAAATTGTATGTGTACTGATTGATATTTTTTCTTGAGTGTATGGTTTTCTATTGATTTTAATAGTTCTTATAATGTGCAACTTCAACACGGTCTCAGGTAAGGGGTGGGTTGGACGCCTGCTAATGTGTTTAACCCCGCCAAATCCTGTATATGGTTGTACAAAGCCAGGAGCATATAGTTCGGAGGTTATCGTTAGTTGCTTATTATTAATTGTTTTTCTTTTGTACATAAATCAGGCGGCTGGTTTCCTTGATTGTATTGTTAATATATTGCCATGTCAATGCCTTGTATATATAGTTTTCTATGCGTTATTGTTTTTCTCATTGTTGAAATCTATGTTTAATACATGTGGTTGTCCCATTTGTTATCATATCATATCATATCCATACTCCCTATTCTATATTCATGTTGTTCCTTTTTTACATTTAAGATCTAACTGCACATTTTTTCAACATTTTTAGTCCGTTTGTGCAGGATCGTTATCCCAAAATACGTTTATTTGTATAGACTTTGTCTTAACTTGTTTTGAATATTGCAAAACTATTGAGAAAAAAAACCATTTTCAACCAATCTTTACCGAGTGTTTCACAGATATGAAAATTAATGCAAAATAGTTAAAGACTTAAAATATGTAAACAAAATAAAACATACCACCACATGACATACTGAAATCTGACCAGGTTCCATCCGATTGACAAATGCTGCTAGGGCAATGATCTGACGACACATCAGCGGTTAACAATTTACAGCTGTATCAAGCTCCTAAAAGTCCATATGACATGTTATAAATGACAGTCAATCCAATGGGTATGTTTTCAACCTGTTGACACGTGTCACCTGAAATACAGTAAAGATAGCCATGTCATAAAAAGATGATTGTAATTATTATTCATTTATCTGTTGGAAGGGGAAATTGCTAGAAGACAATTAATACAATGATCAAAAGAAAACAACAAAGATAAACAACAATTTCTATAACACTTTCAATACCCGTACTATTAAGTCCATCAACACATCATTTGAATACATGTATTATGGACGGGTTATATAATCTTCTTTAACTTGTGACCCTCTGCATTTTCACCCTTAAATATCGATGATAAATAATTAAAAAATACGAATAAATGTTAAAACACTGATAGAATACGAACTGAGCCGATAATATTTCCGATTGTTGAATAATATATCATGACAGCATTCGTCACAACTCGGTCGATTCCGTACCTCCATTTTGACGAAGAGAAGTCATCCGAAGTTTGCCGATTGTTACGACAGTTTATGCAGTTCATTGCCATTCATTTAGTTGTAGGAAAGGCTAATAAGATTATTCAGTCAGTTACTATATAGCATATAATATTGAACAGCCATCGTATTTTGACTGCCCCAATAGAACGTTTGCAAGTTTAATTAAGGGTTGAATAGTTTACCGATGTTTGAATATTGTGCAAAGCTATAGATTAGTGATGGACAAAAATTTTATACCGGTCGATATAACAACTTAGAACTGAGGGAATGGAATGAATTCCAAAGGGAGCGTGATATTGTGCTCCAACATAGAATGCGTTTTAGATATGCATTCATAATCTGAAATGTCACTCAATATAGAAAATATCGCAATCAGGAATAAGACACAATTGGAAGTGGGACACAATCGGCAATAGAACATAATCGTGATTAGGACATATTCGGGAATAGGAAACAACTGTGAGACCTGCAATGTCACTCAATTTAGAAAATATTGCAATCGGGAATAAAACACAATTGGTAGTAGGACACACTCGGCAATAGAACACAATCGGGAATATGAGTTATTCGGGAATAGGAAACAACTTTGACATCTGCAACGTCACTCCATATAAAAATAATTGCAATCAGAAGTAGAACACAATAGGGAATAGAACATATTTGGAAATAGGAAACAATCGGGAATAGGAAACAATCGGGAATAGCAATCAATCGGCAATAAAACATAATCGGGAATAGGATACAATCGCCAATAGAACACAATCGGCAATAGGAAACAATTGGCAATAGAACACAATCGAGAATAAACACCATCGGGAATAGGACATATTCGGAAAAAGGAAACAATTGTGATACCTGCAAGGTCACTTTAAATATTGCAATCAAGAATAACATATGTAGGACACAACCTGTATAAGAACACTATTGGGAATAGGACATAATCGGGAATAGGGCATATTCGGGAATAGGATACAATCGGGAATAAAACACAATCGGGAATAGGACACAATCGGCAATAGAACACAATCGGGCTAGGAAACAATCGGAAATTGGACACAATATGGAATAGGACATATTGGTAAATTTACAGATAATAGACTATACTGATATATACAAAAAATAAACCGACCGAGAAAACAAGTCACTCGTGTGTTGAGTCACCGACTAATCTTAATGGGCAACCAATTTATTGTTGTGTAAACACCTTTATTAGCACTTAATATATATGGAATGATAAATCATTCACTTATCTTATAAAACTTACATTTTGTGACTGGACAAAATTCCCAACGAAAATGTTGATCAGTTGTATAACACCATGGAGTATACAAATGGGCGGGATCTCTGCAATAGTTCGAATCAATGGAAATATATGGATGTGGGTGTGGTGATTGCATATTCCACATTTGGCAGGTTCGTTCACTGTTAGTATAGTTTACATCTCCATCATAGTTCCAGCTTTCTTCCAGATAGCAGTCCGCTATGCAAAATTAGGGAAACATTCATTGGATACATTGACCATTCAAACAAGCAATACTTTTACTTAATAATTTATACAATATGCGAGCAGAAATATGTCTTACCATAAAATAAAACTCTGTCTTTCTAAATTTTAATAGACTTTTGTTGCTTCAATATATTTTGTAAAAAGTAAAACAATAACAATACGGAAAGTCGGTAATCAAATGGCAAAATCAAAAGCTCAAACACATCAAAGGGATGGACAACAACGGTCATATTCCGGACTTGGTTCAGGAGTTTTCTTATTGAGAAAATGGAAAATTTAACCTGGTTTTATTAAAATGTGTTTATAAACGCATTTATATCCTTTCAACTCATCATGTTTTGAATTTGTAGCAAATCAATTCATCCATATATCAATTTACAATTTGCAAAGTGGAACAACTTGTTTTTACCAATATTCATGATTGTAATTATCAATTCCCTGCAAATTTTCAGTTTATTATACATTTGTATATAGAAAACAAGAACGCAGGCCTGTAATTGTTTCTTCTTTCCCATTTATATCTAGCTGCATAATATCAATTCATAACAGACTTTAAAAGTGTTATTCTTAAACAAAGAAACGCATCCTTATATATAATTAATCTTTCTTGTAAATTTTCATCCGGAATCAGACAACACTATCAAAATGCAAATATAAAAAAGTAAATATCACAAAAATACTTAACTCCGTGGAAAATTCAAAACGGAAAGTTCAAAAATCAAAAGCTCAAATACATCAAACGAATAGATAACAACTGTCATATTCCTGACTTGGTTCAGACATTTTCTTATGTAGAAAATGGGGAATTAAACTTTGATAACTAGAAAAAAGCATCCATTATTTTTCTTCATATCTTTGACTACATGTAATCTATTGAACCTCCCAAGTTTTAAAATCAATAGTCATTATTTTTCTTCTTTCTTGTTATCAAAATCATGTTTGCATTGATTCAACGTCATGACAACGCATATTGTTGTATGGCGTCAGAGCATAGCGAAAATAACCACATTTTTTCACATTTTTAATTATTTGTTTTTATTTTACTGGGAAATCAATATAAATCATTGCAACCAATGTAATAACATTATTTCTCAAATTCTTCGTAAATTTACCCCTTTCTGCACCCATTGTATAAACAAATTTAATCAACGTGTGGTTCGTTTGATCTCAGTTCTTCATTAGTTAAAATCCGATTATGACGTCGACTTTTCTGATTTTCCTCTGAAGTTCCTAATGTGACGGCATAAAAAAGGCGACCATGCCTGATGACGTCACATAGAAAGAACACATCTTTTTGCAGATCAGTCGCAAAAAGGAATAGTTTGCCTGCGTATTGTTTGAAAATCATTAGAGAAACAGGTTCTACCACCAGATCTCATGTAATACGATATTTATCCACTCTCGACAGTTACATTTTAGATACTCAAAACGCTGGGCGAGACTCGCGTTTTAAATTTAACTGTCTCGATTTGATAAATATCGTATCACACTCGATGCAGCGGTAGGATCTATATTTCTCTAATTCTATTACAATTATCCCTTTCTGAAGCAATTGTATTAAAACAATTAATCAACGTGTGGTTGCCGGTGATCTCAAAAGATTATTGGATGCTTTTAAGGGTCATAACCTCTTTAGCTAACTGGAAGAATCAAAATATGAAAACAGATGTTAATAAAATTGACAACTTCGTGGATTTTGAAAGGCTTGAAGGGGATTTTCGATTAACAAAAAAAAAATGTATTGTTTAATCATTAGAGAAACAGATTCTTAAATAGTTACTCGTGGATTATCGGATTTATCAAATCTCGATAGTTAAATTATAAATTGTTAAAGTCCTCGCCGAGGCTGGGCCTTTAAAATTGATAATTTAACTATCTCGATTGGATAAATCCGATGATCCACTGGTATCAATGTAATAACATTATTTATTTTACCTCCTATTGGTGCCTTTAACTCCTTGATGTCTGAAATGGAAACATTATGTTTATGTAAGCTGATCTACAACTTCGTAAATTATATTTTTATGTAGAACAGTTTTAGAGATTTCACAACCGATATTATAATATGCATGAAATGAAAATACTATTTCTAATCATTCTATACGTAAGCCGATCTGCAATCTTATTTATCATTTTTATATGGGTATCATGTATGAAGATTGGACAACCGATAAGATAATTAAGTATAACAATTACAGAGGGTCAATAGCCTATCAATGTGTTCTGCGTTTGAAAGACTAGTGCTTCTTGTTTTTTGTTAATTCATGCAATTTAATCTAGATAAATAAGATAGGAAATGACTTTATAAATGAAAATTATCAATAAGCAGGTGATGGGTGTATCTGTGTAAGTTTTGTCTAACTTTTTGTCAATTTTTTAACTGTTATTTTGTTGCATTCCATAATTTTAATCCAATGCATAATTGACAGTATACTCATAGCAAGTAAAATTAGCACATAGGTACTAATGACAAGATTATAGATATCCGAATTCGAAGTTTATATCATCGAAGGGGAAACATGAAATTTCATATTGTATCAAATCTTATGTAGAAATATAAGATTTGTTTTAACTTGTTTTTCATTGCTGTATATTGGGAGAATATCAAGTAAATTTCAAACTTTTTACTCGACTTTTACTGTGACTAAGGAGAGATTCGACACAAGGTCTATCATTGACATTGACAAGTATAAAAATACATAACCATGATTGTGCTTATATTCCTTGTTATTATTCCTGGTTTAATAACATTGGGTTTATGTCCGCCAAAGATATGTGTTATGCACTGCCTAACGTAGACAAATTGAATGTATTACATACTAAACTATACGCCTTGTATCTTTTATTACATTAAGCTTGTTATAAAATTGAAGAAATACAAAACTGTTGAATTGATAAGTAGACAAACGGAAACGCAATCGGCGATCTAATAGGGCATAACAAAAAATAACATACATTTTTCACCTCATAAAATATATATGGTGACGTCAAATAAGTTTTAATATGGATTAAAAGAATTAATTCACGAGGAAAACAAATTTTAGAAAATCCTTTATAGATTACAAATTTGGCTGTGTATGTTCAAAAACCTCAGGTAAGACAAATATTGAATTTTCTAAACAGATAGAAGCATGGCAAGCATGAACGCACGAAGATGTTGTGGATCAATCATGATTCGGTTGAACAAAAAAATATAAAAATTGTGTGTTGTGTTTTTACTATCTGTCAGTATATTCTTTTTATAACTTTATAAAATTCCTGTTATTTAGCCCTTTGAGTTAAATGAATTAGAATATCGAAAGTATAATTTCCCACAATATTTACACAGCCTGTTTTTCTCAAACACAAAATCATGGAATATTGTTTTGTGTTTTTAGTTCCGTTTCTTGAAACTATAAATTGATAACAGTCTTTAAAAAGAGTCCTTAAAACAGAGTAATGCACACTCGTAAAGTAAACATAGTTTGCTATTATTGATTAAATATGTTTAACAAGAATACCGAATTTAATTGTTAGTGCAAAAAGGTGAAAGACCATAAAAACTTACACAATCAAACATTAGATTTGAAAAAACAAGAATGTGTCCATGTACGCAGATGCCCTACTCGGACTATCCTTTTCTAAGTTTAGTGAATCATGACATCGGGGTAAAATTTCTAATTTTGCATTAAAATTAGACAGAGCATGTTATAAGGAACATGTGTACTAAGTTTCAAGTTGATTGTACTTCAACTTCATCAAAAAACTATCTTGACCAAAAACTTTAACCTTAAACTTGTACTGTCATTGTCTATGTTCAGTGGACCATCAAATAAAAACTCTTATGTGGCATTAGAATTAGAAAGATCACATCATAGGGAACATGTGTACTAAGTTTCAAGTTGATTGTACTTCAACTTCATCAAAAAACTATCTTGACCAAAAACTTTAACCTTAAACTTGTACTGTCATTGTCTATGTTCAGTGGACCATTAAATAAAAATTCTTATGTGGCATTAGAATTAGAAAGATCACATCATAGGGAACATGTGTACTAAGTTTCAAGTTGATTGTACTTCAACTTCATCAAAAAACTATCTTGACCAAAAACTTCACCTGAAGCGGGCAGACGAACGGACGGACGAACGAACGAACAGACGGATGGACGCACAGACCAGAAAAACATAATACCTCTCTACTCTCGTAGGTGAAGTATAAAACACTGACTAACTGAAAACTACTATAAGATTACTAACTTATATTTAGTACATCCATTTATGGAAGAGCCACTTGGTCTTATATCTATCTTAATATCTCGATTGTATGACATTGTTTATAGATGATCTATTATACTAACAAAAATAAGTTAGCAACTTAAACATACATGATGAATGCATGTGACAAAAATTAGGATCACATAACCAAAATTCTGCAAACATTAATAAAATAATCAGCCGATTTACAAAAAATATGAACATACAATGTACAAGTAAGTTTAACAAAAAAAAAAGTTGCAGTTGATAATAAATTTCACATAGTACGCTAAACGAATAGTGGACGAAATTTGTTATTACATAAAAGTCGAAACTCGTGATCAACACAACAAGTGATCAACCCTAACATCGATAGAAGATACTTACTATTTTTTCTGACTTTTCGCAAAATATTCCATCCTGATTTTGTTTCTAGAGCATAATGAAAAATCTCAGATGTATTAAAACAAAGTTGGCAAGTCAATGCAAATTTATCATAGTTAGCTGCAAGACAATTTTCATCATTGACGCATTCCACTGCGCACTGTAAATCGCTGTAGTTATAAAAGATCTTACTAGTACTTGAATTGTTATTCGATATGATCCTTTTGTCTTTTTCAACGGAAAATGTGTTTTGTTTCAATTCGATAGCCGCAGAATACATCAGCATGTTACAAACTGCAATTACTGAACCAACAGTGGTCAATATGGTATAAGGAATCGCCATTTTGTTCACTATTTGTAATAACTCATCATATATTTTTCTGATTTCTTTCTGTTATATTTTGAACTCTTGATATTTCTATGATGAACCGACGACAGCAGCGATATTTATGTTGTAGCAAAATGATATTTTTTCACACATCCTTATAAAAACATGAATAATTAAAATAAATGCAATACAATAGTTTTAGAATCAATACGGGTACTCTTTAGATGTAATTTAGTTCTGGGCCCAGTTGTTCAAAAGTGTCGTTGAATTTAACGATGATTAAGCATAACGAGTCGTTAAATCTTAACGCAGTCGCTAACTAATCAATGCGCTAAATATTGTTGTTCAAAAAATGTTAACGACAATGTTAGTTAACGCAGTGTTAAAATTTAACGATGTGATTAAAAAATTAAAATTCCCACAATGCTTTGAAAAATTTAACTTCCTGTATTAATCAACATGGCTGCAAATGTGTCTGCAAAAACTACAAGGGAAAGAAAACTCAACTTTACAACAATTGAGAGCAATTGGATTAGTGAGCTGGCTACAACCCATCTTGAATTACTCTAGGGGAAGCATTCCCCAGAGGTCACTAATGCAAAGAAACAAGAAATATGGCAGGACATAACAAGTAAAGTGAATGCATTGGGTGTGTGTCTCAGGACAGAGAAAGAGGTCACTTACGTTGGAGAAACCTGACCCGTGGGGCCAAGCAAAAATTCACCACGGTGCAGAAGGAAAGATCTCAAACTGGTGTTGGTCCTTCTCCCACCCAGCCTTCCCAAGCAGAGGAAAACATTATTAACTGTATGAGGGACACTGCCTCTTTCCGTGAAATTCCCGGTGGTCAGGAAACTTTAATTGAGGGACCAGAAGGTAAAAAATGTTTAAAATGTTTTCAAATTACTGTAACATTGTGTAATAATGCTTTTGAAACAGTCTTTTTAT
Organism: Mytilus edulis; assembly: GCF_963676685.1. Classification (NCBI taxonomy): domain Eukaryota; kingdom Metazoa; phylum Mollusca; class Bivalvia; order Mytilida; family Mytilidae; genus Mytilus; species Mytilus edulis. The sequence continues at coordinate 32,900,294 of NC_092357.1, read as the reverse complement.
TTCGAAATTCACATGACACATTTTAATCAAAAGGCGACTTATCGTCTGCAATGTTTACAAATATACAACAGGGGGAATCCCAAATGGTGACCCTGACGTCCGAAATAAAAATAGATGCATTTTTATCGTTACAATATTGAGTTGTAGACTGCGACATTTTTATGACAGTGTTGTGTGCTTTCTTGAATCATTCATGTAATATAAATGCTCTGCAGTTTGTGTCAAAATCTCACCTTATGTAGCTTATTTGTTTACAATTCATGATTCCCCCTGCAACTTGGCTGTCCTTGGCGCCGAAAACAAGCCGCTTGTGTGATAGCAAAATATTTATGTTCAAGGGTAAATTTTGTGCAACGTTTTTTTTTAATTGATATGCATCTATTTGTGTGTTCTCTAATTTGACATTCAATCGTGCATTTAGCTTTTATGCATTAAATTATTTCTTGCTCATCATGAAATACGTTTGTTTAAACATTCTCCCGTGCAGATAACCCATCTCCTTTTATCACCCTTATTCCTGTTAATTTCGGTATCGGGTCTGTTCGCCCTAATATAAAATGTTCGCCCTGTGTCTGTTTGCTCATCGAGTCCGTTTGCCCTACTTTGGAACAATAAATATATTCAGAGCATTTAAGTTTCTATATTTAAGTTTACTACTTTTTGCATAACAACAGTTTCTCAAAGGAAGTAAATGTGTAAAATTTCCTTCAGGTAGGCTTAGTAAAAAAAAGCAAAAGAAAAAGGGTCGAATTGAAGAATATCTTCAGAATTACCAGCCATCAAAATCATTGCCAAAAGCTTTTGAATGATTAAGTTGACAAAACTAAAGGCTTCTCTGAGGAAGAGAGAGATGAATAACTTCATATCTCAGCTTGAAATACAAAGACATTTTCAATTTATCAGTCAGTTCTGACATTCCATCTATGATGCACAACCCTATATCCTTCATTATCCATCATTCAGGACACAAAGGTACAACTATTTTGAGAGAAAAAAGTCTTTATCTTAAATTTCTGTCACCCCTAAACACCTAAATAACTTACCATGATAAAACATTCATATTTTGACCTCGTCTACCAAATTCTTAATTGTGAATGCCCACATACGGTTTATTGATATGTTATAGATATCAGATAGGGCGTGGATTGTTTTTTTCAGAATGCAAAATAATGGAAAAAAAAATAGACAAAAATTGACAAAAAAATATGTAAAAATCAAGAATAATGAGCAATAGTATAAAGAATAGAAAAAATGACCTAGACAATTTTGAAATAAAAAAACCCATCCAGACCATCAAGATTTTATTTTTAGATCACGGTGATACTGATACAAATATCTTTGATTTAAATGCTGTGCACTTGTTGAAATAAAACTGTTCTAAAAAAACTTTTTTCTTGAAATTATCTTAGATAAAAAGTTGGCTTCTGCTTACAATAAAATACAATTTTAAAAGTTGAAAAAATAGTGGGAAGTAAAAAATAAGAGTGCAGAAATGAACTTTCATCAAATAAAATTGAATAAAAGATTTTAAGTTTGTTCTAATGAGTACAAATAACTATTTCAGACCAATTAGAACACACCTTACAGTCCAGTGTGGATGTGCAGTCCAGTGCCGTGAATGAGGAGATGGAGGATGTATGGAGGAATCGCCTTGACATTCATTTTAACGCCATCAGTGATTACTCAGTTCCTGCAGCAGCCCCAGTGACAGTTGTTCATGAGATTGTACAGACCAGGACTGACCTGAATGTTAGGTATACTCTAAACTCTAAGTACACAGACATTTGACAATACAAGGATATAAATGTCTTCTCGCTTTTAAAATAAACTACATCTACGTCACTTTGCAATAATATATAGTGGAATTTAAGTAAATATGGTGGTTTTTTTGGGGTTTTTTTTTCTCATCTATTTGCCCTTTTTAAATTATTTTATAAGTACCAGCATTACTTTAATTCAAAAAAATGTTTAAGAATAATATGTGTATATCCGAAAATGTTCAGTCTCCAAGGAAAATATAGGCTAAACTGACCTCATTGTTGGTACTATTGATCTTCTATTTATGAAGAATTGTTGTTATATCTCGCCCAATCGTACATAAAAAACATTCACAATAACCACAAGTCACTCCAACATAAAATGATAATTAAAGTGGTCCAAGACTTAAAGCATCAATCGTTTCAATTTTTAACTGATTCTTGTGAAACATAAAAGGGGGAGGGGTTCAACATTCACTAAACGATAAATAAAAAAAAGTTGAATAGTTGATTTAATTAGTAAGAGGTAGTTATGTTCCCAGGTTGAGTTTCGTTTCATTCCGAAGCTATAAGTAGACCTCATTACAAGAACATAAACAAGTTAATAAAGCCTGAACAGACCGGGGGGGGGGGGGGGTAGTTCCTTCCTATTTCTTTAGTGGTAGGAGTGTGCCGCAAAACAGGGTTGCTTTTTCATGCCCTGCTGGTTACACAGGGTCCCTTTGCATGTCCTAGGGTCCCTTTTCATGTCCTGCTGGTTAGAAAAGGGTCGTTTTTTAATGCCCTGCTGGTGAATACCATTTTATGTTTTATCTTCTGCTTTCTAGATCTGATGAACAGGAACCACCACAAAAAAAAACCCAAGAAAAAGACAGCTGATGATGTTTACAGTCTGCAGTGTCAAGTTTTGGAAAGAAAATTGATCAAAACAAACCTCCAAATTCAGTTATATGAAAGACTTCACAGCAAGTTTGATGACAATCTTACTACTGAGTTGCTGTCTTTCACGGAGCAGTAGAATATAAAGATTCTATTTCTAATGTTAACCTGTTGATTTCTTGTTTTGTTTATCTTAAATATATATTATACATATAAATATGTTGACTCTTTGTGTGGTTGATTTTTTATTTTCCACTGGCAAAAAAAATATAACTAGAGTCTCTAAAGAGCCTGTGTCGCTCACCTTGGTATATGTGAATATTAAACAAAGGACGCAGATAGATTCATGACAAAATTGTGTTTTGGTGATGGTGATGTGTTTGTACATCTTACTTTACTGAACATTATTGCTGCTTACAATTATCTCTATCTATAATGAACTTGGCCAAGTAGTTTCAGTGGAAAATTTAAGTAAAAATTTACAAATTTTATTAAAACTTTTAAAAATTGACCATAAAGGACAATAACTCCTTAGGGGGTCAATTGACCATTTCAGTCATGTTGACTTATTTGTAAATCTTACTTTTCTGAAAATTATTGCTGTTTACAGGTTATCTCTATCTATAATAGTATTCAAGATAATAACCAAAAACAGCAAAATTTCCTTATAATTACCAATTCAGGGGCAGCAACCTAACAACCAGTTGTCCAATTCATCTGAAAATTTTAGAGCAGATAGATCTGGACTTGATAAAAAAATTCTCCCACTGTCAGATTTGCTCTAAATGCTTTGGTTTTTAAGTTATAAGCCCAAAACTGCATTTTACCCCTATGTTTTTTGTTAAATTGCAGTTCTTAGTTTTTTGACACTATATAATGAATCAAATTATTCTCTATTTAAAATTAAACATGTTAAGTCATGAAGGGAATCTGCTTTATTTTAGTCAAAAAAAAAAAAAACACATTACCACCTCTCCTCCTCCCCCTCCTTAAATACTTGTTCCCTAACTTTTTTTTTTTTTTTTTAATTTGGATTAATACCTCTGAATGAAGTACATGAAAACTCCTTTTCCATCTCCCAAATGTCCTTTCTATTACACATCTAGTTCTAGCATGATGCCTGTTAAACCTTGTCTGGTCTTCATTTGCAGGACGGGCGTAAGGCGTCATGATGAATGGGCGGCATGTATATCCACTATCCCCAAGTAAGATGCCACTTTCCCAATTAGGTGTCCTTTCCATGTGTGTACATACCTAAACAATGAAATTGGTATATGTAAAACACAATCATGTTTCCACTGGACAAAATGTTATGTAAATTAAGGGATGATAGAAAAATTTTTTTAAAGAAGAGTCCCAATATAAAAAAAAAGAAGATGTGGTATGAATGCCAATGAGACAACTCTCCACAAGAAACCAAAATCACACAGAGATTAACAACTACAGGTCACTGCACAGTCTTCAACAGTGAGAAAAGCCTATACACAATGTTCTATGCATTGCATATATGTTATCTATTTAAGATACAAGGGCAATAACTATATAAAACAATCTAAAACAATGTATATGTCTCTTCATTTAAGGATTCAGATAATGAAATGTCATTACCAATATAATTAATTGTTCTAAAAGGCAGAACTCTTTTAAAAATTAATTACTCAGTGCTGATTTTGAAAAGCATCAAAAACATTGATTATGAAACGTACAATATAAACTTCATACAAATCTGGCAAGATTTGTACACATAATTAAGGGCCCTTATGGGGCAATATTCCATATTTAATAATTTCTTCCAAAAGGCATAACTATATGAAAAATAATTCATCAGCACCAATGTTTTAACTCGTTCAAGACACATCAATTTTTTTTAAAGATTATGCATAAATTAGTCAATGATAACAATAAAAAATGAATGGAAGAAAGATTTGACTTAACATATTACCTGTGAAGTTCTAAAGATGTGTGCATCGTGTGCATTTCCTGGCCATGATGTGTTGATATTTGTAAATTTTCCTGTAATTGAAAATAGTGAATACATTATAGAGCACATGAAATTCTCAACTAGAAACTTTAGTTAAACAAAAAAAATAAGGACATGTTTTCCTTTCCATTGAATTCAAATTCAAATATCTTTATTCCTAAGAAAGAGCATATATAAATCAACACAAATTACAAAGTTCATACAATATCCAAACAAACAACACATGCAATCTAACTTACTAATTAGATATGATTTAGAACAAATAGGGAAACATGATTATGAAAAATAAGTACATGATAGGAGGGAGCCAGTACAAAGAGGAATAACTCTATCTATTTATCTTAACTTTGAATTGTCATGGATCAAAAACACATCTGCAACTTAGTTTAAGAGACAGTCCCACTTAATATGCTATAAAATTTCAAATTCCATTGAACAGTGGAAACTATTATCAATATACCAGCACTCGTATATATGCATATATCTTGTATTTTGAATGGTTCAGGTATGCAATGGTTCAAATTAGGAACGAGTTGTCAAGGTACGAGTTTTGCAAGGCACTAGTTGACTTGTTTCCCTTTAATTTTTGTTTTTGCTATAAGATACCATCTGCATCACACACAGCCTGCACATTGATGCTGTGGTACCCTTTCCTGTTAACATATGATGCCTCATCGATGGTAGGTGCCTGAATTCGTATGTGAATTCCATCAATGGCTCTAATAACATTAGGGAACCCTCCAATTCTGTAATTCCCAGCCTTTTTCTTGTTTTTTTCTGCGTCCCTTCTTGGCCATTGAATGAACTCATTCTGAATCTTACACAATGCGGCCGTAGTGTCCTGTACTACTTTTGACACTGGGCCTTTGTCCAACCCTTTAAAAGGAGATTTTATTAAAACCATGATGACTTAAGAAGAAATTGGCAACAAAGATATCGACGGTAAATTCGATAATATATTATCAACACTTAACACAAATAACTGAATGAATACAAATATAATAATAAAATCAATTGAATTCTCACCAAGTGTGTCTCCAACAACTTGTAGAAAACTTCCACTGGCCAAAATTCTTAGGGTAACCATGACTTGCTGTTCCACAGTGAGTGCATGGTTTCTGCGTGTCCCTCTCTGTAAATCATCCCTTACAAGGTCTGAGATCACCATAATGCTGTGTCTGCTGAATCTGTATCTGGCCCTTAACTCCTCATCACTGAAATCCAACGAAAAGCCGTCCCTGTTTCGAAAATGTCTTCTTTGTGGTGGAACATTGTACAATGCTAAGCCAGCCATGATTAACGCAGTCGTTAGCAATTAATCATGGGTAAACAAGTGATTAAAGTTAGCGAGGTTTTAACACAAAAGTTAACGATAATATTTTTGAACAACACTTAACATTATCGTTAAATTATAACGACACATTAACGACACTTTAACGATATCGTTAGCCTAACGACACGTTTGAACAACTGGGCCCTGGAGTCAAACGTATCTTCTAAGTGGGTTGGTAGGTTTACACGTCAGTTTTTTTTCCATTTACACGTCGATAGACGAAAGATGAGTATGGAGTCAAGCATATACTCTAAGTGGATTTGTCAGTCATATACGATAATTCTTTTATCTACACGTTGAAAGGAACAAAATAAGTCATGAGTCAAACATATAATCTTAGTGGGTTGGTAGGTGTATACGACAGTTCTTTTATTTACACTAGACAAAAGATTAGTTTGGAGTCAGACGCATCGTCTAAAAGGGTTATTAGGGTGTAAACGACAGATCTTACATTCACATAGTGTCAGATGACCAAAAAAAGTAAAATCACAAGAATACTGATCACTGAGGAAAATTCAAAACGAAAAGTCTTTATAGAGATCTTCATTCATGTATGGACGCATTTTTTTAATTCTCTCACATCATTCTTATGCACCTGGATGAGTCAGGTATACAAAAGTAATGTGCAGTATCTTCTGATAGGTGACCGCTACAATGTTCTTTAAATAATAGATTGCACTTATGACGACGTCCATGTCAACAAAACGTTATCAGCAAAAATAAACTGAAGACTAAATCGAATAAAATTTGCATAGGGAAATCAGGCAAACAAAATACACACTAATTAAGGGGGAAGACCTTTGATTGAGGGAGCTAACGTTTAAAATCAGCTAAATCAGTCAAATTTTATTAGTGTATTTAGGCATTTACTTGAAACAGTTTGAAAACAATCCTTGTAAAAGAGGGACGAAAAATACCAAAGGTGCTCCGGAAGGGTAAGAAGATCCTGTTCCACGTGTTGCTTATGCTTATGTGTAACCTAGAAGCTAAGATTATATTTATGACAAAGGTTGACACTAACATAGTGATTATTTTAAGAGTTATTTCCCTTAACCTAGTTATACCTCCTTTAGTTTGTTAGGGAGCAGCTGTAGATGCAAAGGTGTAGTAGCCAAAAGTAAACATTAAGATAAAACCATCAGTAATGTTTCAAACGCGCTGCGCTGCGCTGCTGCGTTTAATAATAATATTGTGTTTCTTGTTTATTGCATTTGCTCTAGATTTTTAAGTTGAGTGTTGTAGAATATGCTATAAAGATTGTTTTGCTATACGAAAAACATTGAAAAAGTTAAATCACAAAAAACTTTACTCATGGGAAAATTCAAAAAGGAAAATCCCTTATTAAATGACAAATTAATTTGTTCAGTTCTACGATATTTGTAAAATAATTTTGATTGCAATATATGTTCGATCTTAGCATCAATGAAACTAGAACACACCCGCGAAATCGCGGGCATATACAGCTTGTGAACTGTTGTAGAATGAATTTTGTAAAATATATCATGTATGGAGAATTTCATAAAAGGTATCAAAAGCCCTCCCAAAGTCCGATATTTGTTTCCTTTCTGTTAAATTCAATTATTTTCGTGCGTCTTGCCTCAGACCACAACTATTCTTCTCCTTTGCTACAATGCTTCTTTTGGTAGAAGTCAAATAAAATACAAATTTGCACCGTTTAAAACAAGAAATAAATGTAACTGCTTATATATAGACCTTTATTAGTCTAATTAAATATGCTTCAAGGACAATCAATCAGTGCTTTTTCTTCTGAGAGCCTTATTAACATGCCAATGGTAGGATATGAATCATGTATAGATAACTAAGACCGACTAAGGCTAATTCGAGGGGTTGTCGGAGGGGTCCTGATCCCGAAATCCCGTGCTTAAAACCATAAAATCCCGAGATGCAGAATTTAAAGAAATTCATATCCCGAAATCCCAAAATCGAAAAATATATTCCCGGATCCCGTGAGGATCACTCCCTAAATCACGAGCTTAAAATCACCCGTTCCCGACGCCCCGAAAAAAAGTCCTGCCTCCTCGTAATCTCTACCTTACTTTCATTTTTGCCAAATCACTATTTTCCCTTTCAATAATAAATTTGTATGCCCCATTTATGGGCATTATGTTTTCTAGTCTGTGCATCCGTGCGTTCGTTCGGTCGTCCGTCGTCTGTGCCACTTCATGTGAAAGTTTTTTGTCGAGGTAGTTTTAGATGAAGTTGAGCATGTTTTACTTATTTTAAGAAATATGCAAGTGGTATGACCCCTTAAATAGTAAACATTTCAAAAGAAAACAGTAGACAGAAGCAGGGACTTTCTATACTTACATAGAAAGTCCCTGACAGAATACAGAGAGTCTCTATATATGAAAGTAGTATAATCGTAGTTTACATGTAGATAAACGCGAAAATTATTGTCCTCTCTAAGGATGTATAATGATTGTGGTTCTTGCGATCAAAACACCATGATATGAAACGCGAAAAATAATTGTCCTCTCTTAGGTGGCATGATAGTTGTGGTTCTTGCGATCTAAACACCATGATATGGAGAACGCTCTGATTGGCTTATTAATTTTTCATTTTTGTTATCTATCATACGATGGGTTGTTTTTGTGCAGGTTTCAAACCGGAAGTCTTATATATGACTAAAAGTCAGTCCGATGACGGAATCATATCCGGATTCCTTTTTTGTCGTTTTTCTCATTAAATAACTCAACCAGAATAATCATAACAATGGATGACAAATGCGACTATGCATGTTACCTATAGGACACAGAGGCATGATGATTGATGTATTGTGGAAGGAAGAGAAGCGACACACAAATTGAGGTCTTCTCGTTTAATAGAATAAATAACATTCATTGTCGACATAAACATATGGTGCAATACAACATGTACAATTTAAACTATTTGATGCCAGTAACAACACTTGGTCGATTCCTCTGATCGTTGAATATTTGTCTCAAAGTATATCGGCAGAACAGATGAAAATTAAGTCAGGAATTAGGCTTTTTCTATCAGTTTGGTATTATGATATTATTTTAAATAATGCAAAACTAAAACCTTATCTTATTCTTCAAAAATGCTGCACAAAATGTGGTGAAGCTCAATGTGATATTATAAACATTAAAACAAAAAATATCTCTTTTCATGAACATGATGAAGTAAATGAACTCCCTATCCCTCAATATATTCAGCAATTACACAACATAGAGGGAATAGAAAGCACAAAAGAATTATGATAAGTAGCATAATTTGTGCTGAATAAATTTAAACAATTCAAAATTTGAGAGAGCACAGAAACGCCTTTTTTCACCAACGACATCTAGTTGTTCGAGTGAATGCAAGTCCCCGAAAGATTTCCGAAGTACTTTTCGTTCGAACGACGAAAAACCAGATCCCAGGTAATCACAATCTAAATTTATGGAAAGTCTCAAACACAAACATGTTATATTTATGCTATATTGTATTGATGTTTACTTCGTACTTGGTTTTGAAAATATTTCTTTTGATTGTGTTAAACCATTTTAATTAATATTTTATAGTGTGTTTTTCTATGTTTTGATGTTACACTTCTATTCTCCGGTTAGGGTGAAGATTGGCGGCACTTGTTAGAACGTTTAAGCTCGCTGCATGTGGTTTGCAGCTGTCTTTAGAAACCTGTTGTTCTTTGGTTTTCGTTTGTTGATATAGTTCATAAGTATTTTTTGTTTATCGTTTTCTTATTTAGATTATACATTTGGTTTTGCTGTATATTTAGTTTTACACTAGTCACTTTGAGGCATTTTATTGTCTTCTATTCTATGTGAATCAAGGCTACGTGTTGCAGTCAGTACTTTGACCTATAACGGTTAACCATTTACACATTGTAGCTGGAATGGAGTTATCGCATTGGCACTCATACCACATCTTCTGATATCATTATATAAAAACCTAATAAATTAGTCAACTAACTCAGAAAGTCTATGCTCACTTATAAAGGAGTTAACCAACAAGATGAGTGGGTTAATACTTATTGAAGCATGTTAAATGTGCTAGCTAGATAACCACTGACATGAGTCAGAGCGTTTTTCTGTTTATATCAAAAGTACTAGAACACAGCCGCGAAATTGTGGACATTTACAGCGTGGTTGACAGTGTGTACTGGTGAAGGATGTGTTTTGTTAAAGATTCTCTAACTGGAGAATTTCAGGAAGGGTATAAAAAGTAATAGGTATTTGGTGACAGGACAAATTTTTTAAATCCGCCCCTTTTTTCCAAAGTCTGTTATTTTTTGTTTCTGTTTTTTGTATACTATGAACATACATATACTATAAATGAAGTTTATCTGCTATTTACTATTCATTCCAAGTCTACTATCCTAGTCATTAAAGATATTCCTTATATAATAAATATCAGTAACAGCCGCGGATAATTTAGTTGGAATTGATAGTAAATAGCAAATACATTTCCTTTATAGTTTATGTATGCTCACGCGAAGAAATTGTCCTGTCCCCAAGTAATTATGGATTCCGAAGTTATTTGTGATTTAAAACAGTCTTAAAAGTCCGCCCGATGACGGAAACAATATCCGAACACATTTATTTTCGTTTTTCTCCACAATAACCCAAAATAAATACTCATAAGCAAGGATGACAAATGCAACTTTCCATGATACCCAAGGACACAGAGTCATGATAATTGGTTTATTATGGAAGGAAGATAATCGACACACAAAATGAGGTCTTCTCGTTTAATAGTATAGTTTATATTCGACACAATCTATTTTTTTTTAAACGACATACGACACAGAGTCACCTAAGACTTTGTTTAGATTTTTCTCTCTTATATATGTAATTTAAGATGCTTATGCAATACCGATTGCAGTATTTTATTTTCTGTACAATGTTGAGTACATATGACCTTGTTTTTAGACTTTGTTTTTATAACTTTAAAATCATTTGGATCTTTTCAAGATTTCATGTGACCATATATCAAAGGGGTGATGCAATCCTAGATTTAGCATTGATTTATAGTTTAAATTCAGTAAGTTTGACCTGTCTTTACAGCCCATTAGCAGTAGGGTTTTTCAAGTAAATCGGTACAGTAAATCTTGTATAAAATATACAACTATGCCTTTCATCTTTAGTGATGTTCTTTTTAATGTTGTATAGATCATATATATTTTGGTTTAGTGCTTTGTAAATTATATACTACGAAAATTTTAACGTATTTTGGTAAATAAAAATGAATTTAACATTTTGCAACTGGACAAATTTCCCAACGAACAGACTAGTCCGGCGGCTATAGCATATTTCAGACGAATTGTGCACATCCTGCTACAAGCATGAAATTTGGCAAAAACCTTCCTCAACTATTACTCTTTTATTTAAGATAGGAAGGCATTTCAAAAACAGGTCTCACTTCCGGTAAAATCCAAAATGGCGGACATCATACTTGAATTAGCCTAATATCGAAGGCTAGTATGTGAAAAGGTGTAATTATCATGCTACTAGCATAATATTTGGTACAAACCTTTATTATGTACTACTTTTGGATATATTTTATAGATTAGATGTCTTCAAAAACCCTACCTCCGGTTTAAATCCAACATGGCGGACATTGTATTAAAATAAGCTTATTTTTTAGGGCGGGTAATAAATGTGTTTTAACGTATTACTACTATCATTACATTGTGCAGGAACCTTTCTCTGGTGCCTCTCACATTGATGTAATGTATAAGACACATGTCTTTAAAACCCTTACTTCCGGTAATATACAAATAGCCTTAAAAAGCCTTCCCTTTTGCGCAAATAGTAATTGTCTTGCTTCGTTAACCATGTTATACCCATACGTTAAGTGTGTGCGATCTTACAGTAAAACCCCGGTGATTTAGGCTGATCAATCATCATTCTTAAGCTAAAGCCACATCTTCAAATGCCATCAATGTCTCCCACGCTTTTTTTTTTGCTCAGGATATTCTTTTTTATCCACCTCGACTGTAGGGTTACCATAGATTTCAATATAAACATTATTCACATGTACATTTTCTGGTAACTTTATGTTATGTGTCTAAAAGATGCAACCTGCAGATCACAACTTGGAACCAGTATGTTAAAATAAATTTTATATGAATATTCTACATCTCCCCAAAAGAGGCATCACTGTGGTTTGAGAAACAATTGTATTTACAAAGAACAACCTACGCAGGCCTAACGAAGTTATATCTAACAACTTCTGCCAATTTCAATAGAATTTTACGATGAGGTTTCATGAACTGTCTATGCATGTTCTTTTTATTTTGTTATGAAGAGCCTTATCATCCAACTGATGTGGCTGTGATATATCTCTATCTTTCTGCTTTATTGAGATTCTGTTATATCTCCATCATTCTGTCTTATTGAGATTATGTTATATCTCCATCTTTCTGTCTTATTGAGATTCTGTTATATCTCCATCTTTCTGTCTTATTGAGATTCTGTTATATCTCAATCTTTCTGTCTGATTGAGAATCTGTTATATCTCCATCTTTCTGTCTTATTTAGATTCTGTTATATATTACCATCGTTCTGTCTTTTTGAGATTCTATAATATCTCCATCGTTCTGTCTTTTTGAGATTATATAATATCTCCATCTTTCTGTCTGATTGAGATTCTGTTATATCTCCATCTTTCTGTCTGATTGAGATTCTGTTATATCTCAATCTTTCTGTCTGATTGAGATTCTGTTATATCTCCATCTTTCTGTCTGATTGAGATTATATAATATCTCCATCTTTCTGTCTGATTGAGATTCTATTATATCTCCATCTTTCTGTCTTATTGAGATTCTGTTATATCGCCATCTTTCTGTCTGATTGAGATTCTGTTATACCTCCATCTTTCTGTCGGATTGATATTCTGTTATATCTCCATCTTTCTGTCTGATTGAGATTCTGTTATATCTCCATCTTTCTGCCTGATTGAGATTCTGTTATATCTCCATCTTTCTGTCTGATTGAGATTATATAATATCTCCATCTTTCTGCTTTATTGAGATTCTGTTATATCGCCATCTTTCTGTCTTTTTGAGCTTCTGTTATATCTCCATCTTTCTGTCTGATTGAGATTATGTTATATCTCCATCTTTCTGTCTGATTGAGATTCTGTTATATCGCCATCTTTCTGTTTTATTGAGATTCTGTTATATCTCCATCGTTCAGTCTTTTTGAGATTCTGTTATATCTCCATCTTTCTGTCTGATTGAGATTCTGTTATATCTCCATCTTTCTGTCTGATTGAGATTCTGTTATATCGCCATCTTTCAGGTTTTATTGAGATTCTGTTATATCTCCATCGTTCAGTCTTTTTGAGATTCTATTATATCTCTAGCTTTCTGTCTTATTTAGATTCTGTTATATTTCCAGCTTTCTGTCTTTTTGAGATTCTTTTATATCTCCATCATTCTGTCTTATTGAGATTCTTTTATATCTCCATCTTTCTGTCTTATTGAGATTCTTTTATATCTCCATCTTTCTGTCTTAATGAGATTCTGGTATATCTCCATCGTTCTGTGTTTTTGAAATTCTGTTATATCTCCATCTTTCTGTCCTTTTTAGATTCTGTTATAGCTCCATCTTTCTGTCTGATTGAGATTCTGTTATATCGCCATCTTTCTGTCTTATTGAGATTCTGTTATATCTCCATCTTTCTGTCTGATTGAGATTCTGTTATATCTCCATCTTTCTGTCCTTTTTAGATTCTGTTATATCTCCATCTTTCTGTCTGATTGAGATTCTGTTATATCGCCATCTTTCTGTCTTATTGAGATTCTGGTATATCTCCATCGTTCTGTGTTTTTGAGATTCTATTATATCTCTAGCTTTCTGTCTTATTTAGATTTTGTTATATTTCCAGCTTTCTGTCTTTTTGAGATTCTTTTATATCTCCATCATTCTGTCTTATTGAGATTCTTTTATATCTCCATCTTTCTGTCTTATTGAGATTCTTTTATATCTCCATCTTTCTGTCTTAATGAGATTCTGGTATATCTCCATCGTTCTGTGTTTTTGAAATTCTGTTATATCTCCATCTTTCTGTCCTTTTTAGATTCTGTTATATCTCCATCTTTCTGTCTGATTGAGATTCTGTTATATCGCCATCTTTCTGTCTTATTGAGATTCTGTTATATCTCCATCTTTCTGTCTGATTGAGATTCTGTTATATCTCCATCTTTCTGTCCTTTTTAGATTCTGTTATATCTCCATCTTTCTGTCTGATTGAGATTCTGTTATATCGCCATCTTTCTGTCTTATTGAGATTCTGGTATATCTCCATCGTTCTGTGTTTTTGAGATTCTGTTATATCTCCATCTTTCTGTCTATTCTAGATTCTTTTAAATCTTCATCTTTCTGTCTGATTGAGATTCTGTAATATCTCCATCTTTCTGTCTGATTGAGATTCTGTTATATCTCCATCTTTCTGTCTTATTGAGATTCTGTTATATCTCCATCTTTCTGTCTGATTGAGATTATGTTATATCTCCATCTTTCTGTCTGATTGAGATTCTGTTATATCTCCATCTTTCTGTCTGATTGAGATTCTTTTATATCTCCATCTTTCTGTCTTATTGAGATTCTTTTATATCTCCATCTTTCTGTCTTATTGAGATTCTTTTATATCTCCATCATTCTGTCTTATTGAGATTCTTTTATATCTCCATCTTTCTGTCTTTTTGAGATTCTTTTATATCTCCATCTTTCTGTCTTATTGAGATTCTGGTATATCTCCATCGTTCTGTGTTTTTGAGATTCTGTTATATCTCCATCTTTCTGTCCTTTTTAGATTCTGTTATATCTCCATCTTTCTGTCTGATTGAGATTCTGTTATATCGCCATCTTTCTGTCTTATTGAGATTCTGGTATATCTTCATCGTTCTGTGTTTTTGAGATTCTGTTATATCTCCATCTTTCTGTCCTTTTTAGATTCTGTTATATCTCCATCTTTCTGTCTGATTGAGATTCTGTTATATCTCCATCTTTCTGTCTGATTGAGATTCTTTCATATCTCCATCATTCTGTCTTATTGAGATTCTTTTATATCTCCATCTTTCTGTCTGATTGAGATTCTATTATATGTCCATCTTTCTGTCTTTTGTAGATTCTGTTATATCTCCATCGTTCTGTCTTATTGAGATTCTGTTATATCTCCATCGTTCTGTGATTTTGAGATTCTGTTATATCTCCATCTTTCTGTCTGATTGAGATTCTGCTATATCTCCATCTTTCTGTCTGATTGAGATTCTTTTAAATTTCCATCTTTCTGTCTTATAGAGATTCTGTTGTATCTCCATCTTTCTGTCGTTTTGAGATTCTGTTATATATCCATCTTTCTGTCTTATTGAGATTTTGTTATATCTCTATCTTTCTGTCTGGTTGAGATTCTGTTATATCTCCATCTTTTTAATTGATGTGTCGTTTTTGTACTTATTAGTACATATAGCACTGTGTAGGTTTTCACATGTGTGTTTAATTATAACAAATGATCTAGAAAGGCATGATGTTGCCGTTTATTGTTTACTAAACACTGTGTAAGTTTTCACCTGTGTGTTTAATAATAACAAATGATCTAGAAAGGCATGTTGTTGTCGTTTAAGGTTTACTAAACACTGTGTACGTTTTCACCTGTGTGTTTAATTATAACAAATGATCTAGAAAGGCATGTTGTTGCCGTTTATGGTTTCCTATACATTGTGGGGTTTTCTCATTGTTGAAGAACATTCATTAAATCCACACCCTCTGGTACTTTTACATCTATTGGAGATCACGCAAAATGTCGTATTAAATATCAAACTGGAAGTTTGTAAAACTGAAATCTTGTTATGTTTAAGTATCTTGTTTTATAGACTGGGTTCCTGGTATGTATACTTGCCTTGATATATGAAATAGGTTACATACAAAAGTATATATTAACAATACAATACAATATGTTTTATTCAAAAACACTCGGTCACATTCACACGTGAAACAAATGGTAAATACATACAAAATACAATCCCATACAATCATAAAAAGAAATAAAAACATCTTTGAAATGGAATACATTAATAATTACTATAGTTTATAGTATTTTCGTTAAACATTAACAGTACCAGCTCAGAATTTTGTGGGCAAGTACAACTATTTTGATTTCATCTTATTGTTTGTCGGTTTATCTGTCAGGCTTTTTTCTGGACAAAGTGATGTATGTTATTAATTGTTTTTATTTATTTGGCTGTTTTGTATTAATTTTTTGAAAGTCAAGTGCTAGTGATTTACTGTCAGATGTTTTGTGGATGATACCATTACTATGCCTTCATATTATACAATGTACACAATAAGAAACTTTAAACAGTCCCCAAATGAAGGAGCACAATTGCTTGAAAGGTAAAGTTATAAAACAAAAATTGGCAATGGCTTTTGAAGATACTGCAAGAAAAATATAAGATAAAATAAGAAAAGATTTCCTGAACATTTCAACAATAGCAAGTGTAATTCGTTTGATATGCTTTTAACAATCTAGTATAATATGTATTTACAGGCAGATTTTTTTATCATAGATAAGGGTGTTAATAGAGTTTATAGAGGAAAGAATGATAGTGTAAAAGAAGAGGGACGACAGATACCAAAGGGACAGTCAAACTCATAAATCTAAAACAAACTGACAACGCCATGGCTAAAAATGAAAAAGACAACCAGAAAAACAATAGTACACATGACACAACATAGAAAACTAAAGAATAAACACACGAACCCCACCAAAAACTAGGGGTGATCTCAGGTGCTCCGGAAGGGTAAGCAGATCCTGCTCCACATGTGGCACCCGTCGTGTTGCTTATGTGATTACAAATCCGGTAAATAGTCTAATTCGGTAGGTCACATTCATGAAAGGGAAGGGGATTGTAGTTACGACGTAAGGAACATATCCGATATCGTTTTTGAAACTGTTATTCCATAACGGTTAACGAACTCCGTGATGGCGTCCGTAAAATTTACGAAGGGATGATTTCAACTTCACCATTTGGAACTCTTGGTTTAATAGCTTCCTTGTGAGCAGTAACCCTCTATCAAGAAAATCATGATAGGAAATGCAAGCACGGGAATATCGTATAAATTGGGAGATATATACCCCGTATGCAGGTGCTGCTGGAATGTTGCTACTTAGAATTGGAAAGTTCACAATTGGAAAGCTGAAATCATCTCTTTTGTCGTAAAGTTTTGTTTTCAACCGACCCTCATTGTCAATTTCTAGATGTAAGTCAAGATATGAAGCCTACTTAACTGTATCTGTAATATCCTTTATCTTCAATTCGATGGGATAGATGCGTTCCACATAGTCACCAAATTTTGAATTGTTTAGTGAAAGAACGTCATCTATATAGCGGAAAGTAGAGTTAAAGGATATTGCTAACTTCTTATCTTTCTTCCTAAGAAGTTCCTGCATGAAGTCAGCCTCATAATAATACAGAAACAAGTCGGCAAGTAGAGGGACACAGCTTGTAATGTATAGAATAAAGGGTAAACAATTTAAGAATCGAGAAAATGATCAAAACAAGAATAGAGAAAAATTATGAACAAAAAAGAATAGAGAATATTGGATTTTGAAATACAGATTAGGGAAGAACGGACACACTTTATAAAGGATAGATGAAAATTGAAAATGGAAATGAAAGAATACAAAAGTGAAGGAACCCTCATCCAGATCCCACATATATTTTCATATGATTTTCAATATAAAACTTTTATATATAAAAAAAAAAACCCACACATTTCGTAATAAAAAAAGGCCTTCCATCATGTGACATGTTTTACGTTTTCTACACACCACCGTATCGCTGTATGTATTCTTTAAGACAGTTAGATACGAGGATTTACATTTAACATTTAACATTTGGTCACATGGCAATACCACTCGTGTTTAAAACAGTTTGATACAAGGATTCACATTTAACATTTGTTCACATGGCAATACCCTAACTCGTGTTTAAAACAGTTTGATACGAGGATGCACATTTAACATTTGGTCACATGACAATACTCATACTCCCAATCGTTTACTCCTTTATAACAGTAAGGCCTCCCTTCACCTTTAGGATCTCTACAGTAATTATTCGGGTGATCGGCTGGATCTGATGGAAGGTCATATGTACTGACTGTATCCCAACGCTTACAAGTGGTCCCAAGAGCACTGCAGCTGACTTTACCTCTATAGGTAGAACTATCGTTGTAACAGTCATCAACTACAAAAGACAATCATGTAATGCATATATAACAGTGTATATAATTTGCCAATCCTTAAATACAATTATTACTGTATCTCAACGCTTAGCTTACAGGCGGTCCCAATAACACTGCAGCTGACTTTACCTCTATAGGTATAACTATTATTGTAACAATCATCTACTATAAAAGACAATCATGTAATGCATAACAGTGTATATAATGAGCGAATCCTGATATACATTTTTACTGTATCCGTTATGAATTTCTAATCTAAAATGATAAGTGAACAGACGACAAAATCATGATTCATGAATAAATTAAGAAATAATATATAATGTTTACTGCTTTTATTGATTCATGATATAGGTATGAGATGCGGACAGGTTTTTAGTGCGCCTATAACAGATAACATGTAATGTAAAATGTTTTGGTTACTGTACTTAGTTTTTTTGTTGCATGGCGGTCGTAATGGGGGTATGACGAATAACGCAAAAATAATGGCAAATGACGTTAGTGGTTATGTTTGGAAGATGATGATACAATGTACATATCCTTCAAGACGAAAAAAGGTAGATTGATTTCGACAAAAATAACTGTCACGATAATTATTTAAGACCTCTGATGAATCAAGATCAAACGAATCAAGATCAAATAATTTGACGAGTCATGGTAACATTTTGACTAATTTGACGATAACAGTAGCCGAAAATAACCGTTTGACGCCTGACGGTAAAGGGCATTTCTACACTCCTGCATACATCAGTACCTGTAATTTTTTAAATCTTATATCAATAATAGTTATGTATGAATGTAGTTACTGCTATCGAAATAAATACACATGTGAATGGGATTGATTACAATCTTTATCTTTCCGTCAAACTGTTTGATTCAATTCGTTTTATTTGACGTTCTTTGTGTGCTTTTTTTGGCATAACATCTACTTCAATACGTTGAGCCCAGGGCGCATATTATAGTGGAGACTACTTTATAATGACTGCTTCAATAAATGTTTTTAAATAGTAAAATTAAAATTTCTCTTTTTATCTATTAAAATAGTTGCAATTATTTTATCACTTCAAAGATACAGGAATACAGTTAGCCCATACAATGTTAAAATGACGTAAGAAATCATATTATAGAAAACGAGTATTTCTGTTAATTGACACGATATGATCCATATAATATAATGACATGTGCCGTACCTCAAATAATTGTTAAACGTTATATTATCAGGTTTATGAACAGTGAATTATGATAACAATTTATAATCAAAGATCACGGCATCGACCCTCTTCCCTGAAACTGCCAGTGATTGTATTTGCGTTTCCCTCAACAACAATTTTGAGTTCTCAATGCTCTTCAAATTTGTACTTGTTTGGCTTTATAACTTTTTTTATCTGAAAGTCATTGATCTTAATAAATGTCCTGTTTACAAAACTCTGATTTTTTCGAAAAAACTAAGGATTTTCGTATCCCAGGAATAAATTACCTTAGCCATATTTGGCACAATTTTTTGGAATTTTGGGTCCTCAATGCTCTTCAACTTTGTACTTGTTTGGCTTTATAACTGTTTTTTTATCTGAGCGTAACTGATGAGTCATATGAAGACGAAACGCGCGTCTGACGTATTAAATTATAATCCTGATACCTTTGATAACTTTTTATATACATCATGTCAATGAAATATTAGCCATGATAAATGGGCTGATTTAGGATTATATACTGTTATTCTTAACAGTGAGTTATGATAACAAATGATTTAGTGTTCCAATTAAACAATACGATCTCAAACCCCTTCACTGAATCCGCCACTGATTGAATGTAGGTTTCCATCAACAACTGTTTAAGTTATAAACAGCATGTCAATGAAATGGATGCAACAATAAATGGCTAGATTCAAGTATATATTAAGGGGGTGTCATTTTAATCAGTGAATTATGATTACAATTTTATATAATTTTCCAATCAAAGTGTACGATCTCGACCCTCCTCCCTAAATCCGCCACTTATGATTTGTGAGTTAGCTTTGTCAACTGATTTAAATTATAAACATCATGTCAATGTCATGACACAGGCCCTTATTAAAACGGGCGCGTTATTCCATTAAAGTTTTTAACGATGATTAATGATATAATTTTCTAATCTAAGGGTACACCCTCGGCATAACACTCATTCGCCACTTTAACCACCAAAAGCCGTGACTGATGACACAAGGGCGAATCCAGGATTATTTAAAGATGACATAATTCCATAACATTGAATTATGATAACAAACGATATAATTTTCCAAACCAATGGGTAATCCCTCGACTCCCTCTCTAAATCCGACACTGATGAGATATGCGTAAACTTTAACCACTGATACATGTTACATACACCTTTTCAATGAATTACATGCAAATATCATTCCTTTTATTTGTATTGTAGGTATCAATATTTCTTATATAATTTCATTTAATAGAATAAATATCAGTCACAGTAGTCAGTGAATCATATATATATATATGTTCATCCGATAGTTTGATGATGAAAGCTCGTTCTAGTCTTTTGTTTCTAAGTTGAATTGATTTTTAAGTTGAGATGTGCACTTACCCTAATCAATTAAAAATGTCCCTGGAGTGTTTTTATTATATTTACTGTTACTTTTACAAATTCGATTTTTTGTGGTGTTTTTGTACTTCAAAATTTTGATTTCCCATGTGTATCGGTAAAGTACATTTATATTGTAAATTTTATGTGTACTGATTGATATTATTGTCTTAAGTGCATGCTTTTCTATTGATTTTGATAGTTCTTATAATGTGCAACTTGAACACGGTCTCAGGTAAGGGGTTGGTTGAATACCTGCAAACGTGTTTAACCCTGCCACATCCTGTATATGGTTGTCCAAAGCCAGGAGCAGTTCGGAGGTTATCGTTCGTTGCTTATTATTAATTTGCTCTCTTTTGTACATAAATCAGGCGGCTGGTTTCTTTGATTGCATTGTTAATATATTGCCATGTCAATGCCTTGTATAGTTTTCTATGCGGTATTGTTTTTACTCATTGTTGAAATCTATGTTTGATACATGTAGTTGTCCCATTTGTTATCATATCATATCCATACTCCCTATTCTTTATTCATGTTGTTCCTTTTTTACATTGAAGATCTAAATGCACATATTTTCAACATTTTTAGTCCGTTTGTGCAGGAACGTTATCCCAAAATACGTTTATTTACATAGACTTTGTCTTAATTTGTTTTGAATATTGCAAAAATATTGAGAAAAAAAACACATTTTAAACCAACCTTTATCGAGTGTTTCACAGATATATAAATTAATGCAAAATAGTTAAAGACTTAAAATATGTAAACAAAATAAAACATACCACCACATGACATACTGAAATCTGACCAGGTTCCATCCGATTGACAAATTCTGCTAGGGCAATGATCTGTCGACACATCAGCGGTTAAAGATTTACAGCTGTATAAAGCTCCCAAAAATCCATATGACATGTTATATTTGACAGTCAATCTAACGGGTATGTTTTCAACCTGTTGACACGTGTCACCTGAAATACAGAAAAAATAGCCATGTCATAAAAAGATGATTGTAATTATTATTCATTTATCTGTTAGAAGGGGAAATTGCTAGAAGACAAAAAATACAATGACCAAAAGCAAACAACAAAGATAAACAACAATTTCTATAACACTTTAAATACCCGTACTATTAAGTCCATCAACACATCATGTGTTATGGACGGGTTATATAATCTTCTTTTACTTGTGACCCTCAGCATTTTCACCCTTAAATATCGATGATAAATAATTAAAAAATACGAATGACACTGATAGAATACGAACTGAGCCGATAATATTTCCGATTATTGAATAATATATCATGACAGCATTCGTCATAACTCGGTCGATTCCGTACCTCCATTTTGACGAAGAGAAGCGGAGTCACCCGAAGTTTGCCGATTGTCATGAAAGCCTTCGTCACAACTCAACCGGTTCCGTACCCCAATTTAGATGAGGAAAAGCAGAGTAACCCGAAGATTGCCGATTGTCACGACAGTTTGTTCAGTTCATTGCCTTTTTTAGTTGTAGGAAAGGCTAATAATGTAGTATTATACAGTATGTTACTGTATAGTATATAATATTGGACAGCCATCGTATGTTGACTGCTCCAATAGAACGTTTGCAGGTTTAATTAAGGGTTGAATAGTTTACCGATGTTTGAATACCGTAAAAAGCTACAGATTGTACGAATCCAGATAACAGCTTAGAACTGAGGGAATAGAATTAATTCCAAAGGGATCGATACATTGTGCTACAACATAGAAGGTGTCTATATAATATATGCATACATCACCTGCAATGGAGTCACTCCATATAATAAATATTGTAATCAGGAATAAGATACAATTGGGAGTAGGACACAATCGGCAACAGAACACAATTGGGAATAGGTCAAATTCGGAAATAGGAAACAATTGTGGCACCTGCAACGTCACTCCATAAAAATTATCGCAATCAGGTATAAGACACAATTTGGAGTAGGATACAATCGGCAATATAACACAATCGGGAACAGGACATATTCGGGTATAGGAAACAATAATGACACCTGCACCGTCACTCCATATAAAAGATATCACAATCAGGAATAAGACACAATTAGGAGTAGGATACAATCGGCATTAGAACAAAATCGAGAATAGAACATATTCGGGAAAAGGAAACCTTTGTGACACCTGCAACGTCACATCATATAAAAAATATCGCAATCAGGAATTAGACACAATTTGTAGTAAGACACAATCGGCAATAGAACACAATCGAGAATAAAACATAATCGGTAATAGGAAACAATTGTGACACCTGCATTGTCACTCCATATAAAAAATATTGCAATCAGGTATAAGACACAATTGGGAGAAGGACACAATCGGTAAAAGAACACAATCGGGAATAGAACATATTCGGGAATAGGAAAAAATCGAAAATAGTACACAATATGGAATAGGACACAATTGGGAATGAGACACAATCGGGAAAAGAACACAATCGGGAAAAGAACACAATCGGGATTAGGGTATATTCGGGAATAGGACATAATCGAGAAAAGAACACACTCGGGAATAGGATATATTCGGGAATAGGACACAATCGGGAATAGACACAATCGGGAATAGGACATAATCGAATAATAAGGTTCAATTAGTTTAATTACAGAAAAGAAGACTGTACTGATACATAAAGATATGAGACCGAGAAAAAAGTCACTGTTGAGTTGAGACACCGACGAATCTTATCGGTCATACTATTGTTTTAACATATTTATCAGCACAGCATATTTATGGAATGTTAAATCATTCACTTATCAAATAAAACTTACATTTTGTGATTGGACAAAATTCCCAAGAATAATGTGCATCATTCGTATAACACCATGGAGTTAACCTATGGGAAGGATCTCTACAATAATTCGAATTGAAGTCCGACATCTGTTCGGAAGTAAATGAGTGTGAGTGCGGGGTTTGGAGATTCCACTTTTGACAGGTTCGTCCACTGTGAGTATAGTTAACATGTCCATTATAGTTCCAGCTTTCTTCAAGAAAGCAGTCCGCTATGAAAATTATAGAAACGGTTATTTCATTCATTCACCTTTCGAACAAGCAATACTTTTACATAAGCAATATTTTAGCAGAAATATTTCTTACTATAAAAATCAAACGATTTATTTCTTTAGTTGATACTTCCTGGCTTATAAGATGTTTTTCAGAACTTAATTCAACAATGAACATTCTAATTATACGTAGATTATTTTTCCGTAATAAGGAACTACATGTAAACGATTCGTCAAACTAAGCCGTTTTATTATCGTCTAAAAGATCGTGTACATATTTTTGTCATTCACCAAAGTCACCGTAAAACAAGTGCCAGCAAGTTCTTGATTGTTTCAGACCTATTTTTTAGGTGGTAAAATATAAGGGTTTTTGCTACTCTCGCTTTTGACTTTGTGTATAGTTTCAGAATCCTCTAGTCTTATCCATGTAGTGCAAGTAAGCAAATTGCCCGCTTTAAGGTGATTGCTGCTCAGTTTCAAAATAAATAACTTTCCATTAAACTAGTATATATTGATAGGGGATAAATTGAGGAATCAAAAAACCAAAACAAATATAGGGGTCAATGTGATCGTTTTCAAGATATTAGCCATTGGAAATTTTAGCGGGAAAATGTTCTCTCTTGATTTTTCATAAATTTATCATTGACCAGTTAAAGTTTTCAAAAACTATTAAAAAATAAATAAGATTTTATAAGACTTTTACAAATGGCTTAAAATTGAACATGTAAAAGATTTATAAAAAGAAAAATAGAGGTTCATGGGCAAAGTTTCGTAAGGCATTCAAATGGATAAAACCAGAGGATTTTGAAAATCTGATAAAAATTCCAAAACATGACAAGCAAACTTCCTCAAAGAGCTTGTTCTTCTTAACTAAAGGAGCGAACGTCCTTGAATATGATCAATCCTTATGGTAAAATGTCATCAGCTCCAGGATTCAGACAACACTATAGAAATACAAATATAGATATAGGTGTCATTACTGGAAAATCCAGAACAGATTATGATTTATTTTACCTCCTATTGGTGTCTTTAACTCCTTGATGTCTGAAATAGAAATATCAATGTTTGATCATATTTCATGTAAGCCGATCTTTAAACTTGTTGAACAACCTATAATATACTCAAAATGATATGTGTGTATATCAATAATAGATGGTGCAGTTGCCTTTCTATGTTTTCTGTGTTTGAAAGATAAGTTCGTCTTGTATTATATTTATGCAATATGATCTAGATGAACAATATAGCTTAGAAATGCAACACTAGATTATTCTTTCTAATTCCCATTTTTCAATATGCAATTTTTGTAAAACAAATGTATGGCCGTTAATTTAATTTTTAACTTCATAGTTTATAAAAATAAATTACAGTTTTAAAGTTGAATTGATTACGTCATTTTTAATGTCCCAATCATTTGTTATCCACTGAATCTCTGGGTTCCCCTTTCTCAATGGAATATTTATAGATTATCGTTGATCATCTCAACGAGATTGATATTCTCGCTTGAGCCGGGACGGCGAAAGCGAGAAAGGCAATAGAGTTGAGATGATCAATGATAATCTGTTTATCGCTATTTTACCTATGACGACGTTGTCAATTTCATGTCAATTTTGTTAGCAACGCCACGTGTCTGCTTAGTTGTTAGCGATAATTTTCCATCTCAAGCGAGTAGCATGATATGAAAATTATCACAAAAAAAGATCAAAGGAAAAATGCACAAAATAGCGATAATAGTCATTATCAATGATTGTCAGTAACCAACGCCTAAAAGATTGTCAGGAAAGTCAACCAATAATGGTATGCATGTTTTGCATTTCCCCCACCCATTACAGCATGTACAGTGTGTTTTGCCAATTAAGCAGTTCAAACTTTCGGGCTTTGAATGTTTTTAAGCAGTTGATTCTTTTGCATTTTAGTTTATGGGAAACATTTTTGGCATAAATGTGACTACCATTGCATTCAAAGCTTTAATTACAATTTGACCGTATCGGATGACGTGGCGTTTTGACTACGTATTAATCTGGTCATTAATGGTCATCAACACATGCCATCTGTCTGTATCTTAACCTGAATGGACAGTAGGACGAGTTTCTGGCATCGAACTGCCATGTTACATTACGTTCACGTATTTCTGTTTTCAATATTCCTATAGGCTGATTCAGATAGTTGTCGCTTATTATCGGCAGTTTGGAGGTACAACATTTTAAAACAGATCCAAGTGTCGAATGGATTGAAAGAATGCAATCACGAGAAAAAAACCTTTATCGTTTTCACATTTTGCTTTAACACATGTTAAGAAAATTCCTGCAACCTTAAATTCCGGTGTATGTTCAACCTCAGATAAGACTAATATTATTTTTTTCTAACAGAAAGAAGTATTGCAAGTTTGAATACATGTAGAAGTTATTTGAGGATCAATCATGATTTGGTTGAAAAAATCAACAAAATGTGTGTTGCATTTTAAAAGTCTGTCAGAATATAATAGCTTTTTTCATAATTTTATCAGATTCTTGTTATTTATCCATAGCTATTTGAAAAAATTACCATAGTCATATGAATAACAATATCAAAAGAATAATTTCCCACAAAATTTACATTGCTCTTTTTTTTAAAACAAAGTCATGGACTATTTTCTATGTGATTAGTTCCGTTTCATATAAACTTTAAATTTATAACAGTCTTTAAAAAGAGCCTTTGAAACAGAGTAGTGAACACTCTTAAGGTGGTATGGGAGTCTAAAATAAAAATGATAGAATTTGTTCTTACTTTGCCAAAACGTAGTATCTAAAAATATTATAAAAAAGATAGGCCACCGCGCATTTTCTCAAGCTACAGGTTGTGACAAAATGACGCATTTTGTATGGATTTTACAGGAAAAAACGCCATTTTGTTATTAGAAACTAAACAAAATGATAGAATTGTAAAATAAATTAGGAAAAGATAGCTTTCAGACGATGCTTTGAGAATATCAAAAGAAAAGATAAGGTCACCGTACGTTTTTTCCGGCTAAAATACAAAATAGGAAAATTCCATGTAGATTCCTTTTAAAAAATGCACTGATTTAGAGTTACCTCCCCTTACAATGCCAATTTAAAAACATTTAAAAACAACCAAAAATAATCTACACTTGAAGTTTTATTTTTATAAAATAGTTTTTTTAAATGAAAATTCACATTAAATATCTGCATTCCTGCATCCAATTTTGTTATCTTGATAGAAAATATGGACCTTAGGTTCTTTGTTTTTTACAATCCAAGATAGCAGAAGACACCCATACCACCTTAAGGTAAACATATAACGCTAGTATTGTTTAATTTTGTTTAAGAAAATACCGAATTACATGGCAAGTTCAATAAGGCGAAAGACCATAGAAACTTACACAATCAAACGTTAGACTTTAGAAGAAAAAAAACTGACGAACGCATTTTTGGAAGAAATGTTAGTCTTATATCTATCTTAACCTCCTGCTTGAATGATATTGTTTATAGACCATCTGTGATACTGACAAAAACTAAGTTAGCAACCCAAACAGATAGATTCATGTGACCAAAATCAGGATCCAGCAGTCAAAACTGTGCAAACATCAATAAAAAAATACAACTGATTAAAAAAAAACAAATAAACATACAAATAAATATAACAAAGACGCCACCAAAAAAGTGGTTGCAGTTGAACATAAATTTCACATTGTACGCTAAACAAATAATAAACGAATTTTATCATTACGATTAAAGTGGAAGCACCATATCAACACAACAAATGATCATTCCTAGCATTTAGAAAAGATACTTACTATTTTTGCCGACTTTTCGTAATACATTCCATCCTAATGTTGTTTCTAGAGCATAAGAAAAAAACTCAGATGTATTTAAACAAAGTTGACAAGTTAAAACGGATTTGTCATAGCTTGCTGCATGACACTTTTCTTCATTTACGCATTCCACTGCGCACTCTAAAGCGCTGTAGTTATAAAAGATCTTACTAGTACTTGAATTGTTATTCGATATGATCCTTTTGTCTTTTTCAACAGAAAATGTGTTTTGTTTCAATTCAAAAGCCGCAGAAAAAATCAGCATGTTAAAAACTGCAATTACTGAACCAACAGTGGTCAATATGGTATAAGGAATCGTCATTTTGTTCACTCTTTGTAATACCTCATCACATATTTTTTTCTGATTTCTTTCAGTTATATAATGAACTCTTGATATTACTATGATGAACCGACGACAGCAGCGATACTTATGTTGTAGCAAAATGATTGTTTTGCACACATTCTTATAAAAAAATGAATTATTAATGCAATACAATAGTTTTAGAATCAATATGGGTACTTTTGAGACGTATTTTAGGTCGACAATAAATGAAAATACAAGAACATCAAAGAAAAATCGGATAGCTTGTCTTTCCAATTTCATTTTGATATTAAAACCAAACTAAAAAAAATCACCATCGTTGATTGTAGTGCAAGGAGGTATCAGTTCATCGT
The DNA here is from genome assembly GCF_963676685.1 of Mytilus edulis. Taxonomy (NCBI): domain Eukaryota; kingdom Metazoa; phylum Mollusca; class Bivalvia; order Mytilida; family Mytilidae; genus Mytilus; species Mytilus edulis. Next base: position 32,872,026 of record NC_092357.1, on the reverse strand, counting down.
TTGTTTATTTCAAAAGATGAAACTGAAAAATGAGATACAAAATTATAGAATATTAACAACTTTACAATTATATAATATATACATATTAGGTCAATGTCAGTAAAAATAAAAACTTTTTTGTATGAGGCTGAGAAACTGGGGAAGAGCGAGGATTTATTGCCGAATACAAAAATGTTTATATTTTTTAGGACATTGACCTAATGTTGTGTTAATACTGTAACTTAAATGAATACATTGATAGCTATTTAAATTGTAACACATATTTCAAACTTATTTTTATCCCTTAATGAACCCATGAACTGTGAGAAAAGAGTTCCAAGATGAAAATGACATTGCACAAAATATAGCTGTGTTACTATATTTACGAAATAAACACAACTAGTTGCATTATAAATATACTTAGTAAATAAGATACACTTTAAAAGACGAAATGTCAATTTGGAGTCAACTATACCTTCTAAATGGGTAGTAAGGTAATACATGACATGTCGTGTATCAAATCTTTGATAGAAAAATTAGTCTGGAATCAAATATACCTTAACTTTATAAGTGGGCTATGCAGTTATACATGACAGGTCTTACATATACACTTTGATAGAAGAATGATTAGTCTGGAGTCAAACGTATCTTCTAAGTGGGTTGGTAGGTTTATACGTCAGCTTTTTTTCCCATTTACACGTCGATAGACGAAAGATGAGTATGGAGTCAAGCATATACTCTAAGTGGATTTGTCAGTCAAATACGATAATTATTTTATCTACACGTTGATAGAAACAAAATTAGTCATGAGTCAAACCTATAATCTTACTGGGTTGGTAGGTGTATACGACAGTTCTTTTATTTACACTTTGATCGACGAAAGATTAGTCTGGAGTCAGACACACTGTCTAAAAGGGTTATTAGGGTGTAAACCACAGATCGTACATTCACATAGTGTCAGATGACCAAAAAAAGTAAATCACAATATTACTGATCACTGAGGAAAATTCAAAGCGAAAAGTCTTTATAGAGATCTTCATTCAAGTATGGACGTATTTTTTTAATTCTCTCCCATCATTCTTATGCACATGGATGAGTCAGGTATACCAACGTAATGTGTAGTATCTTCTGATACAAGACCGCTACAATGTTCTTTGAATAATAGATTGCACTTATGACGACGTCCATGTCAACAAAACGTTATCCGCAAAAATAAACTGTTGACTAAAAGGAATAAAATGTGCATAGGGGAATCAGGCAAACAAAATACACACTAATTAAGGGGTCAGACCTTTATTCATCTTTTATATAAGCTTTGGATTTCAAATATTTTGGCCACGAGCATCACTGAAGAGACATGTATTGTCGAAATGCGCATCTGGTGCAAGAAAATTGATACCGTTAATTTTATTTTTATTATTGAGGGAGCTAACGCTTAAAATTAGCTAAATCAGTCAAATTTTATTAGTGTATTAAGCTATTTACTAGAAACAGTTTGAAAACAATCCATGTAAAGGAGGGACGAAAGATACCTAAGGGAGAGTCTTTCAACTCATAAATCGAAAATTACCTGACAACGCCATGACTAAAAACGAAAAAAAGACAGGCAGACAAACAATAATACACAGGACACAACATAGAAAACCAAAGAATAAACAAAATGGACCCCACCAAAAACTAGGGTTATCTCAGGTGCTCCGGAAGGGTAAGAAGATCCTGCTCCACGTGTTGCTTATGCTTATGTGTAACCTAGAAGCTAAGATTATATTTTTGACAAAGGTTTGTTATGACACTAACATAGTGATTATTTCCCTTAACCTAGTTATACCTCCTTTAGTTTGTTAGGGAGCAACTGTAGATGCAAAGGTGTAGTAGCCAAAAGTAAACATTAAGATAAAACCATCAGTAATGTTTCAAACGCACTGCGCTGCGCTGCTGCGTTTTATGATAATATAGTGTTCCTTGTTTATTGCATTTGCTCTAGATTTTCAAGTTGAGTGTTGTAGAATATGCTATAAAGATTGTTTTGCTATACTAAAAACATTGAAAAAGTTAAACCACAAAAAAACTTTACTCATGGGAAAATTCAAAAAAGAAAACCCCTTATTAAATGACAAATTTAATTTGTTCAGTTCTACAATATTTGTAAAAGGATTTTGATTGCCATATATGTTCGAACTTAGCATCAATGAAATAACATTCATTGTCGACATAAGCATATGATGCAATGCAACATGTACAATTCATACCATTTGATGCCAGTAACAACACTTGGTCGATTTCTCTGATCGCTGAATATTTGTCTCAGAATATATCGGCAGAACAGATGAATTTAAGTCAGGAATTAGGCTGTTTCTATCAGTTTGGTATTACGATATTATTTTAAATAATTCAAAACTTAAACCTTATCTTATTCTTCAAAAATGCTGCACAAAATTTGGTGAAGCTCAATGTGATATTATAAACATTAAAACCAAATATATCCCTTTTCATGAACATGATGAAGTAAATGAACTCCCTATCCCTCAATATATTCAGCAATTACACAACATAGAGGGAATAGAAAGCACAAAAGAGTTATGATAAGTAGCATAATTTGTGCTGAATAAAGTTAAACAATTCAAAATTTGAGAGAGCACAGAAACGCCTTATGTCACCAACGACATCTAGATGTTCGAGTGAATGCAAGTCCCCGAAAGATTTCAGAAGTACTTTTTGTTCGGACGACAAAAAACCAGATCCCAGGTAATCACAATCTAAATTTATGGAAAGTCTCAAACACACACGAACAAAAACATGTTATATTTATGCTATATTGTATTGATGTTTACTTCGTACTTGTTTTTGAAAATATTTCTTTTGATTGCGTTAAACCATTTTAATTAATGTTTTATAGTGTGTCTTTCAATGTTTTGATGTTACACTTCTATTCTCCGGTTAGTATGAAAATTGGCGGCACCTGTTAGAACGTTTAATCTCGCTGCATTTGGTTTGCAGCTGTCTTTAGTTAGAAACCTGTTGTTCTTTGGTTTTCGTTTGTTGATGTAGTTCATAAGTATTTTTTGTTTATCGTTTTTTTATTTAGATTTTATATTTGGTTTTGCTGTTTATATAGTTTTACACTAGTCACTTTGAGGTCTTTTATTGTCTTCTATTTTATGTGAATCAAGGCTACGTGTTGCAGTCAGTACTTTGACCTATAACGGTTAACCTTTTACACATTGTAGCTGGAATGGAGTTATCGCAATGGCACTCATATCACATCTTCTGATATCATTATATAAAAACCTAATAAATTAGTCAACTAACTCAGAAAGTCTATGCTCACTTATAAAGGAGTTAACCAAACAGATGAGTGGGTTAATACTTATTGAATCATGTTAAATGTGCTAGCTAGATAACCATTGACATGAGTCAGAGCGTTTTTCTGTTTATATTAAAAGTACTAGAACACAGCCGCGAAATTGTGGACATTTACAGCGTGGTTGACAGTGTGTACTGGTGAAGGATGAGTTTTGTTAAAGATTCTCTAACTGGAGAATTTAAGGAAGGGTATAAAAAGGAACAGGTATTTGGTGACAGGACAATTTTTTTAAACCCGCCCCCTTTTTCCAAAGTCTGTTATTTACTATTCTAGTCAATATAGTAATCAAACACCTTTATTTTCGTTTTTCTCCACAATAACACAAAATAAATACTCATTAGCAAGTATGACAAATGCAACTTTCCATGATACCCATAGGACACAGAGTCATGATAATTGGTTTATTATGGAAGGAAGAGAAGCGACACACAAAATGAGGTCTTCTCGTTTAATAGTGTAGTTTATTTTCGACACAATCTACTTTTAGTGAATACGACATACGACACAGAGTGACCTAAGACTTTGTCTAGATTTTTCTCTCTACTATATGTAGGTTAAGATGCTTATGCAATACCGTTTGCAGTAATTTATTTTACCATCTGGAAACACATTTTCTGTACAATGTTGGGTACATATGACCTTGTTTTTATGACTTTAAAATCATTTGGATCTTTTCCAGATTTCATGTGACCATATGTCAAAGGGGTGATGCAATCCTAGATTTAGGTTTGATTTATAATTTAAATTCAGTAAGTTTGACCTGACTTTTCAGCCCATTAGCAGTAGGGTTTTTCAAGTAAATCGGTACAGTAAATCTTGTATAAAATATACAACTATGCCTTTCATCTTTAGGGATGTTTTTTTAATGTTGTACAGAACATATATATTTTGGTTTAGTGCTTTGTAAAATATATAACACGAAAATTTTCAGGTATTTTGGTAAATAAAAATGAATTTCACATTTTGCAACTGGACAAATTTCCAAACGAACAGACTAGTCCGGCGGCTACACGCATATTTCAGACGAATTGTGCACATCCTGCTACAAGCATGAAATTTGGCATAAACCTTCCTCAACTATTACTCTTTAATTTTAGATAGAAAGGCATTTCCAAAAAAGGTCTCGCTTCCGGTAAAATCCAAAATGGCGAACATCATACTTGAATAAGCCTAATATCGAAGGCTAGTACATGAAAAGGTGTAATTATCATGCTACTAGCATAATATTTGGTACAAACCTTTGTTATGTACTCCTTTTGGATATATTTTATTGATTAGATGTCTTCAAAAACCGTACCTCCGGTTTAAATCCAACATGCCGGACATTGTACTAAAATAAGCTTATTTTTTGTGGCGGGTAATAAATGTGTTTTGACGTATTGCTACTATCCTTACATTGTGCAGGAACCTTTCTCTGGTGCTTCTCACATTGATGTAATGTATAAGACACATATCTTTAAAACCCTTACTTCCGGTAATATACAAAATGGCGGACATAGAATTATCAATTTCTTATTATAATATTCAACTTTTTTTCAAACTGTTGGGTTTTTGTTCTGTCCATTCAATTTTTGGCTTAAAGTTATTATCAAAACCACTTACTAATATTATATTCTGTTGTAAATGTTTAAAAACAAAGTTAACACTTCCGGTATGTTATATTCTGCATGGGGCATGTATGTACGTCTGTATTCATTCAAGACTTATATTAAACTACACTTTATTACAAGCTACACATCATGGATATTATATTACAACAGTAAACATTACTATACAGATAACACGTGTAAAGCAGTTAAGAGTCTGTGTGTGGTCAAAGTACCGTGAGAACTATTGGATTATATTAATCATGTTTATAGACATGATGATAGATATGACATCTCCCTTCTTTACTTAAATGAAATGAAATGGCATCATGTAAAACTTTGCCTTACTAAACAAATAAATTGTAATAATGAAATGTTGAAATGATGTGTATGTAATTAATGAAAATATTGTCTCTAAGGCTAAATTGTCCTAATCTAAATATTAATCTAACTCCTACACATTAGTTCATGTTTTCAATTAGTCTCTCTGGTTTTCTCACCATTCTTCCACTACGCGTACGGTTATAATCATTTACTTCGTTTCGTACATTTTCATCGTTTCGTACATTTTCATCGTCATTTACATCGTCATTTTCAATTACAACATTGTTTTTGTTTTCCATCAAATGTTTTCTATTTCTTCTGTACAGTTTGTCATTTTCTGTTTTAACAATATACGAACGCGAATTGTCTGTATTTTGAACAACGACTGCTGGTTCCCAACGCTTTTCTCTTTGAACATATACATTGTCATTAACGTTCAATTTTGATAATTCTTTTGTTTTCTTATCATAATACAGTTTCTGTTTCTCTTGTTTTTTAACAAATGTTTTCTTTGCATTTTCCGGAACTTCGGTTCTCAACAACTTCTTCGTTATAGGTAATTTCGTTTTACAACGGCGACCCATCAATAGTTGAGATGGCGACGGCATGTCACTGTCTAACGGAGTATTTCTGAAATTCAATATACTCATATACGGATCTTTTCCTTCATAATCAGCTTTCTTTAGTAGCTGTTTAACGGTTTGCACTGTCCTTTCCGCTAATCCATTGCTTTGTTGGTATCTCGGACTCGACGTTATATGTTTAAATTCCCACGATTTCGCGAATTCTTGGAATTTTGAACTTGTATAATATCTTGCATTGTCAGATACAAGTACTTCTGGAATGCCATGTCGTGCAAATATGGACTTCATGTTCATCATGACTGTATCACTGGTCAAATTGTTCAGGATACTAACTTCAAAAAACTTTGAATAATAGTCCACAATTAATAAATACTGTCTGTTTTTAAAATCAAACACGTCTGTGGCTACTTTCTCCCACGGTCGCGATGGTAATTCGGCTTTAATCATTGGTTCCTTTGCATTTGAGTTCTGAAATCGCTTGCATATGTCACACCTTTGGACAATGTCTTCTATTTGTTTTGACATTGCGGGCCAGAACAAAACATCCCTTGCTCTGTTTTTACATCTTTCTATGCCTTGATGCCCCTCGTGAATTCTCTGCAGCATTTCTTTTCTTAAAGCAAACGGCACTACGATTTTTTCTCCTTTGAACACTAATCCTTGTGCTTCATGAATTTCTTCTCTGTAGTCCCAATATGGTTTAATTTTGTCGTTTATTTCGGACTTGCTCTCGGGCCATCCGTCCTTTACAGTTTTCTTTAGCTCTGTTAATGTATCGTCACAGTCTGTTTCTCTTCGGAATTCATCCATTTTCGACTCTGATACGGACACATGTTTTACCAATAAATGTACTTGTGCATCTATGTCCTTGTCACATGAGTTGTCGAACTCATTAAGGTAAGCTCTTGACAAAGTGTCTGATATGTACATCAATTTTCCTGGTTTGTACACTACATTAATGTCATGCTTCTGAAGTCGTAACATAAGTTTTTGTATTCTGGGAGGCGCGTTTACTAGCGGCTTTTTGAATATTGCTTCTAGAGGTTTATGGTCTGTTTCTACCTCAATTGTCCTTCCGTATACATACTGATGAAATCTTTCACACCCGAATACGATGGCGTATAGCTCTTTTTCTATTTGTGCCCAATTTTTCTGCGATGTAGTCAATGCCCTCGATGCATATTCGATTGGCAACTCTTTCTGTAATAGTACAGCACCTAGTCCATTTTGTGATGCATCTACGGATAACTTCACTGGCTTTGTACTGTTGAAATATCTTAGCACTGGAGAGTTTGTGATCAATGTTTTCAGATCTTTGAATGTTTTATCATGATTATCGTCCCATTGAAACGGTACATCCTTTTTCAGTAAATCCCTCAATACTGCTGTGTTTGATGAGAAATTTGGTACGAATTTTGCTATATACGTCACCATTCCAAGAAATCGTTCAAGTTCTTTTTTGGTGGTCGGTGATTTCATTTCGGTTATCGCTTTTACTTTGTTGTCGTCGATTTTCAATCCTTCTCGTGTATACCTGTGACCGAAATATGTCACTTCAGAAATTCCCATTTCACATTTATCACGCCTTAGCTTCAAATTTGCGGTACGGATTCGTTCTAGAACCTCTTTTAATCTCTTGTCGTGCTCTTCTTTTGTACATCCCCACACTAATATATCATCGATAAATGATTCGACACCATTTAATCCATGAAGGATTTTGCATACGGCTTTGTGAAACACTTCGCTAGCAGATTTGATTCCAAACGGTAATCTTAAGAACTTAAATCTTCCGAATGGTGTATTGAATGCACATAAATTAGAACTTTCCTCGTCTAATTTGATGTTCCAAAATCCACTTGAAGCATCAAGCTTACTAAAATATTTTGCTCCTTCAAACTTAGCGGTTATTTCTTCCTGTCTCGGCAATATGAAATGTTCTCTCTTTATTGCTCGATTAAGATCTTTAGGATCCAAACATATCCTTAATTTACCATCTGCCTTTTCTACAATTACTATTGAACTAACCCATTCAGTAGGTTGTTCCACTTTTTCCACAATGCCTAATTTTTCCATTCTCTCTATTTCTGATTTTAATCTATCTTGCAGAGCAATCGGTACTCTACGCGGTGGGTGAATAACCGGATTGATTGATTTATCTAATTCAATATGATGATATCCTTCTAATTCCCCTATTCCATCGAATAAATCACTATTTTCTTTCAAAATAGATTCAGCACTTTTCTCAACTGACATAACTCTATTAATTAGATTTAATTTTTCACAAGCACTTAATCCTAAGATACATTGAGCATTGAAATTAACAACTGCAAATTCCATTCTTTCAATTTTATCTTTGTGAGATACATTTATGTAACATTTCCCTAGCACATCCATTTTTTCACCTGAATATGTGACTAATCTTGTTTTGCTTGGAATAATTTTGGTATCTCCTTTCACTAATTTCAATACTTTGTACGGAATTACATTTGCTTGCGCACCCGTATCCAATTTGAACTTCTGATTTTTTCCATTCAAATTTAAATTAACCATCCAAGAATTTTCACTTTTCTTTTGATTTTCGATACATCCAATGTATAATTCGTCTTCGCTGTCGCTTTCTTCTTCTATAGCATTTATTCTTCTGTTTTTGCACATTTTCTTAAAATGATTCGGCTTTTTGCACTGGTTACACATTTTTCCGTAAGCTGGACAACTTCTAGGTAGATGTTGCATTCCGCATTTCTTGCAATCGTATTTCTGGCCTTTTTGGTTGTCTTTTCTATAATCTCTGTATTGTTGTTTCACTTTTGGTTTGTGTCCTGATTTGTAGTCTTTCCTCATTGCGTGAACTGTTTTATCATCTTCTGTTATAGATTTTAATTGTTGTTTTGAAACTTCCGATGCGCGGCATATATCTATTGACTTTGCGAGTGTCAAGTCTGGAATTCTTAGTAATCTTTCGCGAACATTGTCACTTAGTATACCACATACTATCCTGTCTCTTACAAAACTGTCGCATAACTGTCCAAATTCACATGTTTTGGCTCTGTTTTTTAGCTCTGTGGCATAGTGGTCTATATTTTCTCCTTCACTTTGCGAACACGTGTGGAATTTGTATCGTTCGTAAGTCTGGTTCTTTATCGGATTGCAAAATTGCTCAAATTTTAATAGCAATGGTGCAATTTTGTCCTTTTCATCTTCCACGAAATTAAATGTGTTGAATACTTCCACGGCATCTTCTCCAATACAATGAAGTAACAGCGAGCATTGTAACTTTTCTGCCTTCTCATTGAACTCAGTAGCGTCCAAGTAAAACTGGAATTTTTGTTTCCATTTTCTCCAATTCTCGGAAACATTTCCCTCTATACTTAAGGCTATGGGTGGTTTCAGTTGATCCATCTTGGTAGTTAATCAATTCGTTTTTTCATCTGACACCATGTTATTTTCTGCATGGGGCATGTATGTACGTCTGTATTCATTCAAGACTTATATTAAACTACACTTTATTACAAGCTACACATCATGGATATTATATTACAACAGTAAACATTACTATACAGATAACACGTGTAAAGCAGTTAAGAGTCTGTGTGTGGTCAAAGTACCGTGAGAACTATTGGATTATATTAATCATGTTTATAGACATGATGATAGATATGACACGGTAAAAAAAACCCACAATATGGCGTAAATTTCAAAGATGAGTCCTTAATTTATATCTTCGATGTAGGGTTTTGGATAGATTGATAAAAACAAAATAAAATCACTCAAGTACTAAAACATCTACAAAATCACTACAACTTTCGGCCAAAAATAACGGTCACCACCAAATGCAAACATAGCAGTGCACGGGAGACCCGATTTTCCACATTAACAACGACTGCGGCATCCTTTCTTACATCCACAATGAACAAGCTTCTGACAAAATGATGAAGCCTAAAAAAGTTTTTTTTTTAAATTAAACTCCGCCTTGACTGGGAAGCATGAGAGCCAATCCCAGGCTCGTCTCCCTAAACACCTACTTAAGTATATTGCATGTTTTACATGCTGGAAAAGAATAAACCAAGTTGAGGGAATAGCCTTAAAAAGCCTTCCCCTTTGCGCAAATAGTTATTATCTTGCATCGTTAACCATATTATACCCATACGTTAAGTTTGTGCGATCTTACAGTAAAACCCCGGTAATTTAGGCTGATCAACCTCATTCTTTATGTTAAAGCCACATCTTTAAATGCCATTAATGTCTCCCACGAGGTTTTGTTTTTGCTAAGGATATTTTATCTTATCCACCTCGACTGTAGGGTTACCATAGATTTCAATATAAACAATATTCATACGTACATTTTTTGGAAACTTTAAGTTATGTCTCTAAAAAATGCAAACTACAAATCACAACTGGGAACTAGTATGTTCACAAAATAAATTTTATATGAATATTCTAAATCTCCCCCAATAAGGCATAACTGTAGTTTGAGAAACAATTGTATTTACAAAGTACAACCTACGCAGGCCTAACGAAGTTATATCTAACAACTTCTGCCAATTTCCGATGAGGTTTCATGAAACTGTCTTTGCATGTTCTTTTTATTTTTGTTATGAAGAGCCTTATCATCCAACTGATACAGCTGTGTTATATATCTATCTTTCTGCCTTATTGAGATTCTGTTATATCTCCATCTTTCTGTCTTTTTGAGATTCTGTTATATCTCCATCTTTCTGTCTGATAAGATTCTGTTATATCTCCATCTTTCTGTCTGATTGAGATTCTGTTATATCGTCATCTTTCTGTCTGATTGAGATTCTGTTATATCTCCATCTTTCTGTCTGATTGAGATTCTGTTATATCGTCATCTTTCTGTCTGATTGAGATTCTGTCATATCTCCATCTTTCTGTCTGATTGAGATAATGTTATATCTCCATCTTTCTGTCTGATAGAGAATCTGTTATATCTCCATCTTTCTGTCTGATTGAGATTCTGTTATATCTCCACCTTTCTGTCTGATTGAGATTCTGTTATATCTCCATCTTTCTGTCTGATTGAGATTCTGTTATATATCCATCTTTCTGTCTTATTGAGACTCTGTTATATCTCCATCTTTCTAATTTATGTGTCGTTTTTGTACTAATTAGTACATATAGCACTGTGAAAGTTTTCACCTGTGTGTTTAATTATAACAAATGATCTAGAAAGGCATGTTGTTGCCGTTTATTGTTTACTATACACTGTGTAAGTTTTCACCTGTGTGTTTAATTATAACTAATGATCTAGAAAGGCATGTTGTTGCCGTTTATGGTTTACTTTACACTGTGTAGGTTTTCACCTGTGTGTTTAAATATAACAAATGATCTAGAAAGGCATGTTGTTGCCGTTTATGGTTTCCTATACATTGTGTAAGTTTTCACCTGACGTGTGTGTTTTATTATAACAAATGATCTAGAAAGGCATGATGTTGCCGTTTATTATTTACTAACCATGTGTGTTTAATTTTATCAAATGATCTAGAAAGGCGTGTTGTTGCCGTTTATGGTTTACTATACACTGTGTATTAGAAATCTCCCAAAATGTCGTATTTAATATCAAACCGGAAGTTTGTAAGACTGGAATCTTGTTATGTTTAAGTATCTTGTTTTATAGACTGGGTTCCTGGTATGTATACTTGCCTTGATATGTGAAATATGCTACATACAAAAGTATATCTCAACAATACAATACAATATATTTTATTCAAAACCACTCAGTCACACTCACACGTCAAACAAATGGTAAATACATACAAAAAGTAAAATCACAAAAATACTGAACTACTGAATCAAATAACAAAACGCATCAAAAACGAATGGACAAGAACTGTCATACTCCTGACTTGGTACAGACATTTTCAAATGTAGAAAATAGTGGATTAAACCTGGTTTTATAGCGCTAACCCTCTCACTTTGATGACAGTCTCATCAAATTCCGTTATGTTTAAGTACCTTGTTTTATAGACTGGTTTCCTGGTATGTATAATTGACTTGATATATGAAATATGTTACATGCAAAAGTATATCTTAACAATACAATACAATATGTTTTATTCAAAAACACTCAGTCACACCTACACGTCAAACAAATGGTAAACACATACAAAAAGTAAAATCACTAAAATACTGAACTTAGAGGAAAATCAATTCGGAAAGTTCATAATCACATGGCAAAATCAAATAACAAAACGCATCAAAGACGAATGGACAATAACTGTAATATTCCTGACTTGGTACAGGCATTTTCTAATGTAGAAAATGGTGGATTAAACCTGGTTTTATAGCGCTAACCCTCTCACTTTAATGACAGTCTCATCAAATTCCGTAATATTTACATTGATGCAATAACTAAACAGACACAATAAATAAAATATGAATATGGGTACATCAGTCATCATCGTATAACAATTTTAAAAAGAACAATTTAACAGAACACAAAAACATCTACAAACACATTCATTGATTTGTGTGTCTGACGTCAGAAAATTTTATACGTCACATAGAATTGTCGTTCAATGTGCATACAAACAATTTTAAAATTTACCTAGGCAATGTAAATGCAATCACATACAATCATAAAAAAAAAAACAACTTTGAAATGGAATACATTAATAATTACTATAGTTTATAGTATTTTCGTTAAATATTAATAGTACCAGCTTAGAATTTTTTGGGCAATTACAACTATTTTGATTCCATCTTATTGTTTGTCGGTATATCTGTCAGGCTTTTTCCTAGACCAAATGATGTTTGTTTTTAATTGCTTTTATTTATTTGGCTGTTTGGGTTTGTTTTGTGAAAGTCAGGTGTTAGTGATTGACTGTAAGATGGGTTTTTTTTTGGACGATACCATTAATATGTCTTCATAGTATACAATGTACAAAATAAGAAACAATTCAAACATCCCCAAATGAAAGAGCACAATTGCTTGAAAGGTAAAGTTATAAAACAAAACCTGGCAATGGCTTTTGAAGATACTGCAAGAAAATATAAGTCAAAATAAGAAAAAAATTCCGGCCTGAACATTTCAACAATACCAAGTGTAATTCGTTTGATATATTTTTCACCATCTAGTATTATTATATATACAGGCAGATACATACCACGTCATGTCTTTTAATACTGATCATTAAGAAATGATCACTACGTTAGATATGTTGAGTCTAATTCTATGTTGTATTATAGATAAGGGTGTGGATAGAGTTTACAGAAAATAGAATTAAAGCCAAATGTATAGAATAAAGGGCCAAAATAAAGAATGGAGAAAATGATAAAAAAAAAATGAATACAGAAAAATTATTACCAAAAAAAATTGAGAATATTTAATGATGAAATGTGAAGATAAGAGAGGAACGGATACTCTTTATCAAGAATAGAGAAACATTGTAAATGGAATTGAAAGAATACAAAAATGAAGAACCCCTCTTCCAGATCTCACATATATTTTTATGATTATTTTTGAATATACATCTTTTATATAAACAAAAAAAGAATAACACATTTAGTAATTAAAAAGGTTGTTGATCATATGACATGATCTGCGTTTTCTACACATTTTTTCTTCTAAATTGTATGATACGAGGATGCACACTCAATATTTGCTCTCATGGCAATAGGGCCACTCGTGTTTAAAACAGTTTGATACGAAGGTGCACTTTTAACATTTGGTCACATGACAGTACTCATACTCCCAATCATTTGTTCCTTTATAACAGTAAGGCTTTCCTTCACCTTTAGGATCTCTGCAGTAATTAGTCGGGTGATCGGCTGGATCTGATGGAAGGTCATATGTATTGACTGTATCCCAACGCCTACAAGTGGTCCCGAGAGCACTGCAGCTGACTTTACCTCTATAGGTAGAACTATTGTTGTAACAATCATCAACTACAAAAGACAATCATGTGATACATACAAGTGTGTATAATGGGCGAATCCTGTAAAATGTGTATTGCTTTTATTGATTCATGATATAGGTATGAGATGCGGACAGGTTTTTATTGCGCCTGTAACAGATAACATGTAATGAAAAATGTTTTGGTTCCTGTACTTAGTTCTTTTGTTGCATTGCAGTCGTAATAGGGGTATGACGAATAACACAAACAATCATGGCAAATGACGTTAGTGGTAATTTTTGGAAGATGACGATAAAATGAACATATCCTTCAGGACGAAAAAAAATAAATTGATTTTGACAAAAAAACTGTCACAATACTTATTTAAGACCTCTGATAAATCAAGATCAAACGAATCAAGATCAAATAATTTGACGAATCATGGTAAAATTTTGACCAATTTGATGCTAACAGTAGCCGGACGGTAAAAGGCATTTCTACACTCCTGCATACATCAGTACCTTTAATTTCTTATATCAATAATATGTATGAATGCAGTTACTGCAATCGAAAAAAAAAACAACATGAAAATGGAATTGATTACAATCTTTATCTTTCCGTCAAACTGTTTGATTCAATTGGCGTTATTTGACGTCCTTTGTGCGCTTTTTTGGAAAATTATATTATAGAAAACAAGTATTTCTGTTGTTCTGTATTACATATACCATTTCAATGTATTATATACAAATATCATTTTGCTTTATTTGTATTGTAAGTATCACTAACTTTTATTTGTAACCTATTTATTAGAATTTTTCTTTTATTGTAAATATCATTCACTGTAATCAGTCAATCGTATGTTCATCAGTTATTTCGATAAACAAAATTTTTGTATCGTGTATCTAAGTTAGATTGATTTTTAAGATGAGATGTGTTCTTACCCTCATCATTTAACAATTTCCCATGAGTGTTTTTATTACATTTACTTTTACTAATTTCAATTTTATATTGTTAGATGAGATGTGTTCTTATCCTCACCAATTAAAAAATTCCCATGAGTGATTTTATTACATTTACTTTTACTAATTCCAATTTTATATTGTTAGATGAGATGTGTTCTTATCCTCACCAATTAAAAAATTCCCATGAGTGTTTTTATTACATTTACTTTTACTAATTCCAATTTTATATTGTAAGATGAGATGTGTTCTTATCCTCATCAATTAAAAAATTCCCATGAGTGTTTTTTATTACATTTACTTTTACTAATTCCAAACTTATATTGTAAATTGTATGTGTACTGATTGATATTTCCTCTTAAGTGCATGGTTTTCTATTGTTTTTAATAGTTCTTAATTCAATTTTAACACGGTCTTATGTAAAGGGTGGGCTGGACGCCTGCAAAAGTGGATAACCCCGCCACATCCTGTATGTGTCTCTCCAAAGCCAGAGGCAAGTAGTTCGGTGGTGATCGTTCATTGCCTAATATCAATTGTTTCTTATTCAGAACATATATCATGCGGCTAATTTCGTTGCTTTAATGTTAAACATTGTGCCATTTATAGCACAGCGGGTAAATTATCATGTTGTGATTGGTTTAACGCCGTCACGTGGTGACCACCTTTAAGACCGTAGGGGGGTAGTAGATTTCATGACGCGTTAATGGTGACGTCATATATGTATGTTGTTGTGTTTCATTGTTTATTTTTCAACATAACGCAGCAGAAAAATTCCAGCGTGTGCTTAATTCGTTACTCATTGATGAGATCTATGGTTGTTACATGTAATTGTCCAATTTATAATCATATCATATACATACTACTTTTGTTATATTTCTTTGGTACCTTTTTTACATTAAAACTCTTAATGCTCAATTGTTTAACATGTCTGTTCCTTTTGTGCAAAAAGTTTTACCTCTAAATACTTTTCTTTGCATAAACTTTGTCATAACTTGCTTTGAATGTTGCAAAACTATTAACTTAAAAAAAACAGGTCTAACCAAATTTATCAAGGATTGTAAATATGAAAATTAATGCAAAATAGCAAAACATTAACAATATAAAAACAAAACAAAACATACCACCACATGATATACTGAAATCTGACCAAGTTCCATTTGATAGACACACGCTGCTAGGACAATGATCTGTCGACTCATTTGCAGTAAATGATTTACAGCTGTATAAAGCTCCCAAATGTCCATATGACATGTTATATTTGACAGTCAATCCAAGGGGCATGTTTTCAACCTGTTGACACTTGTCGCCTGAAATACAGCAGATAGCAATGTAATAAAATTATATTTTCTTTATTATTCATTTATCTGTTGGAAGGGGAAATTGCTAGAAGACAATTAATACAATGGCAAAATGAAAACAATAAAGATAAACAACAATTTCTTTAACACTTCAAATACCCGAACGGGTTATATAATAAAATTAACGGTACCAATTTTCTTGCACCAGATGCGCATTTCGACAAAACATGTCTCTTCAGTGATGCTCGTGGCACGGGTTATATAACCTTTTCCCACTTGTCACCCTCTGCATTTTTAGCCTTTAAAAAATCGAAGATCAATAATTATTTGTCATAATGAAAAAATACGGTTAGTGTTAAAACACTGATATAATACAAACTGGGCCGAGAATATTTCCGATTATTGAATAATATATCACGACAGAATTTGTCACAACTTTACTTGTAGGAAAGGCTAATAAGATTATTCAGTCAGTTACTATATACCATATAATGATGGACATCCATCGTATTTTGACTGCTCCAATAGAACGTTTGCAGGTTTAATTAAGGATTGAATAGTTTACCGATGTTTAAATATCGTGAAAAGCTATAGATTAGTGATGGACAAAAATCTTAGACCGACCGATATAACAACTTAGAACTGAAGGAATGGAATGAATTCCATAGGGATCGTGATTTTGTGCTCCAACATAGTATGCGTTTTAGATATGCATTCATAATCTGCAATGTCACTCAATATAGAACATATCGCAATCAGGAATAAGACACAATTGGGAGTATGACACAATCGGCAATAGAAAACAATCGTGAATAGGACATACAGTACTTGCAACCTAAGGCGTTACTATTTCAGCGATCAGTCAGCGGTCATCGATCAGTCTCCGATCAGTCAAGTTCGCGTCAAACTCACGTCAGCAATCCGTCAGACTTATAGTAAAAGTAATTGACTGATCGGACTGATCGGACGGATAGTACCGATCGACCTTGATGACGGATTGAACTTTAATACGTCACATGATAAACTATTACAAATTACGGAATCTTAGTTTCGTTTAATCTAATTAAAATGGCGACTCTTGAAAATCGAACGTTCAATGATACATTTTGTTTATTAATTATTTAGCAAAGTTTTATGAATTGAAATGAAAAGAAATGTACAGATAAAACCTAAATTAAAATATCATCATTAAAGAATGGTCTTTTTCGTTTTATTTAGGTAATATATTTTCAAAACCGGCGAGTTCTTAAACGGTGTCTACATCGCGATTTTTATTTCATTATTTTCCAAACATTCTCGGGAAAAACAAAATGAAAGAATCAGTTATTGAAAAATGTAGTCTATTTTTTTTTTCAATATTTTAAATTTTTGTATCCTTATCATCATAAAATTCTTAAAAAATAACTTATCATAATCACGGACTTTCTATATTCTCGTCACAATCGAAGCATTTAAAATAACAAATTACAAAAATAACTGCTGTATTTTTTAACAAGAAATAGAAATACATTTTTATGAAGAACAGCCAATCATGATGTACAAAAAGTACTGAAATCATGTGACGGTTATTATTTGTATCAAAATAAATCAATAACTCTATTATTATTCCACAAAAATAAAAGTTTAAGTATTTTAATTCTCATTATATCTCAATTCTAATTAGAAGACTTGTCTCAAGATGGTAAAAATAACTGATTGCAAATAAAATAGTTCAATATTTGATAAAAAAAAATGTTAATTTTGGTAATTCTTAACAATGGGAACAAACTTTTAACATCATTTATTTGACATTCTTTTAATTTCATGAAAAAACAACCTATTCGAAACTATTAAAAGTTCAAAAATCCGATGGCGGTCAACAATAACCTTTTTTTGTAGAAATAAGTTCATGTTAACAGAGTCATATAATACAATTATGTATTATATGTCTCTGATGTTTATAATATTTAATACGAAAATATTAATCAACACAAACAATTTAACGCGCTAAGTATCTTATTCTGTTAAACTATTTTTACTTTTGTATTGCAACTAATTTTATTACAAATTATAACGTGTAAACTATGGTGTCTTCGTAGAGGTCCGCGTTCATCAATTGTAAACACTGAGGAGTTCGGTTTACATAAGAATTTTAAATATATACGTATCCGTCCGATCCGTGCATAAATTTAATTTACTGATCGATCGGTCACAGTTGTCAGGGTAACTCTCACATAGGTTATTTGACTTATCTGACGGATCCTATGGGTCACCGATCACCGATCACTCATCGATCAGTCAAACATATCCGTCACCGATCATTCACCGATCAGTCAAGTTCACGTCAAACAGTAACGCCTAAGGTTGCAAGTACTGTATTCGGGTATAGGAAACAACTGTGACACCTGCAATGTCACTCAATATAGAAAATATTGCAATCGGGAAAAAAACACAATTAGTAATCGGCAAAAGAGCACAATCGGGAATGTGAGTTATTCAGGAATAGGAAACAACTTTGACATCTGCAACGTCACTCCATATAGAAATTATTGCAATCAGAAATAGGACACAATGGGGAATAGAAAATATTTGGAAATAGGAAACAATCGGGAAAAGGAATCAATCGGTAATAGAACACAATCGGGAATATGACACAATCGGGAATAGGAAACAATCGACTATAGAACACAATCGGATATAAATCACCATCGGCAATAAACACCAACGGGAATAGGAAACAATTGTGATACCTGCAATGACAATTTGAATATTGCAAACAAGAATAAAACACAATCGGAATTAGGACACAATCTGTACAAGAACACTATCGGGAATAGGACATAATCGGGAATAGGGCATATTCGGGAATATGATACAATCGGCAATAAAACACAATCGGGAATAGGACACAATCGGCAATAGAACACAATCGGGCTAGGAAACAATTGGAAATTGGACACAATATGGAATAGGACATAATGGTAAATTTACAGATAAATAGACTATGCTGATATATAAAGAACTTCGACCGACCAAGAAAACAAGTCACTCGTGTGTTGAGTCACCGACAAATATTATCGGGCAACCAATTTCTTATTGTGTAAACGCTTTTATCAGCACAGAGCATTTATGGAATGATAAATCATTAACTTATCTTATAAAACTTACATTTTATGACTGGACAAAATTCCCAACGAAAATGTTCATCAATTGTATAACACCATGGAGTTAACGTATGGGAAGGATCTCTACAATAATTCGAATGGAAGTCCGACATCTGTTCCGAAGTAAATGAGTGTGAGTGCGGGGACTGGAGATTCCACATTTGACAGGTTCGTCCACTCTGAGTATAGTTTACATGTCCATCATAGTTCCAGCTTTCTTCGAGATAGCAGTCCACTATGCAAAATTAGGGAAACATTTATTGGATACATTGACCATTCAAAAAAGCAATACTTTTACTTATACAATATGTGAGCAGAAATATGTCTGACCATCAAATTAAACTCTTTCTTTCTAAATTTTAATAGTCTTTTGTTGCTTCAATATATTTTGTAAAAAGTTAAAAAAAAATCAATACGGAAAGTCGGTAATCAAATGGCAAAATCAAAAGCTCAAACACATCAAAGGGATGGACAACAACTGTCATATTCCGGACTTGGTACAGAAATTTTCTTAATGAGAATCGGGAAAATTTAACCTGGTTTTATTAAAATGTGTTTATAAACGCTTTTATATCCTTTCAACTCATCATGTTTTGAATTTGTAGCAACTCAATTCATCCATATATCAATCTACAATTTGCAAAGGGGAACAACTTGTTTTTACCAATATTCATGATTGTAATTGTCAATTCGCCGTTTCAGAATCTAATGCATCCTGGGTAATAATTTCAAAAGCGTACACCAAAGCGTTTTGATTGGTTTAAAACGTTATAAACAATGGAAATTCAACCAATGACGTAACGTTATTTTCACTTTGGGGTACGAACAATGAAATTACCCATGATGCTTTAGATTCTGAAACGGCCAATTCTCTGCAAATTTTCAGTTTATTATACATTTGTATATACAAGAACACAGGCCTGTTATTGTTTCTTCTTTCCAATTTATATCTAGCTACATAATATCAATTTATAACAGACTTTAAAATTGTTTTATTCTTAAACAGCGAAGCGAACATCCTTAAATATAATTCATCTTTCTTGTAAATTTACATCAGGAATCAGACAACACTATCAAAATACAAATATAAAAAAATTAATGTCACAAAAATACTTAACCCCGTGGAAAATTCAAAACGGAAAGTTCCTAATCAAATGGAAAAAATCAAAAGCTCAAATACATCAAACGAATAGATAACAACTGTCATATTCCTGACTACGTGTAGGTACAGGCATTTTAGTATGAAGAAAATGGGGAATTAAACTTTGATAGCTAGAAATAAGCATCCATTATTATTCTTCATATCTTTGACTACATGTAAAAGAGGGACGAAAGATACCAAAGGGGCAGTCAATCTCATAAATTTAAAAAAAAAAACTGTAATCTATTTAACCTATCAAGTTTTAAAATCAACAGTCATTATTTTTCTTCTTTTTTGTAATCAAAATCATGTTTGCTTTAATCCAACGTCATGATAACGCATACTGTTGTATCATATGTGTATGGCGTCAGAGGATAGACAAAATAACCACGTTTTTTCACATTTTTAATTATCGGTTTTTATTTTACTGGGAAATAAATATAAATCATTGCAACCAATGTAATAACATTATTTCTCTATTTCTTCGTAAATTTATCACTTTCTGCACCCATTGTATAAACAAATTTAATCAACGTGTGGTTTGTTTGATCTCAGTTCTTCATTAGTTAAAATCCGATTATGACGTCGACTTTTCTGATTTTCCTATGAATTTCCTTTAAATTTGAAAATTTAACTGTCTCGATTGGATAAATATCGTATCACACTCGATGCAGTGGTAGAATCTATATTTCTCTAATTCTATGGAAATTTATACCTTTCCGAAGCAATTGTTTAAAAAAAATTAATCAACGTGTGGTTGCGGGTGATCTCAAAAGATCATTGGATGATTTTAAGGGTCATAACCTCTTTAGCTAACTAACTGAATCAAAATAAGCTAACAGGTGTTAATGAAATTGACAACTTCGTGGATTGCGAAAGGCTTGAAGGGGATTTTCGATTAACAAAAAAAAAGAAAATATATTGTTTAATCATTAGAGAAACAGATTCTTACATAGTGACTCGTGGATTATCGGATTTATCCAATCTCGATAATTAAATTATAAATTTTTAAAGTGCGCGCCGAGGCTCGGACTTTAAAATTGATAATTTAACTATCTCGATTGGATAAATCCGATAATCCACTGGTATCAATGTAATAACATTACTTATTTTACCTTCTATTGGTGCCTTTAACTCCTTGATGTCTGAAATGGAAACATTATGTCTATGTAAGATGATCTACAACTTCGTAAATTATATTTTTAGTTTTAGAGATTTCACAATCGATAATATAATATGCATGAAATGAAAAGAATATTTCTAATCATTCTATACGTAAGCCGATCTACAATCTTATTTATCATTTTTATATGGGTATCATGCATGGAGATTGGAAAACCGATAAGGTAATAAAGTATATATTTGAGTGTATCAATTACAGAGGGTCAGTAGCTTATCAATGTGTTCTGCGTTTGAAAGACTAGTGCTTCTTGTGATTTTTTATTATTTATGCAATTTTATCTAGATAAATAAGATAGGTAATGACTTTATAAATGGAAATTATCAATAATCAGGTGATGGGTGTATCTGTGTAGTCAAATATCTAACTTTTTGTCAATTGTTTAACTGGTTTTTTGTTGCATTCCATAATTATAATCTAATGCATAATTGGTCGACAGTTTACTCATAGCAAGTAAAATTAGCACATTTGTACAAAGACAAGAATATAGATGTCCGAATTCGAAAGTTATATCATCGAAAAAGAAACATGAAATTTCATATTGTATCAAATCTTATGTAGAAATATAAGATTTGCTCTAAATTGTTCTTCATTGCTGTATATCGAGGGAATATCAAGTACATTTCAAACATTTTTCTCGACTTTTACTGTGACTAAGGAGAGATTCGACACAAGGTCTACCATTGACATTGACAAGTATACAAATACATAACCATGATTGAGCTTATATATGTTTAATAACATGGGGTTTATTTCCACCAAACATATGTGTTATGCACTGCCTAACGTAGACAAAATGAATGTATTGCATACTTAACTATACGCCTTGTATCTTTGATTACATTAAACTTGTTATAAAATTGATGAAATACAAAACTGTTGAATTGATAAGAAGACAAACGGAAACGCAATCGGCGATCTAATAGGGCATAATAAAAAATAACAATTTTTCACCTCATAAAATATATAAGTTTTAATATGGATTGAAAGAATTAATTCACGGGGAAAACAAAAACTTTTAAAAATCCTTTATGGATTTCAAATTTGGCTTTGTATGTTCAAAAACCTCAGTTAAGACAAATATTGAATTTTCTAAATAGGTAGAAGCATGGCAAGCATGAACGCACATTGTGGATCAATCATGATTTGGTCGAACAAAAAATATAAAAAATGTGTGTTGCGTTTTTAATATCTGTCAGTATATTTTTTTTTTTATAATATTATAAAATTCTTGTTATTTAGCCATTGCTATTTGAAGAAATTACTAAAGTTAAATGAATTAGAATATCGAAAGAATAGTTTCCCACAAAATTTACACAGCCTGTTTTTCTCAAACACTGAATAATGGAATACTATTTTGTGCTTTTAGCTCCGTATCTTAAAACTAGAAATTGATAACAGTCTTAAAAAGAGTCTTTGAAGCAGAGTAATGCACACTCGTAATGTAAATAAAGTCTGCTATTATTGATAACATACGTTTAGCAAAAATACCGAATTTAATTGTAAGTGCAAAAAGGTGAAAAACCATAAAAACTTACACAATCAAACATTAGATTTGAAAAAAACAAGAATGTGTCCATGTACACAGATGCCCTACTCGGACTATCCTTTTGTCTGTTAATTGAACCATGACATCGGCGTAAAATCTCTAATTTTGCATTAAAATTAGACAGATCATATAATAAGGAACATGTATACTAAAGTTCAAGTTCAAAATTACCTTGATCAAAAACTTTAACCTATGTACTATCATTTTCTATGTTCAGTGGACCATCAAATAAAAACTTTTATGTGGCAATAGAATTAGAAAGTTCATATCATAAGGAACATGTGTACTAAGTTTCAAGTTGATTGGACTTCAACTTCACCAAAAAACTATCTTGACCAAAAACGGGACGGACGAACGAACAGACGAACGAACGAACAAACGGACGAACGCACAGACCAGAAAAACATAGTACCCCTCTACTATCGTAGGTGGAGTATAAAAAACAGACATAACCAAAACTGTGAATTAATAAAATAATCAGCCGATTTAAAAAAAATATGAACATACAATGTACAAGTAAGTCTAACAAAAAAAGAAGTTGCAGTTGATAATAAATTTCACATAGTACACTAAACGAATAGTAAATGGATTTTGTCATTACATTAAAATCGAAACTCTTTATCAACACAACAAGTGATCAATCCTAAAATCGATAGAAGATACTTACTATTTTTTCTGACTTTCCGCAAAATATTCCATCCCAATTTTGTTTCTAGAGCATAATAAACAATCTCAGATGTATCAAAACAAAGTTTGCAAGTCAATGCAAATTTATCATAATTAGCTGCAAGACAATTTTCTTCATTGACGCATTCCAATGCGCACTGTAAAGCGCTGTAGTTATAAAAGATCTTACCCGTATTTGAATTGTTATTCGATATGATCCTTTTGTCTTTTTCAACAGAAAATGTGTTTTGTTTCAATTCGAAAGCCGCAGAATACATCAGCATGTTAAAAACTGCAATTACTGAACCAACAGTGGTCAATATGTTATAAGGAATCGCCATTTTGTTCACTCTTTGTAATAACTCATCATATATTTTTTTCTGATTTCCCTCTGTTATATTTTGAATTCTTGATATTACTATGATGCACCGACGACAGCAGCGATAATTATGTTGTGGCAAAATGATATTTTTACATTTTGAGGAAAATAAGAATAATTAATGATTTGCATACATCCTTATCTTATCAATACATGAATTATTAATGCAATACAATAGTTTTACAACCAATATGGACACTCTTGAGATATAATATAGGTGGACAATGATTAAAATGACATGAAATCTAAGAAAAAATCAGATAGCTTATCTTTCAAATTTCATTTTGATATTAAAACCAAACTATGAAAAATTGAACATCATTTATTGTTGTGCATTCAGTTATCGGTTCATCGTTTGTTTATATCAAAAGATTAAAATGTAAAATTAGATAAAAATTCATAAAATATTAACTGTATAATTATATATATATAATATTAGGTCAATGTCAGAAAAATATAAAAGTTTATGAGGCTGAGAAGCTGGGGAAGGGCAAGGTTTCCGAATATATTTTTAAGACATTGACCTTATATTGTGTTCAAACTGTAACTTAAATGAATACATTGATAGCTATTTAAATTGTAACATATATTTCAAACTTATTTTCATCCCTTAATGAACCTATTGACTGTGAAATGGTGTTACATGTACATGAGGAAATTGACATTGCACAAAATATAACAGTGTTACTATATGTAACCTCCGAAAACGATAAAACTGGCTTACGAAAGCACAAATGTAAGGTTCATGAATTTATTATACTGGATTCATATATTCTATTCACATTATTCATATATCGAAAATAACATTAATTATTGGCAACGCCTAAATAAGGAAATGGCAGACAATTTTACTGCAATAATATCATCCTCTAGTATGAAAATCACATAGATCTACCTTAAATCCTTAAATATTCTTGTTCACAAAACTAAGACACAACTGCACCTGTCGATCAGTTATTTATCAATAGTAAAAACATACAATGTAGTGAACAGTTTTTACCTGTACACTAATTACTAGAATGAAGTAAATAATATTTTGAAATACCTTTAAATAATATTTGGACAAAATAATCAGACTGTATCATGAATATGATTTTATAAAATATATAAATGCTAATATAAAAATTATCTTTTCTCTTTTTTTCCAATTTTATTTAATTTCCAAATTTTACTTATTTGCTTAACTCTATACAAAGAAAGATAACTCAAGAATTTCTAATCTAATTCAATGTATTTTTCAATAGCTGAACTCTATATATGCAAAGAGAGGTAACTCAAAAATGTCTAATATAATTTTTGGCAGGTTACAAATCTGCCTAGTTTTCTTTTTGTTGCCCTCAACAAACAATATAAAAATACACAACTTCACATTCAATAGCATTATCATAATTATTATAATGATCTAGCATAAAAATATTTTGATCGTTTGACTATACAAATAATATACTTTCTCTCAAAATTATAATTTTTCAACATAAATCTAATTGTTTGACATATTATGCTTTAACCATCCTTCTTGGGGTGTTTGTCCTAAACTCTGTCCAAGACTAGTTCCTAATGCAGCAATTGCTTCGCCAAATTGTTCAAATTTCACTGGTTCTATGTTTCTATGAACATATGTTTCTTTTAACAAGACAGACTTTGGCAAGTTAAAAGAATTTGAATGTTTTCCAGCGTTTGTTCGTTTTGATCTCCTTCTTGAATTGTCATTATCTACGCTAGCTGTAGTTACATCTTGTTCATCTTCGCCAGATTCCTGTTGGTCAATTTGAATTGGTAACGAATTAGGATCAACAATGGTCACATTCAATCCTCCAAAACTCGAATTACTGTCCTCAGTAATATCTGAATTTGAGTTTTGCATCATGTCTACTTACCTGTGTCACAGATTTCTGTTCTAGTGACATTCCTAACGGGACCACTACCATCGGCTAACTGAATCCCATACACATTGTGTTTAAAACGATGAACAACTCTGTACGGTGTTGGATGCCAATTGTCCTGCATTTTGTTTCGTCCTTGTACATGTTTCTTCAATAAGATCTTGGAACCAATTTCTATAGACTTGTCATCTGTTCCTCTATTCATAATGTCTTGTCTTTCACTCGCTTTTTTGTGAATGTTCTCATTAGCTGTTTTCAAGGCTTCGGTCATTCGCTTTTGATGATTAGCTAAATATATGTCTAAATCAGTGTCTATTTCCGTCATATGATTATGAAAAAGATTGTCAAAAGGGAGTCTTGACTCATGGCCAAACATCAAGAAATATGGAGTATATCCAGTTGAAGAATGCGGTGTTGCATTGTACATGAAAGTTAGTTCTGGCAGATAATCGGGCCATTTAGCTTTCTTTTCAGGCATTAATGTTTTTAATCTATCATGCATGGTCCTATTGAATCTCTCAGTTTGAGCGTTTCCTTCTGGTTTGTACGGTGTTGTGCGTGATTTTTTTATGTCATATATTCTACAAAGTTCACGTATCACTACACCCTCAAAATTCCTACCCTGATCACTGTGTAACCGTTTTGGTATCCCTAGTTTCAAAAACCAGTCCTTAACTAATACTTTAGCGACAGTTGTTGCTTTCTGGTCTCTCGTCGGAAATGCTTGTGTAAATTTAGTAAACACATCAGTTAGTACTAAAACGTTTTCTCTACCATCTGAAGATTTCTCCAAAACTGTAAAATCCATAGCTAAAATATCTAGTTGGTTTACATGCTATTAACGAATACATTGATGGACAAACTTTTGGTAACGTATTTTTAGCAACTAAACAACGTTCACATGTTTTGATCCAATGTTTTACATCGTTTACCATATCTGACCAGTAACATCGTTTATGCAATAGTGCTAATGTTCGTTCTGTACCTTGGTGTCCAGATAAATTGTGCAGTGTTTCAAGAACGTAGTGTTTCAATGTTTCTGGTATTACTAACTGTTTACACTCACCACATTCTATGTCATTTATCTTTCTATATAAAATACCGTTGTCTATCACCAATGAATCAAATTTCCTGAGTAACTTTTTCACTGGTTTCGTTTGTCTCGTCAGCATCTGTGTAGTCAGTTTACCCTGCTCTACAAAATTTAAAACAACAGAGAGAACATTATCACTACTTTGTAATTGTTTTATTTCGTCTGCGGTATACTCTGGAAATGTTGACATTGTCTCTATTTGATTAGTCAAATTTATTTGGTTTATCTGCATGTGTTGTACATTGTTGTTTTTACACTCTCGTAATTTTTTTAAGGAAGAACTTTGTACAATGTGTCTGATATTTGTTTCAACATCCAATGCATTCCTGCTCAATACATCTGCATTGACATTAGATCGTCCTTATCTATATTTGACCTCATAGTCAAATTGTGCAAGTTGAGAAACCCATCTCATTTCAGTCGCACCCAGTTTTGCAGTTTGCAGGTAACATAAAGGATTGTTATCGGTATACACTATAGATTTACTTCCTATCAAATAGTCTCTGAATTTTTCGGTCACAGCCCATTTTAGAGCCAACATTTCAAGTTTCATAGAACTGTAGTTTTCCATGTTCTTTTCATTCGGATGCAAGCTGCGTGATGCGTACGCTATGACAACAGTTCCTTGTTCTTGTTCTTGCGACAGAACAGCGCCTAAACCTTCTATACACGCATCGGTTTCTAAACGAAATGGCTTTTTGAAATCAGGAAAGCCTAAAATGGGCGAACTTACTTACTTCTGTTTTAGCTCTTCAAACGACTCTAAACATTTCGAATCCCATTTTTCTTGAAATTTTTTAGCACTTAGTAATTTAAATGGTTTTGATTTTCCCTTCGTTCCATTTGTTTTTGTAATGAGTGCATGTAACGGAGCAGCTATCTTACTGAACTTTGGAACAAACTTCCTATAGTAACTACATAGTCCTAGGAATGAACGGAGTTCTTTTTCGGTAGTAGGTACTTTCCAATCTTGTATTGATTTTGTTTTGTCCGGGTTTGTTTTAATGCCATCTTGTGAAATAACGTGTTCTAAGTATCTTACCTCCTTCTTGAAGAAATGACATTTTGACAATTTTAATTTCAAACCATGCTGTCTTAGTCGTTGAAACACAAACTCCAGGCGTTCTAACTGTTTTTCAACTGTCTTGGAAAAGATAAGAATATCATCTAAATAAATCAATAATATTTCAAAATTTTTGTCATTAAAACATGCTTCCATTATTTTTTGGAATGTAGCCGCACTATTAGAAAGTCCCATTGGCATCCTAAGGTACTCATAAAGACCTCCCGTTCCAACACGAAATGCAGTCTTATGTATATCTCTTTCATCGGTCGCTACCTGATAATAACCTTGGGATAAGTCTAGCGTGGTATAAAACTTTGTTCCATGCAAGGTGTCTAATGCCTCCTCGATTCTTGGAAGTGGATAAGCGTCACGTATTGTCTTTTTATTCAGTAATCTATAATCTACACACAGTCTATTAGACTTGTCATGTTTACGAACTATTACTACGGGGGCAGCATAAGTGCTACTACTCTTACAAATAATGTTTTGATTTAACAATTGTTTGATATGTGCTCTAACTTCTTCCATTTGATTAGGTGGAATATGTGTATGCGGAATCGCAATCGGTTTCTCGTCTGTTGTAAGAATTCTATGCTTTACAATGTCTGTATATCCTAAATCTAAATCGTTTTTACAGAATATATCGGTTTTCTTGTTTAACAAATCTTTAACTTTTTCTATTTGTTCATTGGTAAGATTTTCTTTTTCTATGTCGAGGTCATTCAATTGTATTTCCTTATTGTTCTTTACATTTGTTGTAGCTTGCTTACAAACAGAAATATCTATTTTCTTTATTTGAACATTAATTTGAGTCTGATCTATATCAATGTCAATATTGTCTTGTGACACCTCGTGTATCAGTGAAGCTGAATGTAATGTACCAACTCTTGTTTTCTGATTAATCCATACATCTTCTAATCCTATATTAATCATACGTACCGGTACTGTTCCTTGACTTATCTCAGCATAACTATCAACTACCATAATGTTTCTTGGTAAAGAGCCTTGGTTACCTTGTAATGACTGAACAACTGCACAATACTTTTTATTATTGTCTTTTTGCCTGGTTGTACACATTGCTGTCTTCATTGAATTTCCCGGTATATGTACTGGACTACTACCTGCTATCTTAACAAAAGATATTTTTGGAGAATCTAGTATTTCACAGTCAAAAGAATTATTGTATACAGTTAAAATACCTTCCCAATAAGAGTGTTTGTTTCGGTTTCATTATAAACTTCTAATGTTTCTTTCATCTTCATAAAAAAATTACTTCCTAGTAAAAATGGTAATTTACTACTGTTATCAGTATCTTTCACAACAAGAAAACCAACATTTGGAATCATTGTTTTCGCTACTGAAACGTTAAGTTCAATATAACCTAAATATATGGAAAAAGGTAAATCATTGGCTCCTGTGACTTTCATCCATTTTGTTATATCATGTAGTATTGGCTTATTTTGTAATAATGTTTTAAAATAGGTTTCAGTAACTGTTGGAACCTGGGAACCAGTATCTATAAGTGCTA
The DNA here is from genome assembly GCF_963676685.1 of Mytilus edulis. NCBI lineage: Eukaryota > Metazoa > Mollusca > Bivalvia > Mytilida > Mytilidae > Mytilus > Mytilus edulis. Next base: position 32,842,451 of record NC_092357.1, on the reverse strand, counting down.
TAGCTGATTGATTTTCAACAACAATTTCTGTCTCTGGACTTTTACTAGCAATGTTTTTAAAAATATAACTCTGAAATGAATTGGAGTCTACTTGTACTGTAGTATCTTCTACTGATCGACTCACCGCAGTAGAAGCTACTCTTTTATCTCTTCTGGGTCACTAGGAACAACACCACCTCGACCTTGATATCTGTTACCTCTTTGGTTATATCTACCACGATAACCTCTTCCTCTACCTCTAAATTGTCCTTGAGTATGTGTTTTCTGTGTATCTTCGTCACTTCTTTGTGCTTGAAAAGCTGATGGACATTCCAGACGTTTATGACCCTTACCACCGCAATTATAACAAACAATTGGTTTATGGCTATTATATACATCATTGTTTGTTGAATCACTATATGTTTTTACATTAGACCTGTTAGACAACCTATCAATTTGCTGTTGTTGCTTTTCTAACATTTCCTGTTGTTTTGTGAGAAGTTTTAATATCTCGGAGTTGCCTTTCGATGTGTGTTCGGATTTTATTGCTTCACTGCTAACAATTTCGGCATCTTGCATTTGTAGTTTTACTTTCCAACTTTGTGTATTTTCATTTACCCAAAGTAACACTTCTTGTCTAAACTCAAGAAATGTCATTGTGTTGTGTTCATAGCTGAATCGTTTTACTTCTCGTTTCAAGTGTGGTTCTTTAAAACCTTCAATAAAGCGATCTTTAAGAACTTTATCTTTGTCACCCAAAACTGTGTTATCTCGTTTGTTTATTTGATCAAACAATTTCATCAGATTCAAAGAATAGTCTTTCAAAGTTTCACCATCTTTTTGATTTCTTTGAAAAAATAGCTGTTGTAATTGACTTACTGAATCATCACCATCATAAATACTATGACTCAAAACCAACATTTTAGCAGCCGAATCTCTTTCTTATAACGGTCTAAGTCTTATCTCATCTTTAGCTGGAGATATTAGATTTTGCATAAGAAAGTCAATTTTGGCTTTTTCGTCTGGTATTGTAACGAGATGTTCTCGGGCATCTTCCAACCAATCACTTATTATCGGATCTTTGTCTTTTTCGGGTCTACCGGATCATTTTGTAAACGGTCTCTCTTTTACAACATCTACAGTTTTTGTTGATTTTTGTAATTGTTCAATGATTTTGTTATTATTTTCTAATTGTTGCTTTAATTGTAAGTTTTCACCTTTTTCTTTGTGCATATGGTATAATTTCTTACTCAATTCGTCTACTTCTTTCTGTAGCTTTTCTTCTTTAGTTTCCATCTTGCTTGCAATATCTAGCACTTTAGCCCTAGAAAATATTGTCTAACCAACGTTGCCAATCTAAATATATGTATAGTTATCCTGTCGACGACGCCATTTTTGTAACCTCCGAAAACGATTAAACTGGCTTACGTAAGCACAAATTTAAGGTTCATGAATTTATTATACTGGATTCATATATTCTATTCACATTATTCAAATATAGAAAATAAAATTAATTATTGGCAACGCCTAAATAAGGAAATGGCAGACCATTTTACTGCAATAATATCATCCTCTAGAATGAAAATCACATAGATCTACCTTAAATCCTTAAATATTCTTGTTCACAAAACTAAGACACAACTGCACCTGTCGATCAGTTATTTATCAATAGTAAAAACATACAATGTAGTGAACAGTTTTTATCTGTACACTAATTACTAGAATGAAGTAAATAATATTTTGAAATACCTTTAAAAAATATTTGGACAAAATAATCAAAGTGTATCATAAATATGATTTGATAAAATATATAAATGCTAACATAAAAATTATCTTTTCTCATTTTTTCCAATTTTATTTAATTTTCAAATCTCACTTATTTGCTTAACTCTATACAAAGAAAGATAACTTAAGAATTTCTAATGTAATTCAATGTATTTGACATGTTACAAAACTTCAATAGCTGAACTCTATATATGCAAAGAGAGGTAACTCAAAAATGTCTAATATAATTTTTGGCATGTTACATATATTTAGGATATAAACATAACTAGTTGCTGTATAGATATATTTATTAATAAAAGACATGAAGTACATTTACACTTTAAAAGAAGGAATATTAGTTTGGATCATTGAGTAATATACGACATTTCGTGTTTCTTTATATATAACTAATATAGTACAAAGGTGTAGATTAAAAATTACACCACTCCAGGCCTTTTTGTTTTCCACGTAATTAATATTGCCAATAATTAAGAAGTGCCGGGTCGAGTCCGATACCGATACAAAAAGTATATTCACCTGTTACCTATTACCTTATATGTACGTTCCACATCTGACAGGCGCACCACCAAACGGTGTATTTAGGATTATGCTATATACACGGGTCATAATAACAGGGTTGACACTACTAAATTCAATCATTGTCAAATTGTTACCTATTGCAGTATTTTAATCAGTAAGACTTTCTAAGATAACGAATACTAAAAATCTGGACTAAAAATAAGGCGTATAGGTACAGTTTTCAATTTGGTAGCGGGCATGACGTAAAACAGCGAATCAAAGAATTCAACTTTATTTATATCTAATATAGGACAATGCTGGTGATTAAAAAATACTCCATTCCAGGACCTTTTGTTTTCCAAATAATCAATATTACCAATAATTGATAAGTACTTGTAAAATAATTTTGATTGTCATATATTTTCGACCTTAGCATCAATAAATTGAAATTTATTGTCGACATAAATATATGGTGCAATACAACATGTACAATTTATACCATTTAATGCCAGTAACAACACGTAGTCGATTCCTCAGATCGATGAATGCTTGTCTCCGAGTATACCGGCAGAACAGATAAGAATTAAGTCAGGAATTAGTTTGTTTCCATCAATTTGGTATCATGATATTGTTTTAAATCATTCCAAACTAAAATATTATTCTATTCTTCAAAAGTGCTGCACACAAAGTTTAGTAAAGCTCAATGTCATATCATAAACATTAAAACCAAAAATACACCTTTTCATGAACATGATGAAATAAATGCACTCCCTTCCCTTAAGATATTTGGTGATTAAACAACATAAAGGGAATAGAAAGCACAATGAAAAAGAAATATAATAGATATCATAATTTGTGCAAATAAAGTTTATCAATTCACAATTTGAGAAAGTACAAAAACGCCATGTCACCAACGGCATCTAGAAGTTCGAGTGAATGCAAGTCCCCGACAGATTTTAGAAGTACTTTTCGTTCGAAAGACCAACAACCAGATCCCATTGAAAAATGTGCATGAATGTTTCATTAGTGAGAAAAATTTGCCTTTATACAATAAAGAGAGACAATGACAGCAAACCTAAAACAAAGATTATTGTATTGTGCAACAGTTCTACAGAATTAAAAGATGTGGCAAAACTAAGTACTGCGTTGTAATAAGACAAGAAAAAAAAACCATCCGTCTTGTCTCGTTTACAACACAGACAGAATGCAAAGAAGAGACAAAAAAAGACCGTGTACTCAGGAAATATTATGACAGAAACTGCATTAGCTGAGTTTGTTACATACATCTTTTAAACTCAACATCATTATGAGAAGTCAGTGGTGTTTCAATTAGCAGACCTGGCAAACCTATACGATAAAGTTTGACACAAATCGGTTCTACTTCTGCACATGTTCACTCTATGCGCTTAGTATAAAGGACAAGGTTTTGCAGAAGATGCCAGAACTAGAAGTAAACACAAAAGGCAGATATTTTCTTTAAAGTTTGAAAAATATTTAGGACCAGCTTTCGCGTTTGCCTGTGATAATAATTACACCATGTTTATGGCAAAGTCAGCCGAAATTATTCGCTGCCAGCACGAAAGCAATATTGTATCATTGATTTCCGAAGATATCGGTGATAGTAAACCTCCTTTGTTTTCCAAAATCTTAAAAGGTACCTGGCCTACCTAATGCCTACATGAATATGAAACCTACATATCGTAAAACAAAACCAGAACCAATCATTCTGCTAGAGAATTTGTCTGCCATTCTTAACTATGACTATCTATTTTTGAGTTCACATAATGAGTATGAGTGGTCCTTGTAATCAAAAAGAAGTAGACACAAGTATTATTTTTCATATCACGAGTGCAACTGAAAAGTGGTGTACGTCGACATTGATAATCAGCTCAGCTCATATTTTTTTTCAAGACACTACAAAGACAAAAATTTCGGGTTGCATTTGGAAAATGAAAAGACCTGAGAGATGGCTTCAGATTCAAGAAATTGATCATGCTTTTCAATCGTAATCAGAGGTTTTGTCATTTTTCAACGCTTAAACTGTATGTGACCCTGTTGCCACTTTTCGTGGAATTGGAAGGAATTTTTCCTTTCTTTTCTTACATACAGCACAGTTAAGAAATTATCAGGTAGTCACAATCTAAATTTATGGAAAGTATCAAACACACACACACACACACAAAAGTATGCTATATTTATGCTATATTGTATTGATGTTCACTTGTTTTTTTGTTAATATTTCTTGTTGATTGTGATGAACAACTTCCATTGATGTTTCATTTTGTATCTTTCTATATTGTGATGTTATACTTCTGTTCCAGTTTAGGGTGAAGATTTTCGGCACCTGTTAGAACGTTTAAACTTGCTGCATTTGGTTTGCACCTGTCATTAGTTAGAAACATGTTGTTTGGTGGTTGTCGTTCGTGATGTAGTTCATAAGTGTTTTTCGTTTCTCGATTTTTATTTAGATTAAACATTTGGTCTTGCTGTTTATATAGTTTTACACTTGTCACTTTGATGCCCGTTATTGATTTCTGTTCTATGTGAACCAAGGCTCCGTGGTGCAGGCATTACTTTGACCTATAACGGGTAAATTTTTACACATTGTAGCTTGTATGGATAGTTATCGCATTGCACTCATATCACATCTTCTTATAGTATATTTTGCTTCATTTCCAACACTACAGACGTCATGTTCAATACTGCAAGTATTGAACATACAGAGGAATTTATAGTGAGCATTTTTGCTAGCCAAGCGTTACAGTAAGACCGTTCAAATTCACCCATGCAGAATAAGACATTTGTTATGTATATATCACAGTGCTATCTATTTACGACATATAGAAGCTACGCCCACTTCTACTTAATCACAATGGACCAATGACAACATTTATACTATAAGAATGTAAAAAAAATAGTGTTCAGTGTTTAAAATGTCGTAAAGATATATCAACATATACCTTTTTTCATTCCAGCATTTTCATCACCTTCAATTATTTGATTAAAATATGGTACTAAATACCGTCCTGCGTGGGTAGATACAAGTTGTACAACCGTCACGTGGTTATTGTTTATTTTGCATTGTCTACATCTATAAGTGACAATCTTGAAGAAGTTTTTGACTGGATGCAGTTACCTACATCTGAAACCAATACAAATCAATTGATTGTTTACCGCACATTTTAACTTCATCTGATCAATTTAAAGATGTATTGGTCATATAGTAAGCCTTGGCTTGCGAAGATGTACAGTAAGGGTAATCATCATTTTGTTCATTTTGAAATGTGGCCTCTTAAGTCATTTTTGTTCATATCATAAAATTGAACCCGGAGGCGTCCTTCAGCTGGTCCTTAAACAAATATGCATATTAGTTCAGTCATAATGGACGTCATACTAAACTCCGAATTATACACAAGAAACCAAAATTAAAATCATGCCAGACTAACAAAGGCCAGAGGCTCCTGACCTGGTATAGAATGTCAAACCTCACTAGGATGGCCACAGCTCGGCTGGTATTAATATCTGGAGGAAATTTACTATTCTAACCTTTTCTTGAAAAATCCACTGCTTTTAGAAATGACCAGAGTATCAGTTTTACATTAATTTTATATTGTATTTAATCATGTCAATATCAATATGGGTCCTTGAGATTATATTTATTTCAACAAAACGATTAAATGACATTGAAATATATGAAAAAAATAGAATGCTTATCTATCTTTCTATTTCCGATGTATTATTGATATGAAAACCAAGCTATAGAAACACAGCTACGTCCTATGTGATGTTGTTATAAGGTGTTGGTTTACCTGATATATATTTTGTTTTAGAAAATAAAAATGCAAATATTTATAGAATATGATAACATATTATAAAAGTATTATGAGTAGTAGTTGTTGTTGTTGATGTAGTGGAAGTTAATACAAGTAGCAGAAGTAGTATTATAATTTTAACACTAGTTGAATGATTGAATGAATCTGTGTTGTAAACCATTTACATGTACATGCCAGGGCAAAATTAACGACATAATTATGATTCATAATATAAAACATGAATAGACAGCAGGGAACAATAGTACAATACAATGACATATAAAATTAGGAGACTATATATATATAGATGTAATATGCTATGCGGCTTTTACAAAATTACATAGTTTTATCATAATAGACTTACTTGAAGCTTGAAGTATATTTAATACTTTGCGATTATTAGGCAAAGAACAACACCATTTTGGAAAAATTGTGTTCGTACAGATCTATGAGCTGGACAAACAAGACAAAATGGTATTTTTCTTGAATAAAATACATTATACAACATTCACACAAACGGTGTCTCTAGGAATATTATTATAACGACCAACGTCATTGGTACAGGACATTTTAATAAAAAAAAATATGGTGGGTTGAACACCCGTCAATGTAAACATAAAACCAATACTTGTACCAAATATCCAAGCCCTAATCAAATGTATGAATAGACAAGCAATAAAAGGGTAATAAATACCGAACACTTTGTAAAGTGGATAGTGGCACGACAACGCCGATGCTATGTTTAATATGAAATTAACATTATTCAAACATATATCTATACATATAATATATAATTCATACATAAGTGTCAAACAAAAAACTCTTGAAATACATAACTGAACAAACTTTCAACAGAAGTAAAATTTACCAAGAAAATTTCGACTATTCAGATTGACGGTGTCGTGCTGAATGATTACATAGGGAAAAAGATACTTTTGAAGCGGGAAAACTTAACGCCCCCTATGCTACGTATATATGATGAAAACACACCGGAGAAATTAAATTCCTTCTAGTGCACTGCCCGCTTAAACGCATAAAATGTCATTGTTCAACTACGTAACAGTGTTAACAGACTAACATTGTTACTATAAGAAAGATATTTTTCAATATTAAAAGTTAATTTAAATCTACATAAAAAAGATAGTTTACTACATTCCTGAATAGCTGTTGACCAATTCAACAATTCCAAGTATTGATCTTTAATACAAATTTTAATATATGAAGAAGAAGTAGTAGCAGTATTTGAAACAATGGTCGAGAGCAGGAGTAGTTGACATTTACGGAAGCTGTTAAATAAAGGCAACAGTAGTATACCGCTGTTCGAAATTCATAAATCGATAGAGAAAAAACAAATCCGAGTTACAAACTAAATCTGAGGGAAACGCATCAAATATAAGAGAACTGCGACACAACAGAAACACATTTAACAACATTTAAAGGATACTACATATACAGTTAAGTCGGCCTCATATCTTGACTTACATCTAGAAATTGACAATGAGGGTCGGTTGAAAACAAAACTTTACGACAAAAGAGATGGTTTCAGCTTTCCAATTGTGAACTATCCATTTCTAAGTAGCAACATTCCAGCAGCACCTGCATACGGGGTATATATCTCCCAATTGATACGATATTCCATATGCTTGCATTTCCTATCATGATTTTTTTGATAGAGGGTTGCTGCTCACAAGGAAGGTATTAAACCAAGAGTTTCAAATGATGAAGTTGAAATCATCCCTTCGTAAACTCTACGGACGCCATCACGAGTTGGTTGACCGTTATGGAATGACCGTTTCACAAATGATATCGGATATGTTCCTTACGTCGTAACTACAATCCCCTTCCCTTTCATGAATGTGACCTACCGAATTAGACTATTTACCGGATGTGTTATCACATAAGCAACATGACGGGTGCCACATATGGAGCAGGATCTACTTACCCTTCCAGAGCACATGAGATCACCCCTAGTTTTTGGTGGGGTTCGTATTGTTTATTCTTTAGTTTTCTATGTTGTGTCATGTGTACTATTGTTTTTCTGTTTGTCTTTTTCATTTCTAGCCTTGGCGTTGTCAGTTTGTTTTAGATTTATGAGTTTGGCTGTCCCTTTTGCATCTTTCGTCCCTCTTTTAAATGTAACACATACAGAAAAGAACTATAATATAATAATGGCCATTTCCCTGACTTGGTACAGGGCATTTTAAGATAAAAATGGTAGGTTGAACCTGGTTGTGTGGCATGCCAAACCTCTCTCTTTAATGGCAATATTAATTATAAAAGTAAAATGACAACATTAAATGACAGGACTACAATACAAGTAAATAGGAGAAAATTAGGACAGAGAAACAAACGATTAATAGCCAACAAAAGGTACTTTACTAAAGATTTAATACGCCAGACGTGCCAGCGACGCTCAGATGAGAAACAGTTTGAAAGTCAAAACAAGCTAACACATATAATAAAAATTACAACTACTCCCATTTACATCTAGGATGGTCTCAAAATGTAAATAAAAACCGTCGTTCCAAAACAAAGGCTTACTCCTACGATTTTTGCTGAACAACGGAGCTTTTAATGAATAAGTGAATTTATGTGTACAAATAAGTTATAGTACATTGCCTCATCCTGGTTGATAATGCTGTTAATGTACTGAGTATAATACAATGAACATACATCATTAAATACGTTTTCCATGAGACGTGCAATTATTTTTTCGCATGTTTCGTTGCAGTGGATAGATTGACACAAATAGATATTAATTTCAGCATTATCGATGTTAAGAATCATGCGATCAAATAAGGCGCATGTTGATTCACTTTAAGAAATTTTCCTGATGTTTGTAACAAAGAAAACTCGGACACACAACTGGCGATTTTTTTGGAACTATTTATTCTTCATGGGATTTTACTTGCCGTTCGGTATATTTCTATTATCATTGGGTTTTTTTTATAGTGCAAACAATTTTTTCTACTTCTTTGGTATAAATAGAAATGAACAATTTTCGAAAACTAGTATATACATGATATACTTTTAACTATTCGTCTTACTCTGTTAATTTATAGGAATAGGTGTATTCAAATAAATCAAATTCTTTATTTTAAAACAACCAAAAATGAAACAGAAACCACAAACTAAATTGTTATCATTTCTGTTTAGTTTTTTTATAGTTTAAACATTTTTTTTGATAGTGGATTGGGAAACAAGTTTTGCAACTTACATTAATCCCTTTCCTCTTTGCGGATGCGAGTGCTGCCTTGTAGCGGCATTTGCCTGCTCTTTTTAGACATCTACAAGGGTGTCTTTAACGTGCAAGAGATATGGCTCTCTTTTAACACGGGTCAGCAATTTATCGCCCGCTCTCGTTTCCTCAAGACCATCCTCGCAAATGGTGTCAAGGGAAAGGCGAAAATTCAGTCCCTCAAATTTTCATCCCGGAATAGGAATCGAACCAAGAACCTTAGTGTTAGTATTCCGATGCACTTAAAATACACAACGGCTCTCATATATTTTTTTTTCATATAGATTTTGCGATTCTTTAAACTATGGACGTTTTGTTTTAATTCTCTCCCATCATTCCTATGCACATGGGTGAGTCAGGTATAGCAAGGTAATGTGCCGTATCTTCTGATACGAGACTGCTACAGTGTTCTTTAAATTGTATTATAGACTGCACTTGTGATTGTGTATGTCAAAAAAATGTGTATCCGTAAAATTATTCTGTTGACAAAAAAGAATAAAATGTGCAAAAGTAAAGCATGCGAAAGAAAAATACACTGTAATAAAGCCTACAGGTTGCATTTCTGTAAATATCGACAATGCAATTTCCCATAGAAATTCCCTTTGCGGCTAAAACTGTGAAAATTAAACTATGAAATATATCCTAGAATGGAAAGTTGATATGCACTACTATTTTATTCAAAGGTCAAAACATAGGGCTGTGCGGCATGTTTTCATCTTTATATGCTTTGAACTTGTTAGAGTTTAAACTTATACTAAAACTACGAACTTCTCCTACCTTTACTTTTTGCCTACTTCAACATTAATTTTTCAACGCGATAGTATGTTTTTATGATGGTTGCAGTTTCCATGATGTGTCTCTATGAGATGAGCTTGTTATCCGCAGTGTAAAGGGAAAAACACCAATAGTTCTCTACGGTTTACTCGCGTAGTGACATTAACCTAAAATGGATTCTTGGGAACTTTAATACAATTATTTATTAGATAAGGGACGAATTTAAAGAAAACACGAAATGCATTGTTTTAATGTTTAATTAGAATGCATATATAGTGTTAACTGTTTATAGATATAAACTTGCTATTGTGTGGATGTATACATAATAAAATGCATTATTAATCATCCAAATTTGGTCATATTTCGCAGTCCCGTTGAAAAGATGGTGAAATTGAAATTATGTCTACTTGTATATAAGTCGTTTTAAAGAAAACAATTTTATTTCCTGAGGTCCATGGTCAAACAATCTAGTTCTGTTTTCTTGTCCATTCAAAATTTGCCGAAAGTCAAACCTTTCACATTAAACTGTAATATATGGAACTAGTCGTAAATTGCCTTGAACAATACATCATGTACATCTTTGCACTTTTCTTCCGGTTAACCAGTTAATCGGTCGACATTTTATTTGAGTATAACTGTTTAGTACAAACTGTTCAAATTGACAAATTGACAACACAAGTTTTAATAACTTTCTTTTAAATATCTTTAATTTCCATGATATTAACCTCTTTATGATTTATATGGTATCTTTCAAAATATTTATGTAAAAAATGCATCCGATTTACCTGTACTAATTGACGTGGGGAATGAGAATTGCGTAATTGATCGATTTAAAAAAAAAAATGAAAACAACACGTTTAATAATTTCTTGCGTCCGAAGCGCTTTTCTTGATTTATTTTCATCAGGAACGCTCAAAGCCAAACATTTGAAATCCGTAGATGTATAAGTACTGAAACCGTTGAAGAGCTAAATTTCCAAAATACCTAAAATAAATAGCCAAATTCATCTAAAGCCAACTGTACCTAAGGGAGTTGAAACCTAAGTTTCTTAATAATTTCAAGATTTTCAGCATATCCATACAAGCGATGGAAAAAATAATCGAATGTTATATATATGTTCATTATAAAGTTCAAGTTGTAAAATTTAATACGTGAAATACGAAATTTTGCTTAATTAAAACATTGAATAATATCTATGACCTTGATCTTTGAAGGTCAGAAAAGCTGACCTATTTTAGAACAAAGTCGTTTAAAATTTAGTCGTTTATCGAAAACAAGTATGATGGATGCATTGAAATGAACTTATTGATGGTCAGAAAATATGACACCATTTTAGAACGAACTAGAATTAAAATTCAATGATATATCAAAAGTCATATATGTGATCGATGAATTATATGATGAATGTTAAAAACATCTAACGGTCAAAACATCTGGCACCATGTTGAAGCGTCAACCTAGGCAATATCCTTCATCATAAATTAGTGCAATCGAAAATACCTCCTTATTTCAAAGACCAGTCTGTACCAATAATTTCTTATACCTATACCAAACCTATTGCAACTAAAATTTTCAATTACAAACGCGTTTTGCAGGATCTCGATATTGACGACTTCAAGTCTAAACCTCCTGATTGCACTTGTGCTAGTTCCAAATTAACATATAATCCTGCTGGCCACGTTATTACCGGTGACCTTAACATTGTTAATAACACTTCTCTACGAAATGTGTTATCGAAAGGTCCCAAATATCGTGAGCCTAAATTCATCAATTGGAAATACAACTTTAAAATTTTGATGGATTCAGTCGAGGATTATGCCAGGCAATGGGCTAAGCGCGAGAAGGAAGACGTAGACACTCTTTCCGAATGGATTAAGGCAGTGAGGTCGTTGATACAAATCAGAATTAAGAAACTGAATGGGTCCATCAATGCCCATGCTACGTCAATCTTTAAAGACCCAAATGTTGCAAAACACCTATCCGACCTCCATGACAAATATGTTGTTGTCCCTGCAGATAAAGCCCCAAATAACATCGTTTTTGTGTGTAAAAGTCACTACATCAACTGCTTGATAAACGAATTAGGTATTGACAATTCACTTGGTAACTCGATCAACATATACCCTCACGACACTTACCAAAGAGGAAATCCTGGATAATCATAGGTCTGTTCTATGTTCCTTTGGAATTTCAACCAAAGATGAAGAACTGGATCTTCCATCACTGTATTGGATACCTAAACTACATAAGTGTCCTTACAAACAACGGTATATTGCTGGGTCTTCCAAGTGCTCCACGAAACCTCTTTCTAAATTATTAACATCTATTTTATCAGCAATCAAAGACGGGCTTCACAGTTATTGTGAAACTGCCTATTCCAGATGTGGATACTTAAAAATTCAAAAGATCTTTTAGAGTACATACAATCTAACTCTCTTTCATCTTGTAACAGTATTAAAACATTTGACTTTTCTACCCTGTACACAAGTATTCCACATTCCAAACTAAAAGACAAACTGAAAGAGTTGATATTACTTTGCTTCATAAAAAAGAATGGCCAACGTAGATACAAGTATCTTGTCTTAGGGAGGGATAAATCCTACTTTGTAAAGAATCACTCTGATTCAAACAAAAAATTCTCTGAAACTGATATTATCAAGATGCTTGATTTCTTGATTGACAACATATTTGTTACGTTCGGAGGACGTGTTTTTCAACAGACTGTCGGCATTCCAATGGGAACAAACTGTGCCCCTCTACTCGCCGACTTGTTTCTTTATTATTATGAGGCTGACTTCATGCAGGAACTTCTTAGGAAGAAAGATAAGAAGTTAGCAATATCCTTTAACTCTACTTTCCGCTATATAGATGATGTTTTTTCACTAAACAATTCAAAATTTGGTGACTATGTGGAACGCATCTATCCAATCGGCATTTTTCGCCACTTATTTTCTTTAAAAAAGCTACATAATATTTCAATATGTTTTTCAAGTAACAATATTCTACATGTATGTATGTTAGTTTTAGTAATTGTAAAGAAATTATATAATATTGTTTATCTTTATATATCCACGATATCCGTCTTGTGAATTATCGATTATGTTCCATTCCTGACTGTGAAATTATGCCTAAGCATGGATTCTGATTGATGATGATGATAAAAAGTATGATACCCTTCATTTTTCGACTCACCGGGTCATGCTGCTTTCAGGAAAGGAAAATGGCCATTGTTATATTATAGTTCGTTTCTGTGTATGTTACATTTCTTATGTTGTGTTTCTGTTGTGTCGTAGTTCTTCTCTTATATTTGATGCGTTTCTCTCAGTTTTAGTTTGTAACCCGGATTTGTTTTTTTCTAAATCGATTTATGAACTTTGAACAGCGGTATACTACTGTTAACATTATTTTAGTGTTCAATTTAATTTAGTTTTGTTAGTGATCTTGATTTGTTCATTTTTAATCGATTTACGAGATTTTAACAAGGGTATACACTATTATAATAATAATAAAATTAACGGTACCAATTTTCTTGCACCAGATACGCATTCCGACAATACATATAAGTTATATGTTCCGCTACTGACCTCCTATAAATTTTACTAACCCTCTATCATCCGTAGGGGGTCACTAGTTAACCGTATAACGAAATTATCGCACGCTGGATTTTTTCTGCTGCGTTTTGTTGAAAAATAAACTGAAACACAACAACAGATATAGATGACGTCAACATTAACAGTAGACGTGTCGTCATGAACTCCTATAAAATTTACTACCCGCCTCTTAATGTTCCATAGGGGTCACTACGTGACGATTTGAAACCAATCACGGCGTGATAATTTACCCGCGGTGCGATAATGTCTTATATACATCATTGGTTGCATATTTTGTTTAAACTACAAACTTTGTTCCTATTATTCATATTATACATATCATTGTTAATGTATGCAATGTTTAGAGCTTATCATATACATTCTGATAATGTTCAGGTTAATTTGGTATAAAAAGTAAAAATCACAAAAGTACTGAACTCCGATAAAAATTTAATAAGGAAAGTTCCTAATCAAATGGCAAAATCAAAAGGTTAAACACATCAAACAAATGGATAACAACTGTCATATTCCTGACTTTGTACAGGCATCGTATTATGTAAAACAATTTTGGATTGAACCTGGTTCTATAGCTAGACCTTTATAGCTAAACCTTTCACATGTATGACAGTTGCATCCAATTCCATCATGTTGACAACGATGCGTGAACAAAATAAGAATATTGGAAATTAGATTTCCCCTGTATAAAACATAGATGTTTGTCTTCTGTGATGTACTATGAGTATGAATTAGCACGAACATGTAACGAACGCACCACAATCGGTACAAAGATTATTTTTATGTACATTTATATTGTCTTTAATTATTTGTATATTTTAACAAAAATAAATTGTAATTTAACAGAAAATAATATTGTGCATAATGAATTCGTTGTTGATGCTGGCTTAATAAACAATAGGTTGACCTTGATCTTGTCACCTCATATGTTTAGATTATCACGTGGTTGATAGAAAATATTAAAATAATTTACGGAGTACAATTTAAACCGGATGAAAAAACACCTTTTTAGGACGAGCAATCAACACTGATGAGTATTTCCTTCCGGTTAGTCAAACGATAGAAACAAATTTAAAACTTAACTATAAATTAAGGATGTTTGCTCCTCTATTTTTTTGCCAGATTTTCGGATTCCTCTGGTTTTATCAATGTATCAAAATTACAAAAAAATGCCCACTGACCCCTACTTTTCTTTTCATATTTTTATTACATATTGTTTAAGAAGCCAAATTTCAAAATCTTATGAAATCCTTGTTATTTTTTCATAGTTTTTAAAACAAAAAAGTGCCAATGTTAAGTGAAAGAAAAATCTAGAGAGATTTATTTCCCGCCAAATTTTCAATGGCTTATATCTCAAAAAAAAGCACACGGACCCTTTATTTTTTCGGCTTTTTTAGTTTCTTTCTTGATATACTATCAATTTATAACAGTCTTTTAAAAAGCTTGTTATTTTTAAACAAAGGAGCGAATATCCTTAAATGAGTTTTTTTGATTTTTTATAACAATTCTTTCTTCTTTAAAGCACTCGACGGCCAACAATAAAAACGCTTAATACATTTTGTGCTTACAAAGCGCCTTCCCTAATAAACCTCATTCGAAACACTCACCTTAAAACATTTGAAATCAAAGGACGGGTAAATACGGTGCAATTATCAAGTACAGTACTGATTGTACACAGCCTTATCAGAAAATATATAATGGAAAGATAATTTGCCATTTAACAAAAAAAAATAATGTACATTGCACATTATTTTAGATCTATGAGTTTGACTGTCCCTCTGGTGTCTTTAACCCCTTTTTTGTAGCGGTATCAAACAATTGTGAGCTTGAACAGACGGTCAATTTCAACAAACTAAATATGTGAACATAAATTCTCTAACAGCTGCCAAACAAGCAAAAAGAAATAGTTTATTTGCTAAAAGATTGGTGTTATAAAAACGTAAAAACAGCGCGTGAAATCCGTTAAAGGTTTTTAAAACTTGACTGAAATGAAGAATGAATGTACTAATATTTTTATAAAATTAGATTATAAAATGTAGGCTTTAACAACTTAATTTGAAGTAAAATAATCACGCGTTCAATTTATTGCCCTTATTTTCTTTAATTTACCAAATTTGAATACACACTTGATATTCACTTGTTACATAAAGTGAGAAAAACTCATCATAGATATCAGGATAGAAATTTTATATATGCACTAGACGCGCGTTTCGTATACAAAAGTCTCATCAGTGACGCTTGAATAAAAGAAATGTTAAAAAGGTCAATAAAGTACGACGTTGAAAAATAGTGAGGACCAAAAATTCCTAAAGATATTGCCAAATACATCAAGGTAATCTATTCCTGAGGTAGAAAGGCCTACGTATTTCAAACATTCAAAGATACCCTTTATAAACAAATCACCATATGTATATTAAAAAAATTAAAGGTGCATCTGACATATGTTAAATATTTTTTCCAGCAGAAGAAATCCAATATTCTGTAAGGGGACTGGGAAAAAATAGAAATCATTTAAAAGTTTTGTTTTTAAAAAAACATTTTGTAAATTATAACTTCCAGTATTATCCATTTGTTATGAATATAAAATCTGTTATCATTATTATCTCAACAGTGTATGTATGTGTTAATATTTCATATTAAGTAACTCGACTGAGAAAAAGTTTGTCTCAGTCGAGATAAATACATAATAACTTCATAAACCGTTACTACTGATGTACTATTTTCAACATGGAGCCTTGGCTCACACCAAGAGGCAAGATATAATGGTCCACAAACAATTATTTACGGGAAACCCAACGGTCTTATCTATGTAAAAAACAAGAAACGAGAAACACTTGTGAACCACATCAATAAACGACAACTACTGAACATCAGATTCCTGACGTAGGACAGGTGCAAACAAGTGCAGCAGGTTTAAATGATACCAAACATCCACCCTTATCTGAAACAAAAGTATAACATCACAACATAAAAAGATATATACAGCCCTTGGATGGTGTAAACTTCCCAAAAAACCGTGTATGGTGTAATGGTGTATGGCATATGGTGCAATGGTGTAAGGTGTATGGTGCTATGGTGTATGGTGTAAGGGGAATGGTGTAATGGTGTATGAGGAATGGTGTGATTGTGTAACGTGCGATCGGGAATGGTGTAATGGTGTATGAGGAATGGTGTGATTGTGTAACATGCGATCGGGAATGGTGTGAATGACCGATGTACATCATTTCATTGGTTGAAAACGAAGTTCTTTTTATTTTAATTATTTGGATTGTAAACATAAACAATAATAATAATATTAATATTTGAAATTTAATTGCGTTATGAGTAATTTCGGATCGTGTAGATAGAATGGGGAATGGTGTATGGTGTAATGTGTAACGTGTATGGTGCAAAGGTGTTACGTGTATGGTGTAACGGTACAAGGTGTATGGTTTAATGGTGTATGATGTATGGTGTAATGGTGTATGGTGTTAGTGGGAGGTTTACACCAGGGATGGGGTAATTAAAAATGTAATGGTAATTAAGTGTAATGCATTACAATTTTCCATGTAATTGAATGTAATGTGTAATTGAGCATTTTTTTAATTACTTGTAATGGTAATTTAATTAATTACATTGAAAAAAGCATGTAATGCTCAATTACTTTTGAATTACATTTCAATTACATGTACTTTTATGGTGTTAATGATAAGGATTTATGTTTAATAATATAAATTGTAAAATTATATTTATTTTTCAAATATTGATATCACATACTTTCTGTAATTTATTCTAAAGTTTTTATATTACTTATTTGACCAACAGAATTTTTTCTGAATAGTCTTAATACATATGTTTTAAAGAAAGATCTTTAACTAAATAGATTGAAAAGTAATAAATCACCATGTTAAACAAAAACAAAAAAATGTCTGAAAAATCTTTATGAGAGTTCATTTTGAATTTAAATTTACTGCACACAATCATTTTGTCAAATTAATATACACAAAAGGATTATAGAGATAAAAATTAACAGCTGTAAAAACAAACAGCAATTAATCAGATTAAAATGTCCATGGGGCAATGCCACTATTCATTGCTATAAAATGTATTTTATCTAATTAGCAAAATATTGCTAAGAAATAGACATGATATACATTGTTTGTACTAAAAATTATTTTCAATGTTGTGACAAGCATACCTTTTAATAACTATTAAGTGATTTTTTTTTTATTTATTTATAATTTCTTTATTCATGCCATGTTTGATTTAAATAACTTCACTTCTGAGATGTCAAATACCCCTTAATGTATTGGCAAGTTAATAGGAACTAATTTCCTTCTCTATCAACACATCTACTGATTATGAAAGTATAATACCTCCATGTATTCATGCTTGTGTTATTATTTGTTAAGTTGATGAAAATTATTAAAATATTTTCTACGTATTTGCCTCTAATTAGGAACCGGAAACCACTATTTTTCTTCATTTAAGTGTTGTTTTGTCGTACTAAGGAGCTGTTTAACGTTTTATCATAACTTACATTAGATTATACATTACACATCTTTCAAGGATTAAAATCCCTTGTAAAATTGCTTGAAAGTAAAAAAAATCGATATTTTTTACTCTTTTGCCGACATTTTGAAACCGGAAGTCACCTTAAGTTTCATTAATGTATTGTCTAGTGGTTATTTATGAACTGTCATTTGCTTTTTATCAAATCTAATAATGGATTTTACATAAAACACACCTTTCAAAGGATTAACAAATAATGGCTAATTTGTTATGACGCCATTTTCAAAATGTGTGGTGGCCATCTTGAAAAAATGATTTTTTTTTCTGGCCAGCAGCGGATTTTTTATAAGTATCATTTAGTTAACCTTTATACCAAATTTCATGCTTGTATCACGATTTGCACAATTATGTCCATAATATCTCCCACTAATGTTCTAATCAAGCGATATATGCCACATTAGCTCCTATAGAAATACTTTTGAGAATGGCTGTCAAAGTGTACAGACCAGAGAGATGCAGACTAAATGACAAAACATTGAAATTACTCATGATTATCAAATGCAACGCTTAAACTATGTTTACACGAGTATTTTACACATACATTATACATACATGTATAATATTGGTTAACAAATATTATGATGAAATGTAATGTGTAATTTAATTAATTACTTTAGTAAAGTAATTGTAATTTAATTAATTACATTTCAAAAACTGTGTAATGTGTAATTAGTGTAATTGACCATTTTTACAATGTAATGTGTAATTTAATTAATTACATTCCAATGTAATTGACCCCAAGTCTGGTTTACACCATCCAAGGACTGTACCTATCATCTTTTGTCTATAAACTCGAGGAAGTTTCTTTGCTATATTTTATCTCAGCCATGGGTCTTTGTCTTTTGATAAGATTTTAGACGAGATAGTCCCTCTTGTTTTACCAACCATACGTTATCTGTAATTACAGACCGGCAAAGTGGCTTAAAATGACTTCCAAATATAGTTATATTGTGAATATGGTGCTGATGTATTCATTTTGTTTCCTGTCATTCCCTTATAGACAATAAATTGGCATTTGAATATATATATATATATAGGGTGCCCTAAAAATACATAGTTAGTTACCATTAGGGTTAGAAACCATATGGGGTTAGTAAGTTCCGTTTCAAAACAAAACAAAATTCTGATAGGTTTAAACAGACAAAAAAAACTGATAATAAACGATTGAAATACATTCATAAAACAAATATAAAGCTAACACGTTGTTATTGTTGGCATTTGTTTTTGTATAGACAAATGGAAGTAGGTTCTTAAACATATTAAAACTAAGTATTGAAGACATAATTACTTTGATAGGCCGATAGTCTAAATACCACATGTGAAGATAGTCGGTAAGATATATTCGTTACACGTTGTACTAGTGACCAAATACGATGTATATTGGGTCAGTAAATTCCATATGCAGATTCGAGCTTCACTCTCACCCCATATATATCGTATTAGGTCACTAACATACCATATAACTAATAATATTGATTAATCAATACAATTGCATTGCATTACATTTTGTTCAGGAATGGGATGACGAGCTAGCTACCAAGGCGAGTGGATGGGCACAGAATTGTCAATGGTCACACAATCCATACAGACAAAGCACTCTTGGAACCGTCGGCGAAAACATTGCAGTAACTAAACGTAAATACCTCAGAGATAATACTGATATACATTTCTTTTGCTAATACATATATCCACTCTCCAATCAATCATCTACAAATCAACCAAATTAAATCAAAAGTAGTAAATTTACCACGTGTATTACCATTTGTTAGCAGCATGTTGTGTAAGTTATCATATCGGTCAAATATTCTTTTTTAAATTACACAAAAAGAAACGTAAAATATAGTTTCATCTGAAATTCTCGTAAATGGTTTAAATGAACGTGTTGTACTGTTCCCTAGTTCCTTAACTACTATCAAAGAACAAATCATTGCGTTTTATAATCAAACATAATCATTGACTATAATAATGAATATATGAAAACCTACGAATTAAATTATACATTTCGACAATAAGTGAACCGCCAGGTTGTAGGTATCCCTATTGGTACAGATTGTGCCTATTACATAAAAGAATTGTTATGCACTGTTGTGAAACACTCGTTATGGTTAAAACTCTATTAAGAACCATCAGAATTCCATTTAATTGGTAAATTCAACAACATTTACACCGTTTTATGTTGTGTTAAATTATCATGAATTCACTAAAATTACTCCTAACATTTATCCAAAAGAGTTATTGCACCAAATTATAGTACGTCACATCCTGTTACAAACGAAAAGTGTCGGAAAAAAATTGACAGTTCTCACACTATACTATTAAACTGATTTTGACAATACTTGACAGTATCAATGGAAATAACCAGTATTAGAAAGGAAACAATAATATTCAGTTAATTCAAACAAATCAATGTACGTCACATCCGATTGCATACAAGGAAGGATCGAAAAAAATATTCCCTTGAATTTGACAGTTGTAGGAAATTTATCATACATTCATTGCAGTTAAAAACAAATCTGAGTAGTAAACATACATCATGGGTGTTACAAAACACCATATTTTTTGTTATGTTTTTCTATAGAATATTTTGAAAAAACTTGAGCTTACATGGTTAGTAAAGCTTGTACACAGAAAGAAAAAGAGTAAACATATTGCTAATTGCAATGAACAATTCTATTATTTTTTTTATAAATACTTGACAGGATAACTCTTTACTCATGTCAAATATTTTTATATTTGGAAAAAGATGAATTCTGCACAATTATTTTGAAAAGTGCAAACTTAATAAAAACTAATAATCACTGTGTATCATCGCCACCGGAAATTGGGTACTAACGAAGCGGAAAGAAATAGAAAAAAAAGTAAACAAGTGAAGAATTCATTCAATTTAAAGCTTTTCCACTCATTTGATGAGGGTGCCGCTTAAGAATTGATTTTCTGATATACAATTCTTTAGATTATTAGGCCGATAAGTACAAAATTAATACAAAATTTTGTGTACTCCAAAACTTGCCACTTAGTACCGGAAAATTTTGAGGTCGATCGTCCTCTGTCGCCCCATTCTCACGATATTGAACTGTTTTTCATTATTTTTCCAGACACGTTTTTAGATTATTTTAGTGTGGCATCATATTTACTGAAATTTGTTGTCAAAAAGATGTTTTTTAAAGAATACGGACAAAAACATTGTTTGTTTATTGTACGGCGAATTGCAGGCCGTTGTACGGCGAATTGCAAAATAACAACTTTTGTCTGAACGGCGTCTTGCAATCTATTATAATTTTAAGAGGAAATTAATCACTGTTTAGATAATATCGAGTGACGATCTTTTGTTGATATCAAAGCTTTACAGGCTTACAAATATACAAAATGACTTACTTATCAAACATTATTAAATATATGCCGTAAATTCTGTTCATAAGTCATCGTTGCGTCCCGCTATTTGACTTTGTACAAAAAGGTTTTTTTCAACCATATTATCCTAAATACATTCATCTATCGTTATACTACTAACGACTGTTGTCTTATTTGTTGTTAGGGTGAAATTTTGTAAATTCAATAAAATAAACCGCCCATTCATCTTTTGTTGGTGCTATTTTTTTTTTTTTAAATAAAACCAGGCAGCGGAGATGTGGTATGATAGAAAATAAGATAACTATCCATCAGGATCAAATAAAGTGTATGTAAGCAATTGTATGCTATCGTACGGCCTTCAACAACGAAAACTCGTACCTTATAGTCGGCTTTAAAAAGCACCGACCGAAAAATGTGGAAGGATTCAACAAGAAAACTAACGGCCTAACGTATAACAAAACAATTTATGAAAAACAACAAATATGATTAAGATGAACCAACGCCAACATGCATCGAACCACAGGATCGAGAATTTGGACAGACACATAAAGTATGTGCTGGGTTAAATACACTGTTTGATTATTTAGTTTCTGAAATGATTCATTTGTAAAAGTAAGGAGAAATAAATCGTGAATTGCATTTCGAATTAATTTTCTTGTCAGTTTCTTTTTGAAAATATATACATGTAATGTGTATACATCTTAAATACTGTCAAGCGAATGATATTTCTATCTAATGCATTTTCTCTAATGCATAATTATACGGGGGCGGGGGGCGCAATAAGGGGTCCGTTAACATGTTAACAACACCTCGATTTTGGCAAAAACAGTTAACAACAAATTTTAAATACTGATAACAGTTAACAGCAACTTTAATTTACCCTTTTTTCCAAACGAACCCAAAAGCAATGAAAAGGGAAAGTCATTAGTGCATATCTTCAATGTATTCAAAAGTTTGAAAACCACTGTACAAAGTCGCAGAAATGCCAAGATTTTTTTTTTATATAATTGATTTTTTTCTTCATGAATTTACAAGTATCAACATATATTTATCTTGTGGCACAATAAGCAATCAAGTGAAATAAATAAGCATAATAAGCATTCTATGAACTAACACTTAGAAATCTATGGATTAAGTATAGTAATAACATTTTCATTAATATAGTAATAGTAGTGCAAGAAATATATGAGCATACATATGGTATGGTATATCAGTAAACAAATAATTTCAAATGCTCATATACATACATGTTTATATTTAATTAATGACCTTAGCCCAGGGGTTCCAGTACAAGTTGTGTTCTTCCACACTTAAGTATTTTGAAGAAATATGTTTCTCTAAAATTAAGTTTTCTTTTATGTAATTTTGAAGACCTTTTATATTAGGTTTTATATCTTGCATCTTATATAATTTCGGATATTGCAAGTCACAGACTTTTCAAGCCAGTTCGCATTGGAAAAGATGAAAAAGAGAAAAGATCTTTTCTAAATCTTTCCTTTGCCAATAAAGGTCTCGATGGCGTCAACCTAGGCAATATCCTTCATCATAAATTAGTTCAATCGAAAATACCTCCTTATTTCAAAGACCAGTCTGTACCAATAATTTCTTATACCTATATCAAACCTATTGCAACTAAAATTTTCAATTACAAACGCGTTTTGCAGAATCTCGATATTGACGACTTCAAGTCTAAACCTCCTGATTGCACTTGTGCTAGTTCCCAATTCATATATAATCCTGCTGGCCACGTTATTACCGGTGACCTTAACATTGTTTATAACACTTCTCTACGAAATGTGTTATCGAAAGGTCCGAAATATCGTGAGCCTAAATCCATCAATTGGAAATACAACTTTAAAATTTTGATGGACTCAGTCGAGGATTATGCCAGGCAATGGGCTAAACGTGAAAAGGAAGACGTAGACACTCTATCCGAATGGATTAAGGCAGTGAGGTCGTTAATACAAATCAGAATCAAGAAACTGAATGGGTCCATCAATGCCCATGCCACGTCAATCTTTAAAGACCCAAATGTTGCTAAACACTTATCCGACCTCCATGATAAATATGTTGTTGTCCCCGCAGACAAAGCCCCAAATAACATCGTTTTTGTCTGTAAAAGTCACTACATTAATTGCTTGATAAACGAATTAGGTATAGACAATTCACTTGGAAACTCAACATATACCCTCACGACACTTACCAAAGAGGAAATCCTGGATAATCATAGGTCTGTTCTTTGTTCCTTTGGTATTTCAACCAAAGATGAAGAACTGGATCTTCCATCACTGTATTGGATACCTAAACTACATAAGTGTCCTTACAAACAACGGTATATTGCTAGGTCTTCCAAGTGCTCCACGAAACCTCTTTCTAAATTATTAACATCTATTTTATCAGCAATCAAAGACGGGCTTCAAAGTTATTGTGAAACTGCCTATTCTAGAGGTGGCGTGAATCAGATGTGGATACTTAAAAATTCCAAAGATCTTTTAGAGTACATACAATCTAACTCTCTTTCATCTTGTAACAGTATTAAAACATTTGACTTTTCTACTCTTTATACAAGTATTCCACATTCCAAACTAAAAGACAAATTGAAAGAGTTGGTATTACTTTGCTTCATAAAAAAGAATGGCCAACGTAGATACAAGTATCTTGTCTTAGGAAGGGATAAATCATACTTTGTAAAGAATCACTCTGATTCAAACAAAATATTCTCTGAAACCGATATTATCAAGATGCTTGATTTCTTGATTGACAACATATTTGTAACGTTCGGAGGACGTGTTTTTCAACAGACTGTCGGCATCCCAATGGGAACAAACTGTGCCCCTCTACTTGCCGACTTGTTTCTTTATTATTATGAGGCTGACTTCATGCAGGAACTTCTTAGGAAGAAAGATAAGAAGTTAGCAATATCCTTTAACTCCACTTTCCGCTATATAGATGACGTTCTTTCACTAAACAATTCAAAATTTGGTGACTATGTGGAACGCATCTATCCCATCGAATTGGAGATAAAGGATACTAAAGATACAGTTAAGTCGGCTTCATATCTTGACTTACATCTAGAAATTGACAATGAGGGTCGATTGAAAACTAAACTTTACGACAAAAGAGATGATTTCAGCTTTCCAATTGTGAACTTTCCATTTCTAAGTAGCAACATTCCAGCAGCACCTGCATACGGGGTATATATCTCCCAATTGATACGATATTCCCGTGCTTGCATTTCCTATCATGATTTTCTTGATAGAGGGTTACTGATCACAAGGAAGCTATTAAACCAAGAGTTCCAAATGGTGAAGTTGAAATCATCCCTTCGTAAATTTTACGGACGCCATCACGAGTTGGTTGACCGTTATGAAATAACCGTTTCACAAATGATATCGGATATGTTCCTTACGTCGTAACTACAATCCCCTTCCCTTTCATGAATGTGACCTACCGAATTAGACTATTTACCGGATTTGTAATCACATAAACAACACGACGGGTGCCACATGTGGAGCAGGATCTGCTTACCCTTCCGGAGCACCTGAGATCATCCCTAGTTTTTGGTGGGGTTCGTGTTGTTTATTCTTTAGTTTTCTATGTTGTGTCATGTATACTATTGTTTTTCTGTTTGTCTTTTTCATTTTTAGCCATGGCGTTGTCAGTTTGTTTTAGATTTATGAGTTTGACTGTCCCTTTGGTATCTTTCGTCCCTCTTTTATTACCACTGGGTTGATGTCTCTGCTGGTGGACATTTTGTCCCCGAGGACATCATCCGCCCAGTAGCAAAACTACAATTGCATGAACTTACGAAGATCAAACAGGAAACTGGCTCGGACGTCGCCCAGTATAAAAAGGTCCGAAACAGACGTCACCATGGACACGGTGTCGTCTGATATGGCAGGTGTCCCCTCATCACCAGACATGACAAATATCTCAAACACGACTCATTCAGATCATCGTCCTAGTGACAATAGCAATATTACACATATACAGCCATGTTCAGTTCTCCTTAAAGACATTTTGGTTTTTGATGACACAGTACAACACTGTCGCATTTCAAAATGTGAGACCAAAGGCTGCAAAACATGTGCTATTTTAATTACAGATGCTGAATTCACTAGCAATTTGACCAAGAAGTCATACTTTACCAGAAGCTACGATGATCTGAATTGTAAATCGATAAATGTCGTCTACGGATTAGAGTGCAACCTTTGCGGCTTGGTATACGTCGGTGAAACGAAAGGAAGGCTAAACAAACGTATGTGCGGTCATAGATCAGACATTAACCTCAATGCTAACGACATTCTATACCAGCATTTCAATCAGCCCGATCATTCCATCGTTTCTATGACAGTTCGCATTATCGAAAAGATATACCATAGCTCTAACAATCCTAATCTTTCAACGACTCTCCGTAGACAAAAAGAAGACTACTGGATTAGACAATTGGGAACTGCAACACCGTATGGTTGCAATGACAAAATTGATGGTATAGGTATTCTATCTAGTCCTTCGTGTAACTCGGTGAATGTGATGAATATTTTCAACTCGACTCCTCGACGTAGACGCAGTCATGGTCATCGTCATTATACATCACCTTCTCTGCATGATGTCTCTATTAATGACTTGCTGTCATTCATATAAAAGCCGTTAGGTATTCATCACATTCGCACGAAACTTTATTCATTACCCCTTTCAAAACTTAATTCTCTGTTCAATTTATGTTTGGAATCCACTGTTACAAACCCTCATTCAAACCAATACAAACTTCAAGCTATAATTTCGGATATTGCAAGTCACAGACTTTTCAAGCCAGTTCGTATTGGAAAAGATGAAAAAGAGAAAAGATCTTTTCTAAATCTTTCCTTTGCCAATAAAGGTCTCGATGGCGTCAACCTAGGCAATATCCTTCATCATAAATTAGTTCAATCGAAAATACCTCCTTATTTCAAAGACCAGTCTGTACCAATAATTTCTTATACCTATATCAAACCTATTGCAACTAAAATTTTCAATTACAAACGCGTTTTGCAGAATCTCGATATTGACGACTTCAAGTCTAAACCTCCTGATTGCACTTGTGCTAGTTCCCAATTCATATATAATCCTGCTGGCCACGTTATTACCGGTGACCTTAACATTGTTTATAACACTTCTCTACGAAATGTGTTATCGAAAGGTCCGAAATATCGTGAGCCTAAATCCATCAATTGGAAATACAACTTTAAAATTTTGATGGACTCAGTCGAGGATTATGCCAGGCAATGGGCTAAACGTGAAAAGGAAGACGTAGACACTCTATCCGAATGGA
Organism: Mytilus edulis; assembly: GCF_963676685.1. Taxonomy (NCBI): domain Eukaryota; kingdom Metazoa; phylum Mollusca; class Bivalvia; order Mytilida; family Mytilidae; genus Mytilus; species Mytilus edulis. The sequence continues at coordinate 32,815,547 of NC_092357.1, read as the reverse complement.
TTAAGGCAGTGAGGTCGTTAATACAAATCAGAATCAAGAAACTGAATGGGTCCATCAATGCCCATGCCACGTCAATCTTTAAAGACCCAAATGTTGCTAAACACTTATCCGACCTCCATGATAAATATGTTGTTGTCCCCGCAGACAAAGCCCCAAATAACATCGTTTTTGTCTGTAAAAGTCACTACATTAATTGCTTGATAAACGAATTAGGTATAGACAATTCACTTGGAAACTCAACATATACCCTCACGACACTTACCAAAGAGGAAATCCTGGATAATCATAGGTCTGTTCTTTGTTCCTTTGGTATTTCAACCAAAGATGAAGAACTGGATCTTCCATCACTGTATTGGATACCTAAACTACATAAGTGTCCTTACAAACAACGGTATATTGCTGGGTCTTCCAAGTGCTCCACGAAACCTCTTTCTAAATTATTAACATCTATTTTATCAGCAATCAAAGACGGGCTTCAAAGTTATTGTGAAACTGCCTATTCTAGAGGTGGCGTGAATCAGATGTGGATACTTAAAAATTCCAAAGATCTTTTAGAGTACATACAATCTAACTCTCTTTCATCTTGTAACAGTATTAAAACATTTGACTTTTCTACTCTTTATACAAGTATTCCACATTCCAAACTAAAAGACAAATTGAAAGAGTTGGTATTACTTTGCTTCATAAAAAAGAATGGCCAACGTAGATACAAGTATCTTGTCTTAGGGAGGGATAAATCATACTTTGTAAAGAATCACTCTGATTCAAACAAAAAATTCTCTGAAACCGATATTATCAAGATGCTTGATTTCTTGATTGACAACATATTTGTAACGTTCGGAGGACGTGTTTTTCAACAGACTGTCGGCATCCCAATGGGAACAAACTGTGCCCCTCTACTTGCCGACTTGTTTCTTTATTATTATGAGGCTGACTTCATGCAGGAACTTCTTAGGAAGAAAGATAAGAAGTTAGCAATATCCTTTAACTCCACTTTCCGCTATATAGATGACGTTCTTTCACTAAACAATTCAAAATTTGGTGACTATGTGGAACGCATCTATCCCATCGAATTGGAGATAAAGGATACTACAGATACAGTTAAGTCGGCTTCATATCTTGACTTACATCTAGAAATTGACAATGAGGGTCGATTGAAAACTAAACTTTACGACAAAAGAGATGATTTCAGCTTTCCAATTGTGAACTTTCCATTTCTAAGTAGCAACATTCCAGCAGCACCTGCATACGGGGTATATATCTCCCAATTGATACGATATTCCCGTGCTTGCATTTCCTATCATGATTTTCTTGATAGAGGGTTACTGATCACAAGGAAGCTATTAAACCAAGAGTTCCAAATGGTGAAGTTGAAATCATCCCTTCGTAAATTTTACGGACGCCATCACGAGTTGGTTGACCGTTATGAAATAACCGTTTCACAAATGATATCGGATATGTTCCTTACGTCGTAACTACAATCCCCTTCCCTTTCATGAATGTGACCTACCGAATTAGACTATTTACCGGATTTGTAATCACATAAACAACACGACGGGTGCCACATGTGGAGCAGGATCTGCTTACCCTTCCGGAGCACCTGAGATCATCCCTAGTTTTTGGTGGGGTTCGTGTTGTTTATTCTTTAGTTTTCTATGTTGTGTCATGTATACTATTGTTTTTCTGTTTGTCTTTTTCATTTTTAGCCATGGCGTTGTCAGTTTGTTTTAGATTTATGAGTTTGACTGTCCCTTTGGTATCTTTCGTCCCTCTTTTATGTCTGTAAATAAAGTACTTCGTCAGTAAGATAACTTTATTTTTAATAAAATTCAGTTTATAATTTTCATAAAGGCCAAAAATGACAATTTTCAAATTAAGTGGAATTTCGATAAGAACCTTATCGAAAATCCATGAATTTAGATTGTGCCAAATGTCGGCTACAATATGACAACCCCAAAGTAAATGTTCTATAGTTTCAGGCTCTTCTTGCAAAATGTACACAAATTACAATTAACAAGCTTCATTTTAAAAAGTAAAGCATTTGTCCCTAAAATATAATGAATAATTCTATATTGAAACCAACATAACCTAGTGTTTTTTGAGACCTTGGTAACACACAAGTGTATTTTTTTCCAATTTTCTACAACTTTGTTAAGAATACCTTTCCATTTTTTTCTGCTACAAAATCTGTAGGTAAAAATGCCAAGATTTATAAGGAAATTTTTATAAAGCTGACAAATTTTCAGAATACACACGCAAGTACCATATTTTTTTTATTGACACATGGACAGACAATTGAACGGATTGAAAAGCAGACGGAGTGATTGACTCCAAGAAAAATTACTTTATCATGAATAATCGAAAATGCTTCAAACAGCAAAAGGAAGGCTTCTACTGGTTATGTGTATTGTTGAGTAAATTTTTTATGTCAATCAGTCGTAACAAACTTGGGTTATCGTCATGACGTAGGAAAGTGTAACAAACAGATAGAATGAGTGAATACTATAGGGCGCGAACATTATTTATTTTTATGGCGGGGGCTCTCATAAATTACGGTAACATCTCAGGGTATTCATACGACTCTTTGCTTACATGATTTTATTAAAAGGAATTACGAACGTTTACTGATTTATATTTTAAATCATCAAAACCAGTGTATAAATCAGAAAGTAACATGTAAGGTGTCACAAGTTGAAGCACTCTTTCATCTCCAAGTCCCAATTATGAACTCTGAGGTGATATACAAAAATCCTTGGTCCATCTTTACATTTCCGAAGTCTTAGACTAGCAAATTTGACATCAATTTGAGAACCAAGTCCTCATTTTTCGGCCTCTTTTACCAGGCCACACTGTTCAGTTATTTTACGGATTGCAAATTGAAAAGGTACTTCATTTTTCACCATTCCATTCAGATACTCTGGGTCAATGCAACTTATCAAACATTCCATATACATCTGAATTATTTTCATCATAGGACTGACCAGGGTTTTAGCTGGGTAAGAATTGGCCCTTCCTTTTAAAGTTTTGGATACATTACAAATAGAAGCCAGAAATAACTACATTGGTTAGACGTATAGGGGGCCTTGAGATATCCCAAAACATGTTTAACACTGCCGCATTTGTTGCACCTGTCCCAACTTGAGTCCGTAACCTCTGCTATATAGTCTTGTTTTTATTTAATTTTTAAATTTTGGTTCATTTATATGTTTCAGGAAACAAACATTGAACTTCTACCCCCTTTTTGTAGTTAAATGATTGCTCACTTAGGAGACAGCTTCATGTATACCAATACACAGTTACAAGTTTAGTTTCGTATTATGGCCATGGTGAATTTTCTAAATATGAAAGTTTTTGTACAATTAAATTGATTTTTAGATAGTTGAAGTATAATATAGCCTTCCTAGTGGATTTATATGAACATTTAGTTTGTTTTTAGCATGTTTTATACGCCATTTTTCAGTTTGACTGTCCATATTTTCCTATCCGTACCGCCATAGATTTAGAAATTTTGTATTGTTTTTCAACAAAGATTTGACGCTGGATCTTTTTAATTTAATTTTATGGAAAAACCAGCAGAAATGTATATGCTTTTTTTTACCTCTTGATAGATATATATGTCTATGGTTTCAGGAAAGGTATCACTTTAATTGATTGAAATGTTTCTTTGGACCAAATTTTTGAGACCTTTGTGTGACATGTTCAACCCCCTATTTTGCAATACTTTTTTATTAAATAAATGCTGAGTGTTGCCATGGATACAAAAAAAAAGATATTATATTTCACCATTATAACTATTGGAAATCAAATCTATGGACGAATCTCTTTCCATAAATATACACATGCATAACTCAGATATTAAGCATTATGTGTTAGGAAGGAAGGGAAAGAGGGTGTTTATAAATTATGAGTGTCAATTTTAAATTGTTTTCCTATTTGTGTATTGCCACTCCACCCTAGTGCACATTTTCTCTCTCGGCGTTGGGTTGTTTTCTTCTATTTGGTCGGGCTTCTGATTCTTTAACATTTTCCTCATGACAGTTACATATATGCTGTTTATGTCATTCCTTTGCGGAAGCAACGTAAAGAAAGAGATGGACAGCAAATTTTAATGTGATTCTTGTAAATAACAGTTAAGATCAGTTTACAGAGAAAATGATGTCAAAAATAGTGAACACTTTAAGTATTAAGAAACAGCTAACAGGAATCCCAATTTCAAATAAACAGTTAACAACATTGCAAATTTTAACAGAACAGATTACAGACAGTGGGTCGAAAAAAACAGTTAACAGTTTAAATTTATCTCAAATAACAGTTTTAAACAAAACCTTGAAAAGGACAAAAACAGTTTAACATAAAAAGGTACACCCCCGCCCCCCCTCCCACACCTTAGATATTTGAACTTAATACCTTATTTTCTTTGAAAGGACGGTAAACGAATATTCTAAAATTAGCAATTTGCCATACAGTTGAAAACAAGTTGCCATACAGTAAATTTGTCAACACGAGCAAGTTGCCGTACCCTAGACTTTATTTTTTATGGTCTAAATTCTTTAAAATACATCTTTTTGACAACAAATTTCAGTAAATATGATGCCACACTATAAAAATCTAAAAACGTGTCTAGAAAAATAATGAAAAACAGTTCAATATCTTGAGAATGGGGCGATATAGGACGATCGACCTCGAAATTTTCCGGTACTAAGTGGCAAGTTTTGGAGTATAACACAAAATCTTGTATTAATTTTGTACTTATCGGTCTAATAATTTAAAGAATTATATATTCGAAAACCATTTCTTAAGCGGCACTCTCATCAAATGAGTGGAAATGCTTTAAATTGAATGAATTCTTGTTTACTTTTTTTTCTATTTCTCTCCGCTTCGTTAGTACCCAATTTCCGGTGGCGATGATACACAGTGATAATGCTTATAAGGGAAATTAATAGTGGTATTACACCTACACAAAAAAAATGGGACGATTTTTCTTTCCTTGGTGTAAATTTTATTTTTCTAGAAGGATATGTTTCTTTACGTTCTTATTATATCCCAACTCGTCTGTGTTCACGTTCAGAACGCTGATCATATGTTTGAACTAACACAATTTACCAGAATAAACATGGAACACTGAACACAAAGATTCACCATTAAGGTGATTCAATAGTTTATCTAATAAAAAAAAGTAACACCATGCATTTTTGTTTTCAATTCGACAGGCGGCATTGTCGAAGGCATTAATTATCTGGCATCGGCGAAAAAGCAGTCGAACTATGAAACCGAATGTGAAGTCAAGGACGGTTGTGGTCATTATACACAGGTAGTTTAGATGAAAAAAATTAATGAGATCATATCTTTCGTTTTCAAAAGAGAAAACTTTATTAAAAGCTTTTTTTGAATGAGTGTTACTTATTTGAAGAAAAAAACCCAGGAACTATTTGGAACGTTAATTTGGTGATAATGTTTTAAAGATTTTACGAAAATAAAGTGTTCAATCAGCTTTGTATTTCAACAAGTAATTGAAAATGAATTATAGTCATTTCGTACCTCCCATTTCGTACCTCATGGAAAATTTATATGTAGGCCAGTTCGTACCTCGTGAAGATTTTTATGTTTTTAATTTCTTGGTTAAACTGTATAATTGCTTATAGAAGACTTCTATGTATACTATTTCGTACTTCATGGAAGATTCATATAAATACCATTTTGTACCTCATGAAAGATTTGTATGTATACCATTGTGTACCTCATACAGGATTTGTATGTATACCATGCATATCGTACATCATGGAAGATTTATATGGGCGATAGATCACGAGAAATGCCTAAAATGAGCACCTATGGGATATTTTAAAGGAATAAAATCAGTATTTTTGTTTGATCTGTAAGATTGTGAAACCTTAGGCTAAAATAAACAAGGAACTACAAATAATTAAAAAATTGCGAAAATATGAAATCATCGAAGGCCACTTTTTGTAAAGTATCAATATCCTTCAATTCGCCGTTTCAGAATCTAAGGCATCTTGGGTAATATTTGCAAAAGTGTACACCAAAACGTCGTGATTGGTTATAAATGTCATAAACACTGGAAATTCAACCAATGACGTGACGTTATTTTCATTTTGGGTACGAATAATGAAATTACCCATTACTCCTTAGATTCTGAAAACGCGAATTTTTCGGAGTCAGCATAGTGGATGTGGAGAGTAATATGTCTTCATGTGGACTTTTATCTTGGCAACCAGCATGCTAACATTCCGACTCAATGTGTCACTTTTGTGCAGGGCAGGGTTAATATTCATATCACATAAACATGTTCACGTCCTGAATATGAATTTGATAAGCCGCTTGTTTTTCAGCAGTTATCCGTTATCATCATCAAGATATGAAATCTTGTATTTATATTTTGTATGTTTGCACAGATGATATGGGAAAACACAGAAAAAGTAGGATGTGGCCTTCAGAAGTGTGACAGTATTTCTGGCTTGGACTCTGATTTTAATGGGTATGAGTACCTTGTCTGTAACTATTACCCAGCGTAAGTTTCTAAGAATATACAATTAAATAGAGTTTATATATGAACTAATAGATTATAGAAGTAGAGAATTGGTCTAGTACTTTGCGTGATTCTGCAAATTTCAATACAAATTAGCAACTATGTGAAGGACCAAGGTTGTTCATTTTTGGAACAAACCAAAACATTGTTAGCAGGTTTTTTAATATATATTGTACTATTTCAAATTACTTGGTTGCTGTCTCATTGGCTTATATTTTCCATATTTACGAATATTTAAATCTCATCAATCCATTTTAAAGTTACAAATGAAGAAAAAAAGCATAACAGAGTACAAAAACAAAAATATTTGAACAATATCAACAGGCTATAGGATAATGAGTTCTCATAATTTCTCAAACAAGTATCTAAGTATGATGTTATGTTTAATTTTCAAAAACTAAATTAGTTTTAGGACACAAGTTCGTGTAATATGCCCAATCATAATTCTTATCTTTGTAAATAACATTGTTATTTTCGTCCTTGAATAAAATATCCTATTTATGTGGATTCAGAATAAAACGATGACTTTTTTTACTGTAGCTCAATGTCTGTACCACGTGATTTGTATCAGTTACTGTTGATTCTTAATTATTCGTTGGATACCAATTTTCATGGGTTCCATGGGTCCAGGTGAACCACGAATTCAAATATTCAACGAATACATTTATTCAATAGGCTTTGTATACAGATATTGGCGTAATCACTAAATTAAATATCCACGAATATGCAAATTTTCAGTAATCCACAAAAATTCATATCCTCGAAAATAAATGAATCCACAGTATTCGACATATTATGACCTTTACTAACACAGAAGGGCAATATCTGCTCCACGTGATTTTTATCAGTTTGTATAACCAGTACTCTTCAGTTTATGCCATTATTTTTACCTTTAGGGTAACACAAAAAATCAAGAAAACCAAACGGGAAGTCTGTTAGCCTGGAATCCAGCTATGTTTAAGTACCTTGTTCTATATAATGGGTTCTTGGTATGTACAATTACCTTAATATATGAAATATGAAACATACAAAACTATATCTTAACAGCACCAGCTTAGAATTTTGTGGACAAGTATAACTATTTTAATTGCACTTCATTGTTTGTCGGTATATCTGTGAAGCTTTCTGGACCAAGTGTTTGGTTTTTTTTTTGTTTTTTTTTTTTGTTAATTGTTAAGTTAAACAGCACCCCAGGGCACATCATCTATACAAATAAGAAACACATTAAAATCATTTTTATCTCACAACAGTACTCATTTATCAGAATTTTAGCCTTAAAGACATTATGACATATTGCACTATTAAGTTTTCGTTTACAGTACGCACATTTTATACAGAATTTGAAAACAAGACTTTGATTATCATACCATATTGTCATACCATATTTTCATGAAATGTCTAAAACCTGTTTGAAACTATTCTGACAAAAAACTGAAAGCATTTCAGATTACTATAAATGTCATCTTTAGCAGTTAATCATGCCAAAATTCAAGATTAAATAAAGTATCCAATCCTATCTCTGTCTCCAGTCCACATCTTACTGTATATCTATTTGTCTATGAAAAGTCACAATTTGTGTCTCAAATGGTCAGTTAAGACATCTTGTCACAACAGCTACTCTCTAACCATATATCTAACATAATTTAGCTAATATATGAACTAGAAGGGTTTAAACAAAGCTATATTTGATAAATTTGTATGTATGAAGATACTAGTTTGATATTGAATTCTTTCTGATGATTTTTTTTATGTATCTTTGTATTTCTAGCTTTTTTTTATGTCGCAGTAACACAAAAAGCACACTTAGGTGTTACGGCTGGACGAAAACACCCCACCAATAATATTTAGGAAGGAACTATGAGTTTCAATCAGCACTTGCTAACCAATTTAAATTACAAATATTCATATACATAAGTACATGTATTATGAATTTATTTAACTATTCCTACTGTAACTATGAATTTATACTGAGTTATGATGGTATGATACCAAACCCCTAACGGGAAGGATTGTGCCTGATGTTCATATGATGAACTCATAATCTTTCAGTCAGTTTAATTGAAGTCTAGAGCTGGCATGTCAGTTAACTGCTAGTAGTCTGTTGTTATTTATGTATTATTGTTATTTTGTTTATTTTCTTTGGTTACATCTTCTGACATCAGACTCGGACTTCTCTTGAAATGAATTTTAATGTGCGTATTGTTATGCGTTTACTTTTCTGCATTATCAAGAGGTATAGGGGGAGGGTTGAGATCTCATAAACATGTTTAACCCCGCCGTATTTTTTCCAAGTCAGGAGCCTCTGGCCTTTGTTAGTCTTGTATTATTTTAATTTTAGTTTCTTGTGTACAATTTGGAAATTAGCATGGCGTGTTAATTATCACTGAACTAGTATATATTTGTTTAGGGGCCAGCTGAATTTCTCGCTACATTGAAGACCTGTTGGTGACCTTCTGCTGTTGTTTTTTTCTATGGTCGGGTTGTTGTCTCTTTGGCACATTCCCCATTTCCATTCTCAATTTTATTATCCTAGTTAAGGCCCAGGATATTTCTTAATCTTCATGAAATATTCATTAAACTTCATATTTCAGTTATTTTCATTAAAATCTCTAAAATAAACAAGATTTGGTGAATTTTTGTATGTTCTCTTTTTTTTCCCCCATTATAGGTTGCATTTCAATATTAAAAATGAAATTTTCCATAGCAACTCCTTTTTCGGCTAAAACTGTATCACTTTTACTTTGAAGTTTTGAAAAAAAATATATATCTTAGAATGGAAAGTTCATATGCACTACTGACATAAAATTAAAATCACAAAAATACTGAACTCCGAGGAAAATTCAAAACGGAAAGTCCGTAATCAAATGGCACAATAAAAGCATAAAACACATCAAACGAATGGACAACAACTGTCATATTCCTTACTTGGTACAGGCATTTTCAAAGGTAGAAAATGGTGGATTGAACCTTGTTTTATAGCGCCAAACCTCTCACTTGTACAATAGTCGCATCAAATTGAATGATATCGATAATGATGCGTGAACAAAACAATTTAGATTTAGATTTGTCAGTTATGCATATGTATATTTTCTGGTAACATTCCCAGGTAATGTCTTGACGAGACGAAATTACAGATCATATCTGGGAACAAGCACGTGAATAAAATAATTTATCTATGAATTTTATATATCTCCCCAAAAGAGGCGTGGTTAGAGTAACAGCTGTATTTACAAAGTATAACCCAAATATATTTCCTGGCGATTTTCAATATAATTTTATAAGAAGAAAAACGAGGACAACACATTTGATAAGATTACAGGTTTTTGCTAAATACTCATCATATGACATGATTTGTGTTTTCTACTCGCTATCGTAAACCAGTTTGGTACGAGGATTCACAATTAACATTTGGTCACATGACAGTACTCCCACTCGTGTTTAAACCAGTTTGATAAGAAGATTCACATTTAACATATCAGAGGCGGATTTAGGGGGGGCAGGGGGCCCGGGCTCTCCCTTTTTGGGAAAAAATTTGGTTGCTTATATAGGGAATCACGGAAGCGTGACTGGAGCGGGTCTCCTCTTAGGTCAGTCAGTTGGCCCCCACTGATGAAAATTCCTGGATCCGCCACTGTATATGGTCACATAACAGTACTCCCACTCGTGTTTAAAACATTTTGATACGTGGATTCGCATTTAGCATTTGGTCACATGACAGTACTCCCACTCGTGATTAAAACCATTTGATACGAGGTTTCACATTTAACATTTGGTCACATGACAGTACTCCCACTCGTGTTTAAAACATTTTGATACGAGGATTCGCATTTCATATTTGGTCACATGACAGTCATGACAGTACTCCCACTCGTGTTGAAAACAGTTTGATAAGAGGATTCGCATTTAACATTTGGTCACATAACAGTCATGACAGTACTCCCACTCGTGTTTAAAACAGTTTGATACGAATATTCACATTTAACATCTGGTCACATGACAATACCCTAACTCGTGTTTAAAACATTTTGATACGAAGATTCACATTTTACATTTGGTCACATGACAATACTCCCACTCCCAATCGTTTACTCCTTTATAACAGTAAGGCCTCCCTTCACCTTTAGGATCTCTACAGTAATTATTCGGGTGATCGGCTGGATCTGATGGAAGGTCATATGTACTGACTGAATCCCAACGCCTACAAGTGGTCCCGAGAGCACTGCAGCTGACTTTACCTCTATAGGTAGAACTATTGTTGTAACAATCATCTACTACAAAAGAAAATCATGTTATACATAACAGTGTATATGTTGTGTACAAGATGTAAGATTGTACAAATTATAATTTGTACAGGGATTTTTTACAAGTTATAAGTTTCTTGACACATACCTTCTTGTACTAGGTGATAACGGTTTATCTTCTTAAATATCCCAGTTTAATGTTTTAAATTCCAAGTTATATACTTCAACCTAACACTTAGTGCTATTCTCATTATCCTCAAACTGGAAATGAGGATATCTAAATGGTTTGTTAGTCTTGTATTATTTTAATTTTAGTTTCTTGTGTACAATTTGGAAATTAGTATGGCGTTCATTATCACTGGACTAGTATATATTTGTTTAGGGGCCAGCTGAAGGACGCCTCCGTGTGCGGGAATTTCTCGCTACATTGAAGACCTGTTGGTGACCCTCTGCTGTTGTTTTTTATTTGGTCGGGTTGTTGTCTCTTTGACACATTCCCCATTTCCATTCTCAATTTTATGAATTATAATTTTATTTTTTCTCCTTATCCCGTATTGATATCCGAAAACAGTGAGAGAAAAATACAACATTTGCAACTTACCAAAGATTTCAAAGATATGAAAATGAATGCAAAAAAGCAAACATTTGAGATATGTTAACAAAATGAAACAAACCACCACATGAAATACTGAAATCTGACCAGGTTCCATCCGCTTGACAAATGCTGCTAGGGCAATGATCTGTCGACTCATCTGCAGTAAATGATTTACAGCTGTATAAAGCTCCCAAAAGTCCATATGACATGTTATATTTGACAGTCAATCCAACGGGTATGTTTTCAACCCGTTGACACGTGTCGCCTGAAAATCAGAAAAAAAGTATACGTAAATTCACAAAAATACTGGACCCCGAGGATAATCCAAACAAAAAGTCCTTAATCAAATGGCAAACTTAAAAGCTCAGACACTTCAAATGAATAAATATCAACTGACATATTCCGACTCGATACAGGTATTTTCTCATGTAGAAACTGGTGGATTAAACCTGGATTTATAGCTTGCTAAACCTCTCACTTGTAAGGCAGTCGCATCGAATTCTATTATATTGACAACGATGTGTGAACAAAACAAACAGACATAATAGGTAAAAAATGTCACAAGTAGGAGTACAGCAGTCGACATTGTGTTGTCATCTTAATCACAATAAATACAAGAATTGCTAGTCATGTTATACAAGTTTATTTTTATTGTTTTTCATTTATCTGTTGGAAGCGAAAATTCCTAGAAAATAATAGCAAAACGAAAACAACAAAGATAAACAACAATTTAAAAAAAACTATTCCCGAGCAAATACGTCTATCAACACCGGTGTCAACGTGATGATCGTAACTGCAATTACGATCATCCCAATATGGCGGACACAAATATAGGGATATTTCAGAAGGCTGATTTCTCCACTTTAACAGCTTATTTTCATATTTGTTTAATATCAAGAAAAATCTTTATAAGCATTGCCATTGAATGTGTTTTTCATAAATTATAGAAAAACAACCAGAAGAACGAAAATCGAGATTCAAAAAATCACGATGATGATCGTAACTTCGTCTGTAGATGATCGGAACTTTGACTTGTTTTTATAAAAAGATGATCGTAACTCAAAATTTATAAATGATTTTTTTCACTCAATGAACACCCTATTTAGCAGTCACGATAAACAAAATTTGATTTTAAAATTAAACATAGAATAAATGAAAACCGCTATTCTAAAAAGAAATGACATAAGAGGATTAGCAGACTTATATGTAAATGTCCACACTATTATTTTCTTATGAGTAATTTAGTTAATATTCAAAATGGATTTACGTTGATATAGATATCATTCTCAAGATACAGTTTTTAAGAATACAGGCAGGCCAAAACTTTCACTGAATAAAGTAAAGGCAGGCATGAAGTTACATCATTTTGATGACTTTCTAACGGTTTTAAATTGTTGCCTGGCCTTGTTTTTTTCACAATCAAAGTATGACTATTAGTCATTGGTAGACTACAGAGACGGACTTAGAGGGAGAGTCAAGGTGCTCGCATCGTCTTTTTGTTGGGGAAATTTGGTTGCTTGTATAGGGAATCAATGTAAAATGACTGTAGCGGGCCTACTCTTAGGCAGCCAGTCCCCCATCCCTTTATGAAAGCTCTGAATACGCCACTGGACCACTGTTGCCTATATTTACCATGGGTTGGCTATTTATTTAAAGAAGGACAAGTTAAAATAGATGGTATACATGTTCATATAAGATTTTTCAAGCTACAAATTCTTACATTTCTACGGTATATGACATGTGTTATTGAAGTTAGTCGAAGAAGTTGTGTTAAACCAAACATATCAATAAGGGATCTACCATTTGAATTTTATAAGGGGGGATGAAATTTGGCCGAAAAGGCACTACAGGAGATTTGAGTAAAAAAAAGCCGGATAAACATCTTGGCCAAACAAAAAAGCAAGATGACAATTTATGTTAAAATAATCAGGAAGGAAAAAGCAGGATCGAATAGAGTAAAAATAAAAACGCAGGATAGAGATTTCAACATAAAAAATGCAGGACAAAATTATTCATCCTAGCCCCTCCCCCAAATAAAAATCAAATAGTAGCTCCCTTTAATGACGGTTTCATTGGTTTTTTTTCATTCAACAGATATGATTACACTTCTTAATGCTTTATTTTTTCAACCTCTCCTTTAAAAATCCTAAATCTATTAATTTTAGAACCTATACAGTCTGAATTCCCCAAAAATACCAGATCCTCGAAAGGTACTATTGTCCCTATAAAGTGTAGGGGGGACAAATGAAAAAAAATCTCCAATTTTAACAAACTGGTCATTAATATGAACTGTCCAATACCTTATTTATATAAAACATATGAAATCAATATAATGTTGTTAACCCCAATGCATTTTAATATTGAACTAAATAAAAAATAAATACGAAATCGCGCGAAGTCATAACCATTTGGGCACTTGCCAATAGGACGTTACCCTTCCCTCAGTGATCGTTCCTCATTATTATCACAATATCAGCTGATAACGTACATCTATTCGCATATCCTAGACAGCTTTATTTGTCCTTATTTATCAGAAAATGCTTCGTTGGAATAGACAGTTCCGATCATCTTAAGTAAAAGTTACGATCATCGTTGATAAAAAATAAATAACAGTTACGATCATCATCGTGATTTTTTGTATCTCGATTTTCATTCTTGTTGTTGCTTTTCCATCCGGTCAGAAAAAATATTTCAATGGCAATGCTTATAAAGATGTTTCTTGACATAATACACATCTGAAAATAAGCTGTTAAAGTGGAGAAATCAGCCTTATAAAATTTCCCTATATTTGTGTCCGCCATATTGGGATGATCGTAACTGCAGTTACGATCATCACGTTGACACCGGTGATCAACACATCATTTAAATACATGTGTTCTGGAAGGGTTAAATAATCCTCTTCATCTCGGCGGAGAAGATTTTCAAATCGTAAAGAATATATCACGACAGTTAAACATTTCATTGCCCTTTTTTTAGTTGTAGGCAATGCTTGTAGTATTATACGATCAGTTACTGTATATCATATTATATTAAACAGCCAACGTGTTTTGACAGCTTTATAGAACGTTTGCAGTTTAGGTTAATGCTTAAATAGTTTATCGATGTCAAGTCTCATTAATAATAACCATATTATAATGAATAACGAATCAATTTAACAAAAAAAACCGGTGAAACTCGAATAAACTCAAACACACGCGAAATCGGATGCAGTGACAGCTTTAGCTTCTTCTGCTATTCATGTATCACATTCAATGTCATTCTAATTAAAATATCGCAGGAATAGGACACACTTGGTTATAAGACACACTCGGGGATAGAATTTAATACCGAATAGGATATATTCCGGAATAGGACACACTATGGAATAGAACACAATCGGGAATAAGACACAATCGGGAAAGGAACACAATCGGGAATAGGACAGAATCGGGAATATGACACTATCTGGATAAGGACACAATCGGGAATAAGACAATCGGGAATAGAACACATTCGGCAATAGAACACAATCGGCAATAGAACACAATCGGGAATATGACACAATCGGGAATAGGACACAATCGAGGAATAAGGTTCAATTAGTTAAATTACAGATAAGAAAACTGTACTGATACATAAAGATCTGAGACCAAGAAAACAAGACCCTGGTGAATTGAAACACCGACGTATCTTATCGGCCATGTTATAGTTTAAACACTTTTATCAGCACAGCATATTTTTGGAATGTTAAATCAATCACTTATCATATAAAACTTACATTTTGTGATTGGACAAAATTCCCAAGAGTAATGTTCATCAATTGTATAACACCATGGAGTTAACGTATGGGAAGGATCTCTACAATAATTCGAATGGAAGTCCGACATCTGTTCCGAAGTAAATGAGTGTGAGTGCGGGGATTGGAGATTCCACATTTGACAGGTTCGTCCACTGTGAGTATAGTTAACATGTCCATTATAGTTCCAGCTTTCGTCAAGATAGCAGTCCGCTATGCAAAATAATGGAAACGGTTAGTTCATATAAAATTGAGAATGGAAATGGGGAATGTGTCAAAGAGACAACAACCCGCCCAAATAAAAAACAACAGCAGAGGGTCACCAACAGGTCTTCAATGTAGCGAGAAATTCCCGCACATTTATCTTTCGAACCAGCAATACTTTTACATAAACAATATGTGAGCAGAAATATTTCTTATTATAAAATCAAACGATTTATTTCTTTAGTTGATTCTTCCTAGCTGATAAGATGTTTTTCAGAACTTAATTCAACAATGAACACTTTAATTTTATGTAGTGTAGGACGATCATTTTTCCGTAATAAGGAACTAACGCGATTCGTCAAAATAAGTCAAATTTTTATCGTCTAAAAGATAGTGTACATTTTTTTGTCATGCACCAAAAGTTACCGTTAACATCAATTGTTTAGATTGTAACCGTTATTCATCATGAAGATACCCTCATTACGACCTTAATACATTGACAATTTGGAATAAAACAAGTGCCAGCAATATCTTGATTGTTTTACACATATTTGTAAGAATGCAAAATATAAGGGTTTTTGCTACTTTCGCTTTTGACTTTTTGTACAGTTTCAGAATCCTCTAGTTTTATTCATGTAGCACAAGTAAGCAAATTGCCCGCTTTAAAGAGCTTGTTCTTAAATAAAGGATCGAACGTCCTTGAATATAGTCAATCATTATGGTAAAATTGCATCAGCTCCAGGAATCAGTCAACCCTATTAAATACAAATATAGATATAGATGTCATTTCTGGAAAATCTCTAACAGATTATTATTTATTTTACCTTCTATTGGTGTCTTTAACTCCTTGATGTCTGAAATGAAAATATCAATTTTTAATCATATTTCATGTAAGCCGATCTTTAAACTTGTTGAACAA
This sequence comes from Mytilus edulis, assembly GCF_963676685.1. Lineage (NCBI taxonomy): Eukaryota > Metazoa > Mollusca > Bivalvia > Mytilida > Mytilidae > Mytilus > Mytilus edulis. Next base: position 32,799,266 of record NC_092357.1, on the reverse strand, counting down.
CCTATAAGATAATCAAAATGATATTTGTGTATATCAATAATAGATGGTGCAGTTGCCTTTCTATGTTTTCTGCGTTTGAAAGTATTATATTTATGCAATATGATCTAGATGAACAAAATAGCTTAGAAATGCAACACTAGATTATTCTTTCTAATTCCCATTTTTCAATATGCAATTTTTGTAAAACATATGTATGGCCGTTAATTTCATTCTAACTTCATAATTTATAAAAAGAAATTACAGTTTTAAAGTTGAATTGATTACGTCATTTTTAATGTCCCAATCATTTGTTATCCACTGAATCTCTGGGTTCCCCTTTCTCAATGGAATATTAGTCATTATCAATGATTGCCAGTAACCAACGCCTAAAAGATTGTCATGAAAGTCAACCAATAATGGTAAACATGTTTGTATTCTGTTTTATACTTTGTGATTTTGCCTTTCCCCCATCCATAACAGCATGTACAGTGTGTTTTTTTCAATTAAGCAGTTTAAACTTTCGGTTTTTGAATGTTTTTAAGCAGTTGATTCTTTTGCATTTTAGTTTATGGGGAAACATTTTTGGCATTAATGTGACTACCACTGCATTCAATGATTTAATTACAATTTGACCGTATCGGATGACGTGGCGTTGTGACTACGTATTGATCGATCTGGTCATTAATGGTCATCAACACATCTTGTCTGTCTATATCTTAACCTGAAAGGACAGTAGGACGAGTTTCTGGCATCGAACTGCCCTGTTACATTACGTTCACGTATTTCTGTTTTCAATATTCTTATAGGCTGACTTAGATAGTTGTCGCTCAGTATCGGCAATTTTGTGGTACAACATTTTAAAACAGATCCAAGTGTGGGTATAGATTTAAAAGAACCGATCCTTTATGGATTTCAAATTTTGCTTTAACACATGTGGTGTAAAACATTCGTGCAACCTCAAACTCCGGTGTATGCTTAACATCAGATAAGACGAATATTGAATTATTCTAACAGAAAGAAATATGGCAAGCATGGATACATGTAAAAGTTATTTGAGCATCAATCATGATTTGGTTGAAAACCTCAACAAAATGCGTATTGCGTTTCTAAAGTCCGTCAGTATATTCTAGCTTTTTTCATAATTTTATTAAATGATTGTTATTTATCCATAGCTATTTGAGGAAATTACCAAAGTTATATGAATAACAATAACATAAGAATAATTCTCAACAAAATTACACTGCCCTTTTTAAACACAAGGTCATGGACTATTTTCTGTGTGTTTAGATTTGTTTCATATATACTATAAATTGATAACAGTCTTTAAAATTTGTAGTGAACATCCTTAAGGTTAACATATTACGCTATTATTGATTAATTATGTTTAACAAAAATGCAGAATTACATGGTAAGTTCAAAAAGGTGAAAAACCAAATAAACTTACACAATCAAACGTTAGACTTTAACCAAACAACTGACGAACGGAAAAACAAGTAACATATTCCTACCGTACATGCATTTTTGACAGAAAAAATAGTCTTATATCTATCTTAACTTCCCGCTTGTGTGGAATTGTTAACAGACCATCTGTTATACTGACAAAAACCAAGTGAGCAGAGCAACCTAAACAGACATGATAGATGCGACAAAAATTGGGAACAAGTAGTCAAAACTGTGCAAACATAAATTAAAAAAAATACAGCTGATTAATAAAACCAAATAAACATACATTTATATATAACAAAGAAGCCTCCAAACAAGTAGTTGCAGTTGATGATAAATTTCACATAGCACGCTAAACAAATAATAAACGCATTTTGTCGTTACGATTAAAGTAGAAACTACATATCAACACAACAAATGATCATCCCTAGCATTTAGAAAAGATACTTACTATTTTTGCCGACTTTTCGTAATACATTCCATCCTGATGTTGTTTCTAGAGCATAAGAAAAAAACTCAGGTGTATTTAAACAAAGTTGACAAGTTAAAACGGATTTGTCATAGCTTGCTGCATGACACTTTTCTTCATTTACGCATTCCACTGCGCACTCTAAAGCGCTGTAGTTATAAAAGATCTTACTAGTACTTGAATTGTTATTCGTTATGATCCTTTTGTCTTTTTCAACAGAAAATGTGTTTTGTTTCAATTCAAAAGCCGCAGAAAAAATCAGCATATTAAAAACTGCAATTACTGAACCAACAGTGGTCAATGTGGTATAAGGAATCGCCATTTTGTTCACTCTTTGTAATAACTCATCACATATTTTTTTCTGATTTCTTTCAGTTATATAATGAACTCTTGATATTACTATGATGAACCGACGACAGCAGCGATACTTATGTTTTAGCAAAATTATTGTTTTGCACACATCCTTATAAATACATGAATTATTAATGCAATACAATAGTTTTAGAATCAATATGGGTACTATTGAGATGTAATTTAGGTCGGCAATAAATGAAAATACAAGAACATCAAAGAAAATCAGATAGCTTATCTTTCCAATTTCATTTTGATATTAAAATCATACTATAAAAAAAAATTACCATCGCTGATTGTTGTGCAAGGAGGTATCGGTTCATCGTTTGTTTATTTCAAAGGATTAAACTGAAAAATGAGATAAAAAATTATAGAATATTAAAAACTTTACAATTATATAATATATACAATATTAGATCAATGTCAGTAAAAATACAAACTTTTTTGTATGAGGCTGAGAAACTGGGGAAGGGCGAGGTTTTTGTGCCGAATACAAAAATGTTTATATTTTTTTAGGACATTGACCTAGTATTGTGTTCATACTGTAACTTAAATAAATACATTGATAGCTATTTTAATTGTAACACATATATCAAACTTATTTGTATCCCTTAATGAACCCATGAACTGTGAAAAAAGAGTTCCAGGATGAATATGACATTGCACAAAATATAGCTGTGTTACTATATTGACGAAATAAACACAACTAGTTGCATTATAAATATACTTAGTAAATAAAATATACATAGAGGACTGTAGTGCATTTACACTTTAAAAGACGAAATGTCAATTTGGAGTCAAATATACCTTCTAAATGGGTAGTAAGGTAATACATGACATGTCGTGTATCAAATCTTTGATAGAAAGATTAGTCTGGAATCAAATATACCTTAACTTTATAAGTGGGTTATGCGGTTATACATGACAGGTCTTACATATACACTTTGATAGACGAATGATGAGTCTGGAGTCAAACGTATCTTCTAAGTGGGTTGGTAGGTTTATACGTCAGCTTATTTTCCATTTACACGTCGATAGACGAAAGATGAGTATGGAGTCAAGCATATACTCTAAGTGGATTTGTCAGTCATATACGATAATTCCTTTATCTTCACGTTGATAGAAACAAAATTATTCATGAGTCAAACATATAATCTTAGTGGGTTGGTAGGTGTATACGACAGTTCTTTTATTTACACTTTGATCGACGAAAGATTAGTCTGGAGTCAGACACACCGTCTAAAAGGGTTATTAGGGTGTAAACGACAGATCTTATATTCACATAGTGTCAGATGACCAAAAAAGGTAAAATCACAAGAATACTGATCACTGAGGAAAATTCAAAATGAAAAGTCTTTATAGAGATCTTCATTCAAGTATGGACGTATTTTTCCAATTCTCTCCCATCTTTCTTATGCACCTGGATGAGTCAGGTATACCAAAGTAATGTGCAGTATCTTCTGATACGACACAGCTACAATGTTCTTTAAATAATAGATTGCACTTATGACGACGTCCGTGTCAACAAAACGTTATCCGCAAAAACAAAATGTTGACTAAAAGGAATAAAATGTGCAAAGGGGAATCAAGCAAAAACAAAATACACATTAATTAAGGGGGTAGACCTTTATTGGGGAAGCTATCTCTTAAAATCAGCTGAGCATTTGTTAAAGTCAAATTTTATTAGTGTATTTAAGCATTTACTTGAAACAGTTTGGAAACAATCCATGTAAAAGAGGGACAAAAGATACCAAAGGGACAGTCAAGTTCATAAATCGAAAATAAACTGACAACTGACAACGCCATGGCTAAAAATGTTTGTCTGTTACCGACGAGCAGCCCGGTGGTTTTCTTCGAGTACTTCGGCTTCCTCCGCCATATAATAACAGACTCTGCAAAGTGTCCTATTACTCCCTCGTAATGGGGTGGGGATTGTCCTTGTAAATATCAAAACATTGCAAATACGTTAGTGACACATCTATATTAATCCCGATAGGGAGTGTACACGTGTATAATCACCAAAATAGAATATAAAATAACTATTTTGAGAAAATAACGCAAACTATAAATCATTTCCAATGTTCCGACCACGAGTTGTTGTAATAACATGGTACCTTGTCCTTGTTTACATTTCTAAAAATAACCTTGTTTGGGAAATTCCCAAATACGGGTCATTCCATTCTGTGCATAATAAAAATGAACATATATTGTTATAAATATTTGGCATCTTCTTCTCATAAAAAAAATTTTCAAAAATGGATTTTTTTCAATTACCTAAAATCTTCAAATTTCATATACCGCAAAAATTATTAATGTAGATTCGTAGAAACTCATGTAACAATCTCAAACCCATATCATATAATGGACCGGCTTATATTACTGCCGGTCCATAATAAGATAGTAACTTAGGGAACATAACAATAAATAAAAGAGAAAAGACAAATTTACAAAACCCTCCTAAGAAACAAAAGATTGAAAAAAATCGGAAACGAGGTCAGCTCAGGTGTTCTGCATTGGCAAAGAAAACTGTTCCTAAGAATTAAGAATGACTAATTTATATAAACTGTTAAGATTACTGATTAATGACTTATTTAGTTAATGATAAGACTAAGATAACACTGGCTCTGATACACTTTCTAATTCTTAATTTCTTTTTTGGGGCTTCAAACTCTTCAATAGGTGCTCTTAACTTTTGATAGGGATTCGAATTTCATTGATAGGACTCTTAGCTCTGATGATTAGGGTCCGGGCTCTTAATACGCAGACTCCGGGCTCCAAATCAATTGTGGAGCTCGTGTTATTACCATTACTAAACAATATATTTGAACCATATTGCCTCTGATTGTCATGCCTAAGACTTTTAAATTTTAATTATGAAGAACAGGAAGAACAGAACAGAAAATAAACTTCTGCTTAGGTTATCGTTACATTATCGATAAGTAAATAAAAACATTTTTGACCCAAATTGAGGCTTACGTTACCCTTAGTTCAATCCATTTTTTTATCAGCTGTTTTTCTTTTTTATCTAAACATTATATAGAAATAAGAAGATGTGGTGTTTTGCTAATTATACAACTTTCAGCTAACGACCCAAAAACATGGCGTAGAAGTTAGCAACTGTGAATAAGTACTCCTAATGCCTTCTCTAAAGAGCAAAACCCAAACCGCATAGCAAGCTGTAAAAGGCCCAGATAAGAGAAATCTAAAGTAATTAGAACGAGAAAACTGATGGCCTGATTTATGTACAAAACAATAACCGAAAGACAAATAGTGTAAACAAAAACATACAATAACTACTGCGTTGAAGGCTCCTGTATTGGGACAGACACAAATTAAATATGTTGGGGTTAAACATGTGAGTGGGAGTCAAATCTTCTTCCAACATGAGGACAGAAGTGTAACAGAACAACCTAAGAACGCATTGTACAAAATGATTGTATTACATTTGTTATGTCTCATCAACCGATTACCGAAATTATAAATTAGTATAAACTCGGCATAGAAACCTGAATTAATAATGGTACGCAAGACATACGTTTCGCTCGAATAAAAAAAGCCAAAAAAAAATTGGAAATTGACGGGCATTGGAGACCCTTAAAAGACCCACAATTCCCAAAAGGTTTTGATAAACTGCTGTTGCCTCTATCTGCATCCCGTCGCTTTTTTTTTTTGTATTCGATTGTTCGATGTCAGGACCCTCGTCGATGCTTATCTGTTGTCGTATATTGATGATAAATTGTTTTGATAATTGAAAACATTGAGTTTGGTGGCGTATCTTTGGTATTCACTGTATAATTAAGTCACAAATTGTGCAAATACTTGACGATTTAAAGGTGGATATAATGGACATACGTGTAAACCTGTTTGTTTAAAAAAAAATGGTTTTGCTCATTGTTGAATATCTTTAAGCTTAGAATAGTATGTCCCTTCACGCTGATTAAAATGAAAGATCTAGAATATAACAGCTTAGTTACACTGAAGAATACATTATAATGAAAAAATATCACATACATTTAGGTTAACCTAGGCATGGATAATGAATGCTATCTGAAGTGTTAACAAACAATTCATTGGTCAAGTCAACTAATAAGACAATATGACTCAACGCACTGATCTAAGAGTAATTGCAGTTACTGGAATCCATTTCAAAGCCATTTTAAAACAACTATCAAAACAATCATGCATTTTAGAGTAATATATCAATCAGTACGCATCCAACTTCCGGATTTAGTGTAAAGACATCATTAACAGTCTGAGTAAACATGACCTCGTGTGATATAGGTATCGAAAGATTGTAGTACTATGCATATGCATATGCGTTTAATATTTAATACAATTAAGTATGGTTTTGATTACCGATAACAAAATCTAAATTTATACAAATAAAACATAAGTAAAAGATATAAATACAGTGTGGAATTGCCAACATCTTACAATAGTTTTTTTTTTTAATCAATTGAACAGTTTAGCCGAATCGCATCCAAATTTCCTGTCTATGTAAAGAACTCCAAAATACAAATTAGAAGGTGCTATTTCATTGGAAAATATTGTTTAACAGGTGAATGACAAAAAAGACCGTCAGACGGTGCAAAAGAAACATATCCGTCTAAAATAGAAGTTTGACAATTGTCAGACGACAATTTTTGCTATCACGCTAGCACTTTTCGCCAGGTATGGAAAATATACTTTAACTTTGTAAATTATAATAAGATGGTCAATGGTTGTAGTTTTAATTCAAAACATGTATTATGTCAACATATAATCTGTGTCTAATGAAATCATTACACAAAACATGTACGGTCTTGTTGTTGCATGTTTTAATGTACACGTCTATATCCTAGCAGTTCGGCTTATAGCAACATCCGTCTGCTGATTGTACCAAAGGACAATTCTGGGGTACTTGTGTGTATGTTGGACACCTACAAAAACAAACAGTACAAATATAGTGTCTAGGAAGAAGAAATAACATAATGTGGATTCAAATTTTTCGTTGGTACCAATTTTCGTTGATTCAGGAAGACTTTGCTTTTTCGTTGATATTTGATCCAGTGGTTTTGTCAACATATAGATTGTTATTCCTTGAAAATTTAAATTCGTGTTTGACTTGTACCCATGAAATCAACGAAAATTTATCATTGTTGATATCCGTCGAATAAAGTAATCAACAGTATTTACATTAAACAATTGTACTGCTGGACAATTTATTCGAATTCATATGTTCAATTGTTATATATAACAGCATTAACTGTTTAACGATTGTCCTATTAGATTTAGCGTTTAACAGTTTTCTATCATATGACTGCGCATTAAACCCCATTGTTTTACCCTAGATTTCATTTTATAATATCTGCAATCATCCATCTTCAATTCTCTAGTAAGAAGTCGAGCAACAGTATCACTAGCCTGTCATCAAAGATGTTTTGAGTTCGCATCCCGCATGTGGCAGGTGCGCTCGACTGCAATCTTAATTGACTACGCCAGACAGTTTTCCTACCGAAGTTCTGTTGTTCTCTTCGAACACTCCGGCTTCCTTCACCAAAATAAACTGACCAGCATAAAACAGCAAATAGAGCCAAAATGTGGGTTTAAAAACCAACAATCGATCAGTCAATCCCTACGACAGGAATAACACAAAGGACACTATATAGTGTAGACATATCAAATGATGAAACTATTTTACAAACATAGATACCATGCACTAGTAATATAGAACTACAAGTTAGAACATCTTACTTGTCTCGACATCTGTAGTGTCCAGTTGGTCCATCTACGCATTCACAATCGTAGACACATCCATCCGACCATTTCTGACCTTGTGAATAAAGTTGCCCCTTGTATAAGCAACCTTTGAAAAGAAAAACGGGAATATAGAACAGAGCAATAAAGAGTTTTTGAACTTATTTTTTCTGATTACTTCTCAGTTGTAGCTCACCTCCGGGTACGGGATTTTCTCGTTGTGTTGAAGAGCCATTGGTGGACTCCGACTGTTATTGCTCTCTGGTCGAGTTATTGTCTTTTTGGCATATTCCCAATTCCAATTCTCAATTTTAGAATATTGTTCGACCTTTCGAGTACACTCAACTTTTTACGAAATATAAAATGCATCAATATTGTTATAATTATCATTTTTATGGGTGTCAACTTTGAAATTGCCAAGATCATGTGATTGACATTTTCAAGACTTTGTGTACAAAACTTGGAATAGTTCATGCCTACTTTCTATCTTTTTATATGAAGAATATATCGTTTATATAAATAATTTGTTTGATAAAAGAGAAACATACATAAAATGAAGCTATCAAACAATAATCCATATATGGTATGATTATGATCATATCAATAAAAAAACAACACCAATTTGTTATTAACAAAATCATTTTTTATTAAATTTAGAGAAGAGGAAAGCTAATATAGGATTGTCACAGTATACGTATAATTATGAGCCTCCTTATGTGTTTTTTGATTATGTGATTACTTTACCGTTTTTATAGTGATTATTTGATTACCAGATCAAATATTTCATGATAACATGGTTATTTACTAATCTAGGATTGTGTGCTGGACTATTTGAGTATCTTGTTTATAAAAATAATTCATTATTGTGTGATTATATTGTCAAACAATTGTGATTATGTGATTACTTGAAACCCCCTTGAGGGGCCTCCTTTTTACCTGTTTTTTGTACTGTGGTATTCTGATGTACAACTTGGACGTCACATTTTGGTACCTTACAACATTGGTCATCTGGGTCTTGTACAAGTCTACACGTTGTAGGGACATTCTGGTAATGTACACACCTGTTATATTTTAAAAACACAAACTTACGTTTAACTGCAACGGTTTTGGACGGATTCGGTAAGGTGTAGAAATTATGAAATTACTAATTTTCAACATAAAAAAAAGTCTCAGAACAAAAGATACAAAGGAAACATAACCATAAGTCAAAGAAAAACAGACAATAGCATGACATAAACAAAACAAAAAGGCGGAAAGACAAACAATAGTCTACAGAACACAGGGACAGAACACTACTAGGAAATCAAAAGACTGCGCAACACGAACCCCGCCGAAATTAGGTGATCTTATGTGTTCAAGAAAGGCAAAGAACAATTCTTAAAAATTATGAAGAATGAATTAAACGTGTAAACGTTGTTAGATAAAGGCAGTTTCCCTATCATCAACTACATTATTGAATAACACTTGCTCTGATACCCATCCCAAGTCATGTTTGGGGCTCCAGTTGTTTCTGGTTCAATTGATAGTGTCCATACATGTAGATACCATGAGTCAATATGTCAACAAAAGACTCATCAGTGACGCTCGATAAAAATGTAAAAAGTCCAAATTAAGTTCGAAATAGAAGAGCACTGAAGAAAGAAGCAATTTTTACCTCTATCTTTATCCCCGCGTTTTTGTGCGCGTGTTTAATATCAGGAACCTCGTCAATGTTTATCTTTTGTCGAATATTACGGGAACAATCAAAAGAGGGGGGAGTATTTATTTTACTTAAAATATATCCTGATCCCCAATTTGATGGAAAAATATATTGTGGTCATGCAAGTAGATGACAAAAAATATTCTGAATCCACATTTTCCTGACACCTTTAAGTGTTCAACTTTGAAGGAAAATATATTATATTATTGATAGCGTCGAAAATTTAAAAAAAAATGCTTGCTCTTTTTGCGAAATTTTATTTCTGTTTAAGACAAAAAAAAACATAACACCACTTTTAAAACAGTTAAACGGTTGCTCCCTAATGGGCTTGTTTGTTACTTGGAGAATTTTGTGTGGTGGCAGATCTTTGATTATGTCTGTATAATTTATTCACATGCACCTTGTGTATCCTCTGGACGAACTAGACTTTGTTACATATTTGTTTTTCGTTCATTTTTTTACATAAATAAGGCCGTTAGTTTTCTCGTTTGAATTGTTTTACATTGTCTTATCTGGGCCTTTTATAGCTGACTATGCGGTATGGGCTTTGCTCATTGTTGAAGGCCGTACGGTGACCTATAGTTGCTAATGTCTGTGTCATTTTGGTCTTTTGTGGATAGTTGTCTCATTGGCAATCATACCACATCTTCTTTTTTATATTTGATATAATGTAATGCATGAACACCTGTCTATTTTGGAAGAATAAAAATAAACTCATCATAGACACCAGAATTAAGATTTGCACACCAGAAGCGCGTTTCGTCTTCAAAAGACTCATCGGTGACGCTCGATTCAAACAGATAAAAAAAGTAAGATGGAAAGCATTGCAGACCTACAATTCCGAATGTTTTGTCAAATACTAGTACAAGACGGTATTCCTAAGGTATTCTAACCTTTATAGATGTATTTTTGATTTATTTAAGTCGTTAAATTGATGCCTATTGGTGTTAGGTTTATTTAACCTTGTTATTTGTTATTTACACATTTTGTGAAACCAACCTTTCGGTACAACGGTAAAGTTCAGCGTTCAAACACGTACACTTATAATCACAACCAACCTTTCAGTACAACGGTAAAGTCCCTGTTCAGCGTTCAAACATGTACACTTATAATCACATCCATCTTCCCAGCGTTCACTTTGCTGATAGTGTTTACTCTTGTACATGCATCCCACTGAAAAGGAAACGCTGACGCTTATTAACAAATAAACAACTATTCAAATCAAATAAATCAAAGCAACTTGAGAACTTCTTAAAAAGATCTTGTCATTGTACGACAGATGAATCTGTATTAGTTCCTATCGAAATAAAAAAGCATCAAAGATCTGATTTAATAAACGCTTACAATTCTGTACGCCAAACTATTTGATTTCATTATTTTTTAATAGTGCCAATATTTTGAGAACATTATGCATGCATACATTTGTTATTACAATTTTATTACAAAATTCAATCTAAAGCGGGAACAAAATTAAAAATGTTAGGGACAAGACTAGTTTTACAATTGTGCAGATTGATTTTGAATAGTGCAATTTTGGATTAACATGTATTAAGTCTATATGTAGTTTTGGTAAATATACCACAAATCTTGAAAAAAATTGTAATTAACTTATATTGATCATATTTTTTAATCTTTAAAAAAAAATCGCATACAGTCCACTTAGTCTAGCTCTTTAGCCCAAAGTATTCTCGTAAACATTTAACATATTTAATGATATGCTGTATGCGGCTTATCATTCAAAAAAACACACGTTTGAAGTACTTATTTATAAATCTAAGTGTTGTATTGTAACATGCCAGTATATAAATGGTTCGTCTTTGTAACACTACTACTGCAAACAATTTTGTAAATGAATATATGTAAGAAATCTTTGCATAGTCGTTACTTGATAGTTCTTTTTCATTTTCAGGGCCTTTTGATTTTAACTTATTTTATATAAAACTTTGGTATATTATATGTATGTATGTATACTCACAAACTCCTTCTCCACAAGATGAACAGGTCACAGGACAAAACTTCTTCAATGAAGGAAACGAACAAACATTCTTACTGCAGGCGAAGACAGCCTGGTCCTTGCATGGTTCTAAAACGATATAAAAATATATCTGAGGGTCTGGATGGGTGTTCTACATGTCTTTATTCTTTAATTTTGTATACGGTTTACATGTATCTCTTTAATATTTCTCTGTATCTATTTTCCCCTTTATTCTCTTTACTTTATATGTTATCCCCTCCCCCTTAATGGCCATAGTTTTCTCTTAATCTTTTTGATCATATATCTCTTTCTCTCTCTCTCTCTCTCTCTCTGTTTTAAATTTTCTTTATTCTATTTCGTAGTCCACTTGTTCAAATTTTTCAAAAAGGAAAAAAGCTAAAACCAACACGGTAATAATTGTATGCGTCCAGAGCGCTTTTTTATATACCTTCAGCAGGCGTGCTAGACAAATATTTGAAAGCCGAGAATGAATAAGAAACGAAACAGTTTAGAAGCTTTATGAACAAAAGGACTTAAAAAAAAATAGCCAAATCAATCTAAGGGATAATTTGCCTGAGGGAGTTGAAACTTTGTTTCTTTACATTTTCAAACTTCATAAACAAACAATTTTAGAAAAGTTTGTTATGAATCATGACAGTACCGAAATACACTAGACTATTGCGCTGATGATAGTATTGCCCTCGCGGACTGATAATCTACTAGCAGAAGTATTGACCCAGTGCTGTAAAAAAATGAATACATCCTCTTATGCATCCTCAATTTCAGCAACTGGCAATGTAAGTTGCAACAAAGTCAACAAACTGTCAATGTAAGCAACTCAAATACAACGGATATTGAACTTACTGACCTATTTATTTTGATTGCCCAGTCGTAAATACTTACTACATAGTCCACAGGTTAAAGGGCAATATGTCTTCAAGTTGTCATCATGACAGACATGGCTATCATTGCAATTTATAAACGTGGCATCAACACAGTTTGTAGAATTTGTCGCCGACACTGAAAACAATACAGATAGCTTTTACACTTATTTTACAACACATATATATAATAAAAAATAAGTGTGTTTACATTCTTAACGAGATTCAAAAATTGAATCGCCGCGATCACAGGCACTTGTTTATATCCATACGAACATAGAAGCTTCTATTTATATGGATAGTCGACCTTCTTATGGATAGAAACAAGTGTCTGTGGCCGCGATATAGTGTTTTTGCGCTCATGTAGCGTAAACCAAACATTGAACAATCAATCAATCAAAAATAGAAAAGAGCGTACTAGACTTTCCGGTTCATATTTTTACTATAAGTGTAATATCAACTATTCTTATTTTATGGCATGCTTGGACATTCTCAGAATAGAATGTATGTTTCATCATGAAAATTACAGTTACAGTATACAAATGTATTAACTTTTATTTTTGGTATAAAAAAATATATAATAATTTAAAATATCATTTTTGAACCATACAAACGGACATGATATTTTGTAAAACTTACCAGCCACTATGTACACATTTAAAACAAACAAGAAACCAACTATGCCTGTGTAAGTCATGATCTAGCGATACAGAACTGTACGGTATCACAGAGATTAAGTACAGATATATATATACCTTATCTATATAAGCTTAAAATTATTACATGACCTTCAAAATTTGATAATATATATAAGCTATTCAAATTTCGGTGTGAGGTACATGTATCAAACATACACATGATATAGTCAGAAATGAAGGCACACATATATCTTTCTTCAAATTCATAAGAGATATTTTTCTAAACAGCAATAAAAAGTCCGGGTGTATATGGTTGATGGGTTGCAGTTTTTCGTCCAGTGGACTGGATTTTGAACATTTTTCTTTTTAATAAATTAACAAACAATCCACAAAGAGATATGTCACTATACACTGACACGTAGTCATGACTCCAATGTTTCTAGCCTTTAATTCTTCTTACTGCTTATTGCAGTTTGCACAGCGGAGAAGCAGCAAATATTTGACACAGGGGAAAAGAACCGCACACGAGACAAGTACGCTACAACGAGTCCACAAAGGCGTTTTACAATTAAGACATATATATGTGCAGAATGAATTAATTGGAGAAGTGTATTGAATAGAGCGATACCATAGGCTTTATCTTTTTATATAGATATAGAAATGTGTGGTATGCAGGATGAATTAATTGGAGAAGTGTATTGAATAGAGCGATACCATAGGCTTTATCTTTTTATATAGATATAGAAATCTTTGGTATGAGTGCAAATGAAACAACTCTCCATCCAAGTAGCATTTTATAAAAGTAAACCATTATAGGTCAATGTACGGCCTTCAACACGGAGACTTGGCTCACACCGAACAGCAAGCTATAAAGGGCTCCAAAAATTACTAGTGTAAAACCATTCAAACGGGAAAACCGACGGTCTAATACCTATTTATATATTCCGGCACGTGTGGCTGAAGAATAATTCTCGATGCTACACCACCTACACTGTGTCTAGCGCTCTAGACCACTCGGCCACCTAGACTTAGGAAAAGTTGAAGAGACGATTCATAACATCTTTCTCAAGTTGGAAGTTACTTACCGTACTACGGAAGCCGATAAGGGCCATTCAAAAAAAAAATTTATGTCGTAATTACGACATAGCATGTCGTTATTTCGACATAACATGTCGTTATTACGACATCGCTATGTGGTAATTTCGACATAACATGTCGTTAGAACGACATCGCTATGTCGTTTTAACGACATAGCTATGTCGTAATAACGACATCACTATATATATAAAAGCATATGTATTATGATTGGCAAGAGACTAAATAACACAGAAATTAACAACTATAGGTCATTATTATGCCCCCAATAATTAGAAAAGCCCCCGCATAGTCACCTATAAAAGAGGGAGGAAAGATACATTGTACCAGAGGGAGAGTCCCGAAATGCTGTGTGGCAGACAGTGTTATTATTTAATTATTAACTCCCTTGGTAAAACTCCAAATTTCATATTTAATGTATTTTATTGTTAAATAATTTACATGAAGGTTATGAAGTATATATTTGTTAAATGCATAGCTTTTGCTATTTGAATTCATTGGTTAAAGACTTCTATTTATATTGTAAAGTTTAATATTTGCATCGTCGCAAAATCCTAGGTTACCTTCTTTGAATACCTTCAGTGAGAAACTTATATATTTTATAGATTCCATTCCTAATCAATAAGAATATGAATTAGAAAAACAAATTAACTAGACCAAAAATTTAAACATCAGGATTGATACTAAAAGTACTCTACAGTCAGATAAGGGTGTATTGAACTTATTATGGGGACTGATTTTGCAAGTCAAGCATCCCATCTCCTTTTAAATAAGCGCAAACTACATGGCATCTTGTAATAAGGGTGAATTGAAGTATTGATTGCTCTATTTCTACTTTCAAACGTTGGGCACGATTTTCCTACAACACGTTACACTTAAAGTGCGGTGTCGAAGAGGGATTTTGACTTCGATTATTTTTTGCAAGTTTATTCGGTTTTTTATATTGTTGGTTGATTCTGGTTCTGTTCGTTTTGTGATGTCATTTTATCAAAAATTACCTCGAGTTTAATAATGTTTACCCTTTAAGTTATTTCAACTAAAAATGCCGTAGTGTCGCAAGTAATGTAGGAAGGAATAATGGTACATGTATACGGTTTTCAATAATTTTTTTTTATCATAGGATGTTTAACTTTCAAGGTGCATATCATCCACTGTGATATCATCTGTCATTGTAAATTTTCTACATCTTAATTCAACCCCAATACAAATAAATCTGACACTCTGCAAGTGAATTGAACATTTCTACCCTTGGTTAAATTTGAATAAAATTGTATTTTCCCTGGCACATATGCTGTCGAAATACACCCTTCAATTACTGGAACCTTAGCTTGAGAATTATTTCCCAAGTCAGCTTTAGATATATACATTTTAAAATATAGTAATCTACTTCTGGATCGTCCGCGAAAACGGCAAATATAATCCCGGGTTCTATTAATTCGATGAAACGGTTTTCGTCGCTGTTAGGGATTCGTCTTTCAATTACCTCCATTTCATGCACAAGTTTATATTGACGAAAAGTTCCGGCTTCGCTAGTACAGGAAATACTTTCATTACGACATTTATAACATGAATAGCAGGACAAATCGCGAAGTAAAACATTCCGTGAACTGGTATTAAGACTTTTAATATTGGTGATTGCACCTTAATTAGCTGACGACTTTAAATGATCTATTTCGGAGTAGTTCCGTAACATAAATTTCAATTCGCATTTTACATTTAGAGGACTGTCTTGGTGTCTCCAATTTGTCTTTGCAAGAGTTGGACGAAGTTCATGTAATGGAATTTTTTCCCCATTTCCAAATTCTTTTAAATAACTCGTTAAAAGCTATATACGATTAATAAAAATTGCAAAATTTAACCTGTGTCGAACCTATGTTCCCAGGCGGAATCTTTAGCAACATGCACTATTCTTTTTTTTCGGCAGCAATCATTAACCTCTTTTTCCAAATTTCATAACACGATTTGTTTTAATTATCATGAACATTTGATTGAAACTTTAGCACATGTAACGTCGGAAATTAACGTCTTTAGGATTTTGGACGTTTTCAGACATTTGAACAAATTGGCTACCGTTTTGTAATGAATGGAAGCATTTTATTCCTTTAAGGCCCAAATATGTAGTAAATAAGAAAAGAATCTTGGCATTTTTTACTCTTCGTGAATCTAACTTTTGTTTTGATCAATTATAAAAAATACGCGTTAACTGCTTTGAAAAATGAAATATCAACTTGGACAAAATGACTACCGTTTGAAAAACGACTGTGTAGAGATTTTATTGAATCAGCAATATTTGAACTCACATGAGGCAAATATTTGTACTTTTGTTAGATATTATAATAATCGTCTTACTCTTTTAATTCAATTTCTGCTATATCTACTTTCAGTCGTTGAGTTAACGAAAAACGTATGACATTTTTCTTATTCCAGCTTAATATGCAGTCACCGAGTCAAATGAAATTTGGTAAAATAACGGCTTTAACGCCAAAATGTATTGACACATGTCGTTGTTCCTGCCAATAATCAAGAAGATCAGAGAATAAGAAATAGGATCACTATACATAAGAGTTAAAACAGTTTTTCATAAATGTAACGTTGGACATCTGTTTTTTTTTTCACATAGCTTTCTTATTTCAATCCTCAACTATAGTAGATATTACTTAGTATATGATCAGGAGCTGTAAAAACATAATTCAAAACATATATTGAATTTGTTTTAATATTGGTTCGTGTTTTCTAACATTTTTATTTTGTTTTGCGGACGAAATTGCGAAGATTCTGTTTTGAATCCTAGGGGTTGTAGGAACATCGTGCTCAACGTTTGAAAGTAGAAAAAGACCAAACAATACTTCAATTTACCCTTATTAAAAGATGCCATGTAGTATGCGCTTATTAATACGGAGATAGAAAGAATGGCTTGCTTTGGTCGTAATAATTCAGTTCTCTATTAATTTCACATCTCATTCTTTCTACATGTCAAAATGTATATCATTAATGTATTGCTAAATATCTTATATAAGATTAGAATTAACCGATCACGGAGGAAATCTATAAAATATATAAATTTCTTACTGAAGGTATCCAAAGATTTTGCGACGATGCAAACATCAAACTTTACAATATAAATAAAAATCTTTAACCAATGAATTCAAATAGCAAAAGCTATGCAATTAACAAATATTTACTCCATAAGCTTCATGTAAATTATTTAACAATAAAATACATTAAATATGAAATTTGGAGTTTTTCCAAGGGAGCTTATAATTAAATAATAACACTGTCTTCCACACAGAATTTCGGGGACTCTCCCTCTGGTATCTTTCCTCCCTCTTTTATAGGTGACTATGCAGGGGCTTTTCTAATTATTGGGGGCATTATGATGACCCATAGTTGTTAATTTCTGTGTCATTTAGTCTCTTGCCAATCATAATACATATTCGTTTATATATAGCGATGTCGTTATTACGACATAGCTATGTCGTTATTACGACATAGCTATGTCGTTAAAACGACATAGTGATGTCGTTAAAACGACATAGTGATGTCGTTATTACGACATGATATGTCGAAATAACGACATAGCGATGTCGTTTTAACGACATGTTATGTCGAAATTACGACATAGCGATGTCGTAATAACGACATGTTATGTCGAAATTACGACAAACCATGTCGTAATTACGACATAAAATATTTTTTTTGAATGGCCCTTATCGGCTTCCGTTACTGAGATCGAATGCAAAACAATTCACAAATTTATCACTAGAGCAACTTCTGTAGATGTAAAATGTAAAATTAAAGTGTATTCATATATATCAATTTCCATATAGGGCTACATCTCTCCTTTTGAATTTTCAATGCTATATGTTTTTGCTTTTTTTCATATAGTTTTCATTTTTTCGAAATGAGGGTGGGGTTGCATTTAATTAGTTTTTTTTAAATGCATATGTATCGATTTCTGTAATTGTTAATAGTGATAGTAAAATTTCGGTGTGTTAAGAGTGAAATTGAGAAAAAATGTAGTGTTTTCAAATTATTTTTTAAGCCGCCGGCAAAAATGTCAATTACTTCAAATTAAATTTAAAATGACATACATGTGTGTTTGATTTCAATATGGTCAATAAAGACATTAAAATCAAGAAAACGGGAAATACTACAAAGGAATGTCTACTAAATCAGCACGAGAAAGTTTCATGGGGGAAAAATGTTGCCAAAATTATGATTATATATATACAATAATAGTCATGTATTTTATTTTTCAAGGACGGACTATTTGTTTTCCTTGAAAAATACAATGTTTTTTATGATGAATAGTAACAATAATCAAATAAATGATCAAATACATTTCTCTCGTGCACATTCTGATAAAAAAATGTAAAAAAAAAATCAAAAGGGGCAAAACAAACCTAACTAAATATTAACTTCGTTGTAATATTCTCTAACTATATTCATGAGATTGGAGAGACGAAATTGTTTTTATATCAATTGCTTTGTACCATTAAATTTGAAAAAAAAGTCAGATTTTAACAACGAAAATTTAGATGCATTCAAAATGCCATTACATGTTTAACCTAATCCTATTTATGAACCTAAGACCACAAGGTTTTGATAGTGCGTACAAATACATTTTCCATCATAAAATTTGGTAAAGTACAAACATAACTATCTGTATCTCTAACGACTTGATACTATTCTCTAAAAAATAAAAAATAATTAAAATGGTGGAATAAGTAAGAGATGCATGGTGTTTCTTTCACATTTCAACATTATAAAAAGGTTTTCCTAAATATTGCAAAATTAGGAAAAAAAAATAATGCGTAATTATTATTAGATAATATTACTTCCATTCATAACATGTGTCTCAAACCACCTTTCCCGTGCCGACATGTATTTTAGAATTACATATAAATTGTAATGATATACATAATCCGAACTAACAGGAAGCGTTCGTTTAGGTATAAAAGTTGGAACATTCAATAGTAGAATCACTCCTGTTTTAACACAAGCACGAAGTCAGGTAAAGTATTAACTCTTTCTTAAGTTTTATTGGCCAAAAAAAAAGTTCTACTGATAAATGTTGATCTATTAGAAAAACATATCCTAGTCAATAGTTTATTATTGTATTTTTTCTGTTGAGATTTTTTTTAATAACTTTTTGTGGATTAAGATTCGCGTTGGGTTTTCTTTTTCATTTTCCGAATACTTTTTTTTAAATTTTAGTCTTCTTCTTTAATGTTTTATTATTACAAGTATAGTTCTGTTAGATTACAAAATTCATAGTCAAAAGTTTATTACTGATTTTTTTTCAGTTACGATTTTTAAATAACTTTTTGTGGAATAAGAAGTGTGCTTGTTTCTTTTTATATACATTTCTTTTTTTTATATATATATATTTCTTCCTTGAAATAACGCGCGCGTAAAACAATTCAATTTAAAAAAAATGTATGATCCTGAATAATCCCAAGTATATTCGTAGATATATTCAGATACAATATAAAATGATACATTATAGTAATTTGGCGATAAATTCTAAATTCAAAATTTGAATATGAATTTTGACTTAATTGATAATTTTCTTTGTTTTAGAATGAAACTTGCCATCACAACTGTTGCTATCTTGGTCTGCCTTTGTGGCATGACAATTGCTGATGATTATTACGGTGGCTCCGGATATTCCGGAAGCTATGGTGGTGGAGTCGGTGGATACTCCGGAAGTTACGGTGGCATCGGAGGATATGGTGGAAGCATGGGCGGATATGGCGGTTATTCAGGATACGGACAAAAGGGATACTCTGGTTACGGCTCCAAGGGATACTCCGGTTACGGCGGTGGACATTCTGGTTACGGCCAACAAGGACACTCCGGTTATGGTGGACATTCTGGTTACGGTAAAAAGGGATACTCCGGATACGGTAAAAAGGGAGGATATGTTGACGAAATTGTTCAATACGTTCCTCAACCAATCCCAGTCGCATCTCCATTTGCTGGTGGAGCCGGTATGGGCGGTATGGCCGGGCTCGGCGGTATGGATGGCGGTATTCTCGGCGGAAATGGAGGACTTGGACTTTGTAAGTACTAATAACTTTTTTTACTAAACTTCCATCTACGTCATTTGGTCCCTGGTGATCAGTTGTCTCATTAACAATCACACTGACTATGTGGTATGGGCTTTGCTTATTGTTGAAGGCCGTACTGTGACCTATTGATGTTAACTTAGTTTCTGTGTCATTTGGACTCTTGTGGAAAGTAGTCTCATAGGCAATCATGCCACATCTTCTTTTTTTTATTTATACCACATTATGAATAGTAATCTTCAATACTATTAAAAGATTTAAAATTGACTTCAAAAGAAATTTCAATATTTCACTTTTCGTAATATTATATCGAATCAAAATTTACTATTCATTAAATTGTGTCCGTACACCCTGATTTATGTTTTTGTAGAACTTAGTAAGACAGTCGAGTTTTGTTTTTTTATCTGTATTTACATAATGTCCCGAGATGTATAGCCGTTTCTTGAAAAGTGTCATTACGATTATCGGCAAAATTGCCCGAAATCTTAAGGTCAAGTATTTCTCAAATTGTGTACATCTCAATTTGGTTGTGTGGAACATTTAATGTTATACTTAGAAACAATGAGGGTGCTACTCGTCGCACATTGATTATAGAACGTTCAGTTAAACCTAACTGTATTTTGAATACGCAATGCACTGTTTAAGACTAACTGTATACAAGTAACTATATGTTTATCTTTTTCAGTTGGACTTCTGTTCCTCTTTTTGATTTTGTTCAACAACAACAACAACAACACTAATTAGAGATATAGATTGAATTTAGTAAATATTTGGTACGTATTACTTCATTTCCTCATCATCATTACATGAATATTTTTTTTAATTTGTATTGCCAAATCGGCAAAACTCGGGTCACTCTGCTTCTCCTAATCTATTCGTTAGATGGAGGTATGGAATCGGTTGAATTGTGACGATTATTGTATGGTCAAAACCTTGCTATTTTGAAAGCAGGACAAATATGTGTTTTGAATTATAAACAAATTGTGTGTTTAAAACCTGTTTATTACAGAGACTATTCAAGTGCTACTTAAAAGTTCACACGAACCAAACACTTAAATCGACGCTAGCCGTACATTTCTGAAAAATATTTCTTTTTGGTCATTGTAAACAGAGGTGGATTTAGGGGTGCCCGGGCCCCTCCTTTTTTGGAAAAAATTTGGTTGCTTATATAGGGAATCACTGAAGCGTGACTGGAGCGGCCCCCTCTTAGGCAGTCAGTGGGCCCCTCTTATGAAAATTTCTGGATCCGCCAGTGGTAAAGTTATATAATTTACATCTTATTATAGATGAAATAATTATTTATTCTGCAATGATATTTTTTGGGGCATAGCTTCAACTTTATCAACGTGTACAGTGAAACTTGGCTAAACCGAACCTTTTCGGGACTTAAAAAAGATTATGTTCGGTGTGGGCAGATTCACATGTACAAGACTTCTAAACTCATGCAATAAGTAAATACTCAACTTAAAAGTTATTGAAAACTAATTTATCTTTATTATTTTACAGGTATATATGTGGATGACCCTCAAGGAGTCTGTTTACAAATAAATAATTATATATACAAAAACGATTTTATTTTCTATTTGATATAACAAAAAGCCGGTCACACCTACACTGATTTTGAAAATACCATTGAAAGTAAATTAGGCCTATTTGATACATAATTAATATAATAGTATAGTATCAATAGTCCCTGATTCTAAACATTTGATTAAACAATGTGTGTGGTTTGTTGTACTATGTTCTTCGAAAAATACAGGTTACAAAAAAAAAAAAAAAAAGATATGGTATGACTGCCAACGAGATAACTCTCCACAAGAGACAAAAATGACACTGAAAATAACAACCATAGGTCACCGTACCGTCTTCAGCAATGAGCAAAGCCCATACCGCATAGTAAGCTATAAAATGCCCCGAAATGACAATGTAAGACAATTCAAACAAGAAAACTAACGGCCTTATTTATGTTAAAAAAATGAACGAAAAACAGATATGTAACATATAAGCAAACGACAACTACTGAATTACAGGTAACGTATCATAGTTTATATTATATATCTATAAAAGAGGACCGAAAGATACCAGAGGGACAGTCAAACTCAGAGATCGAACATAAACTAACAACGACATGGCTAACATTACGTTATTTTGACTCTGATCGATAGTTGTCAATTTTTCAAGCATACCATATCTCCTTAGTTTTATATTATAGTAGAATATATGCCAAAAACTCATTTGGAATTACATTCGGAACAATTGGCGAAACATACAAGTTACTGATCTGTAATCGGATACTAGATGATCAATGGTACTCTTAAACGCGTTGTACAAGATAAAAAGTACTTCGGTATCTAATGGATCCAGATGAAAAAAATAAGTTAGTCTCTCTTATAATACATCAATGTTTATAGGTCAATTTGGTTAGCGGTTGCTACAAAAGACACGTGTCTATACAGTTTGTCAAGCTTAAAATCAAACAGAGTCTAGGAAAGATGTGTATATTAAATTTAATAATCTGCAATAGTATTAAAGATATAACAAAACAAACACCAGACTTGGGAAATGTAAATGAACATGCAGGAAGCAGGACAAATCGCCCCACTGGCAAAACGCCCCACACCAAATCGCCCCACTTTTTCACCAACTCGCCCCTCTTTAAAAAAAAAATCGCCCCAATCTGGTTTACCAACTCGCCCCACTTTTTAAAAAATCGCCTCACTTGTGAAAAGGGTTAAATCTCGTTAACTTTTCCCCTGTCAACTCGCCCCACTTAACGTGCAGATATTGTTCACGAAAGAAAAATGTTAACCTCATCTGCAAAATGATGTATGAAAACATACTAAAGTTAGAGTATAACCGTAAAGCTTGTTTTCAAAGTTTATCCTTGGTAGATATAACTTAAACCAAACGTTATGATACCTGGGGTTGAAGTCATAAAACTTTGCTCAGTGCTCGGAGCACAAAAATCCTGCTCGAAACATGAAATCCAGCATTTTGATTGGTTGATTTTGGAGTTTGAGTACAAAAAACTGACTCGAAAGTTTTATGACTTCAAGGCCTGGCATGCACCGGAAAGTATAAACCAATGCGTTCACGTGTTTTTGTACGTGACGACTTCTTTTTGGTTGAGTGTTTGGTATTAACACCGTTAAAACCAGTTTCTGTTCTTAGATTGAGTACACAAGTATGCTCTAGTTGTTTTCAAAATTCTGCTCAATTAAAAAGCTTTTGTTGACAGCAGGCTCTGCTATGAAAATAAAGTGTCAGTAATTATCAGTGAATGTTTAATGTTAATTGTGTTGTTTTAATTAACTCTATGTTTAAAGATAACCTTGAGAGTTGTGTTGTTTTTTGTTTTTGTGTTTTGCCATGCACCATTGGTGTTAGATTAATTATCTGCCTACTAGCTTGTTTATGCTCAGTTTAAATTAACCAAGTAAAAATGATCTATATATTTATAGTGATCTAAGATGGATAAAGCTCATATGCAGGGAAATAAGTTAATTGTATTTGTAAATGAAAACAGATAAGAACAAGCATTTTTTTTCGCAAAAGTTTGACAGGAACAAATACTCATTATAGGAACATGTTAATTTCCTGGTTAAATACAGCTGGTAGTCGATGACTTCGTTTTGTTTGAGTTTGTTTCAGTATCATTTTGGCATTATAGTTCTACTCAGATGCCGTTGAAAACGGACAGTCACACTACAGAAAAGACTTAATGTTGCAAAATTAATATAGGAGGTAATGATAATAACAACTCTAAAACCAGATTTTGTTCTTAGAATGAGTAAACAAAAGTCGTTTGTTTTCTCGTTTGAATTGTATTACATCTGTCATTTCGGGGCTGACTATGCGGTTTGGGCTTTGCTCATTGTTGAAGGCCGTACGGTGACCTATAATTGTTAATTTCTGTGTCATTCGGTCTCTTATGGAGAGCTGTCTCATACCCGGGCACATCTTCTTTTTTTTTTTATATATATACCCTAGTTGTTCAGAGGCAGTTTCCATGATCGTCTTTAAAAGTGTAAAACTGCATAATTTGCATATTATCATATTAATATAACATGTATAAAACATTATGATTTAAGGTTTTGCGACTGCACGATTCCGAAAGTAATAAAAAATCGAAAGCCGAAGAAAACCTGACAAAACCTTAGAATTTTGCAAACAAACAAATAAAAGAAAACCTGCTTAAAACACAGTAAAAGATTTGCACACACTATTTGAGCTAAGTATAATTCGTATGAAAACTTATTTGTTATTGACACTGGCACACGCAAAAACAGATATATCTGACACATGCATCTGGCGTACATGTAAAAAACTTCAACCATGATGTCTATGACGAGTTTATATAACATCTTTTTGTGGTACAAATTATATTATGTTTTGAAACTTGTTCAAAGACACAAGGAAAATGTTGTTCTTCAAAGCATTTCTATTTTCATCTTTCCTGTTAGGAATATATTCCAAATCAATTCAAAATTCTACAAACGAGGAACAGGATTTTACTTTCCTCCGAAACGAAGTTAAATTCTTAAAAGAAAGATTAGACAATGTGACAGAGATAGTAGAAAAAGGTCAGTTGAACTTTAATAATTTTTTTATTTTTTTTTGGTTATATTTTAAAAAATAAGATACTCGCATAAAAACAATAGAATAGCTGTAAAATATTTTGTCCGTTTATATTAATAAAAATCACAAACCTTTATATATATAAAAAAACAACAGAAAATCATTTTTTTTTTCTAAATTATATTTTTGAACAGTTGATACCAGGCGTTCAGCGTAAAGTATACATATTTTTTTATGATTATTTTTTTCCCCGTTACTTATGAAAGGGTATCTGATGCACGTGCAAACTGTACATACCAAAGATAAAGATACTAGTTGCAATCATATACGATACCAGTATAGATAAACATTAATTTTGCATGTTAAAGCATCATCTTTATACTGTTAATTCTATTTTTCAAAGGTTCTAAATATAAAAAAAATCATTTGTAGGTACAAAAACTGGACAGAAAAGCGTCTTATATTTCGTTCGACTGTCATCCAAGACTACCTTGAATAAAAATTCAATCGTAAAATTTGACAACGTCATCACAGATGAAGGAGGAAACTTTAATCCTGGAGATGGAATATTTGTTTCCCCGGTAACAGGGATTTACCTTTTTTCCTGGACAGTTTTTACATATAGCAGTAAATCAGTAGACACCGAACTCAGAGTAGACAACGTTATCATAGACACCATGTATGGACACATTGGAACATCTAGCTCTGTCCCTGCAACTAAAGTTGTTCTCTGTCAAGTGAAAAAAGGGGATCATGTATGGATTCAAACATCGATGCATGGTACCGAACACGTTTTTTCAAATCCGAATACTAGTAAAAGTTCCTTCACGGGGATGTTAGTTCATCAAAATTAATTGGTTATATTTGGTGTTGATCGAAAAGTATTCAAACTGATTTGAAAGAGAACATGTTGAATGATATGCAGCTTGCCATCTAAATAGTGGGAATACATAATAGTTTGTGTATTGTTTCCGAATGAATGTATTTTTCTTAAGATTTCAATAAATAATCAACACTACTGCAATGGATTTATTTCTTTATCAGACATATATACTAGTACAAGATGTTTGATATTGTAACAGTTCTGTTGGAAGAATTTTTTCTCACAATGTTTAATAAAATGTTTCAAAATAATTTTGTACATTGTAACCCATTCAGTGTTTTTTTTAACTTAATTATTCGATATGAGAAGATGTGGTCTGAGTGCCAATGAGACAATTCTCCATCCAAGTCACATTTTATAAAAAGGAAACCATTATTAGTCAAAATACGGCCTTCGACACAAAAACTCGAATCACAACGAACAGCAAGCTATAAAGCCCCCACAATGACTAGTGTAAATCTATGCATAAGGCAGCAACCATTTGATTTTCTGGGGGGGGGGGAGGGGGGGGGGGTATGGATTTTTTTCCGGACAAGCTTTTTTTTCGCCTTCGGCAAAAAACAATCAATTTTTTTAGCGACAAGTCGAAAACAATTTTTTTCTTTCAATTTTAGCATTACATATAGTGACAGCTGAGGGTGAAACAAACACTTTTTTTTTAGGGTCAAAAACAAATTATTTTTTTCTCCAATCCCCCCCTCCCCCCCCCCCCCCGAAAATCAAATGGTTGCTGCCTAAGGGAAACCAATGGTCTTATCTGTATATTGATTGTAATTGGCTTCAAAGTAGCTTTCGGTAAGTGCAAGTACTCTCACATCAGTGCATTGTGTACTTTGTCTTTATTGATTGTTGATTTGTGTGCCTCGTACAAATTAGATGAGTCAATTTTTTTTCAGCTGAATTTTACTGTTTGTTCTAATGTTCATTGATTGTTGTGCTGTACTAGGATAAGGGGGTTGAGCTCTTACAATTATTTTATACCCTGTTACACGATTTAAGTAAAATTGAGAATGGAAATAGGGAATGTGCCAAAGAGACAACAAACTGACTATAGAGAAGACAACAGCAGAAGGTCACCAACAGGTCTTCAATGCAGTGAGAAATTCCCGCACCCGGAGGCGTCCTTCAGCTGGACCCTTAAAAGTGTCTATCACAAGTCAGGAGCCTGTAATTGAGTGGTTGTTGCTGCCTGTCTTATTTGTTTTTCATTTTCTGTTTTATATATTTGCCATTGGGTTTCTTGCTTAATTTTGTCAAGTAGGTGCCTTTTGTAACTGACTATAATTCATTGTGGTTTCAAATTTACATTAACTACATCCCTGAAATATGAGGGCCCTCATGGGGTTTTTGATTATGTGATTACTTGGCCGTTTTTTTAATGATTATTTGATTATTAAGCCAAATATTTCATGATTATTTGATTACCTAGGACTGTATTTTTAGTTTATGATTATTTGATTACTAAAGATAAACAAATATTTAATGATTATGTGATTATATTGGCAAAAAAATGGTGATTATGTGATTACTAGGACCCCCCCATGAGGGGCCTCAAATATGTTTACTTTGACTACTTTTACTGAGACAATGTTGACCTTATTGTCCTTACCTACCATTCATGAGAGTGTTGACCTTGACTACCACCCATGAGAGAATGTTTACATTGACAACCATCCATTAGAGAGTTTTTACCTTGACAACCTTCATGGAAACAGTGTTGACCTTGACTACCACCCATGAGAGAATGTTTACATTGACAACCATCCATTAGAGAGTTTTTACCTTGACAACCTTCACTGAGACAGTGTTGACATTGACTACGTTCACTGATACCATTGACCTTGACTACCATCCATTAGAGTGTTTACCTTGACAACCTTCCCTGAGACAGTGTTGACCTCGACTATCATCCATTAGAGAGTTTTTACCTTGACAACCTTCACTGAGACAGTGTTGACCTTGACTACCTTCACTGATAGTGTTGACCTTGACTACCCTCATTGATAGTGTTGACCTTGACTACCATCGATATCCATTAGAGAGT
The DNA here is from genome assembly GCF_963676685.1 of Mytilus edulis. Taxonomy (NCBI): domain Eukaryota; kingdom Metazoa; phylum Mollusca; class Bivalvia; order Mytilida; family Mytilidae; genus Mytilus; species Mytilus edulis. The sequence continues at coordinate 32,771,424 of NC_092357.1, read as the reverse complement.
GTTTACCTTGATAACCTTCACTGAGAGTGTTGACCTTGACTACCTTCACTGATAGTGTTGACCTTGATTACCATCCATTAGAGAGTGTTTACCTTGACAACCTTCACTGTTGACCTTGACTATCATCCATGAGAGAGTGTTTACCTTGAAACCATCCCTGATACAGTGTTGACCTTGACTATCATCCATGAGACAGTGATCACCCTGACAACCACCTCTGATACACTGTTGACTTTGACTATCATCAACTAGAGTGTTCAACTTGACAACCTTCACTGAGATAGTGTTGACCTTGACTACCATCCATGAGAGTGTTTATCTTGACAACCTTCACTGATGATGGAAGTATTTAATGACCTTGACTGGATATTCATCCCTTGCACGGTTGGGCCTTCACTGATGCAGTGTTGACCTTGACTAATTAGGGTTCATACACCTTTTTGTTCCATTTTTAAAGGACTATTCCATGACTTTTCATGGATGTTTTATGAAATTTCCATACCCAGAAAAACAGGAAACCAAAGGGTAAAATAGAGATTCTTTGAAAGAGGATGACCTACACATCAGTATAAAAGTATCTATTCAAGTTTTGAAATATTCTAATTATTTGAATTATGTAGTAAAAGTATAGTTCTTTGTGTTTAATTAGCGAGTTCTTTGTAATTTGCTTGTAGAAGGTTGTCAATTTCTTTAACTGTTTCTCCTTTTCTTTAGCTGCTCTTCTCAAAGCATTTGACTTTGCTATAAGTGTCAATTTTTCCTGTTTTTCTGCTTTGTCTTCAAATTCAACAGCAGAACTTTCCAAAGAAATTATATCTTTTTCAAATCTTTTCTTCTTTGCACGTATTTCTTGAATTTCCTCCAATACACTCTTCCTCTTATTGAATTTCTCCTCTCTTTCTTTATCTTTTTTCCTCTCATCTAAGTAAGCATAATATCTCTGTCTGACACTTGAGACTGCTATTAACATTGGCTTATCCATCTGGATGTTTTGAATCCCACCTACATGCTTTATATTGTCAACAATAATTCTCTGGGATTTAAGACAATGTTCAGACATGCTATCAACCATTATTTCTTTATTATGAGAAAATCCTCTTTCAACTGAAACTTGTCCATGTGACAAAAGCAGCAAAATCTTAAAAAATGTTCAGCGAGATCTTTAAGAAGATCCATTTAAATAGTTATACCAGAATGTATCTAATCTATTTAAGTTATCAGAAACTGTGAAAGAGGAAAAATCTGAGCTTGCTTCACTATTAAGTATTGTTCCCCTAAACTGTTTAAACTGGTTGATGATTTCATCACATTCTGTCTCAGCAATGTGATTAGCATCAGTCAGAATGACCAGGACTATATTTAATTGACTCCAGCATTTTTCCCTGTTTTCTGATGAAAACATTTGGTATCATCCAATCAAACATCTAACAACTTTATAAGTAATTGGAGATAATTATCCAAGAGGAGAATGTTTACCTTAACAACCTTCACTGATGATGGAAGTGTTTAACGACCTTGACTAGATATTCATCCCTCATACAGTTGGGCCTTCACTGATGCAGTGTTGACGTTGACTATCATCACTGATACAGTGTCAATTCAAATAAGTTTCAAATATTACATGTAATAAATTTTGAAATCATTTGACATATTTTTTAATTCAATGAAGATCTATCTATAAAATTTTGTAAGGGGTCTGCGGAATCAAGTGTCTCGCCTACTTTTGATGTTAATCACAGGCTCAACAGAAATGAGGGGAAAAAAATCATTAAAAATATTCTTCTCGATACTATCTTTTGATTGTAAGAAGCTACTGTCTAAGTTTGGTAAAAATCCAGGATAGTTTATGAATCTTATAAATGTTTTAAAAACTTTAACTGCAGACTGTATGTACATGTAATATTAACTGGAAGAAAAACTAAGGTCATTTATAAGTAAAATAAAGATAAACAGGTATAAAATTTTAACAAAAAACTAGATACTAGCTTTTAATCATACACAAGTTTCTTTCAAAGTTTGGTGCAAATCCAGGATAGTATAAAAAAAGTTCCATTTATAAGTAAAATACAAATCCAAGATAGTATAAAAAAGTTATTAAAATTCTAAAAACTTTAAGCACAGAGTGAATGTAATGTTTCCCAGCAGAAAACTAAGTCCATTTATAAGTAAAATACGAAAAAAACCAGGATACTTTCTTATGATCATAAACAAGATTCTGTACCAAGTTTGGTAGAAATCCAGAATAGTTTAAGAAAGTTATTAAAAATTCCAAAACTTTAACCACAGAGTGAATATTTGTGGAATCTATACCACACAATTAAGGATCGCAATGTCTTGTTTTTTCGACATAAGTCAAAGGCTCGACAAAAATCTTATGAATAAAAGGAGATGTAAAGCATACATCTATAAAACAGCAACTCAACCAAACTAAAACTAAAATACATACAGAGGTCAACCATAGACTTATAAATAACTACAGCCAAGTTAATAAACAATGTCACCCTTGATAGAATGTAGAGCGTGTCATGCATATCATTGTTTAGTAGTTATCATTTGTCCATGCCCATTATATTTTCTTTGTAAGTTGTTATTTCATAAATTAGGCCCCTAGTTTTCTTAATTGAAATGTTTCACATTTTTCATGTCACAGACTCTAAAAGCGGTTTGTACGGTATGGGTTTTTCTCATTGTTGAAGGCTGTACAGTTTCCTATTATTGCTTACATCCACTTCATTTTGACTTTGGTGTATAGTTGTCCCTTTCAGAGGCGGATTTAGAGGAGCCCCCCCCCCCCTTTTCTTGGTTGTAAATATAGGGAATCACTGTAGCATGACCAGAGTGGGCCCCCTCTGAGGGGGTCTCATTGGGGGGTTCCGATCCCGGATGCCGCTTACTGTTTTGTTAGATTCCTGTATCCCGCTTACACTATAAATAACCAATTCTCATTTTTTTGTCATTTCCCTGGTCCCGCAAGACCTCATTTCCCGTTTTCCCACCACAATAATTTGACTTTCACGTGTCACGCTTACAAAAAATCGACAATCCAGCGTCACGCTTAGACCCCAATGAGACCCACCTCTTAGGCAGTCAATGGGCCCCCACTTATGAAAATTTCTGGATCTGCCAGTGCCTTTGGCAATCATTACACATCTCCTTATTTCCACAATGAAGAGGAAACACCATTTAACAAATACAATTCATATTGGGATGGACAAAAAATCATATATATATATAAATCACATGTTGTTTTTTTTTTTATGAAAATGCAAATCACAATACACAATAGCAAATAAATATGAATATTCAAATGTTTAGAGACTTCTTGGTTCATTATATGGTTGTTTTATTGTCTTGCAATGTCATCTTAGTTTCTTTACCTGCAAAATAAATAAAACTAAATAATTACATTATATATAAGTAAAAATAGAATTAAAAATAAATAAATTAGTTTGGAAATAAAATTTCTGCTATAATTTTTACAGCAAGTGTAAAAGATGCTGCATACCGTAAAATTAATAGAAGTAAAATCCTACAATTGCATATATAATTTTTTTCGTAACTGTTGACCCGATTTCTGGATAAAATAGAAATACATTAAAAGTAATAAATTCTCCAAAGAAACAATAGAAGCTCCTTTAAGCTGTCATAGAAATACAATAACTAGGTAATCTGAGGTTATTACATTTATGTCTCAAGTACTACACTTAAATAGCAGACAAAACAAAAAAGGCACAATTTAAGTGTCAAAGACGCTCTATGCAAGAGACACCAGGTACCAGAAGAAAGGAAAATACAGACCTATTTTTTTTCATAGAAAAGTTCCAGAGTTGAACATTACATTTAATATGTAGTAGATAAGCTAGTTCTATATTTACAAATAATGCTTAAATGTTTTCTCCCACGTTATACTTAGAAATATACAAATGCAAAATCTACGGAGAATAAAGTAAAATATTCCACTAAATAGTAACAAAATTCTAAATTTTGGCCATTTTGGTATTATTGAACTAAATAAACTACTCTATAAAAAAAAATTTTAAGGGAGGCACAGGGAATTTGCAAATATTTACAGAGGCAGGTAAAATAGAAGTATCAAAATCTCTCTTTGTAAAAAAAAGCACTGTATGATTAGGCATAGTACTACAACCGTTTAGGTATATACATTACATGATATAATTCATCCTCTCTAGCCTAGGGTTGATTAAGATTTTCTCCTTACTCCATCACCAATGAATTGGATAAGTATGAAAATAACACTTTCCAGTTGTTCCTTACCTAGATGTAGTGTGATACTAGGAAAACCTTGTATCATCCAAATTTATACTAATTATCAAAATTAATGTCGTTTTAATAAGAAAAAAAAATCTTTTGTAAAAACATATAAGAAGAAGAGCACCAATTAAGTGCAATAAATGTTTTGTAAAGGTAGAACATTTTTTTGAAAAATATGTGTTGATTTGAGGCAATAAAATTACTAATGTTGCACATTAAGAGCCAGAATACAATTATTCAAATTAACCATGAAGATGCTCTTTTTTTCAACGCAAGTCCAAATTTCTAGATCTTCATCTTCAACCAATTTCAGAACATTAGATATATTGCTTATTTCTTCCTGTACTATATACATGGTATATGCATGAAATATTTGACACTATAGGTGTTAAACACTTTACCAAAAATCAATTAATTATATGAATCCAATTTACCAAGGATGATGGAGTAAGGTATATGTATGTTAAGAAATTTACCTTCAGTAACAAGGAGAATAAATATACTATATGTTTATATACTAAAAAACCTTATTAATTTAATGTCTTTTCTTCACTTGTAAAATTTATCATGTGTTTACAATTAAAAGGAATTAAAGTATTTAAAAGACTTTAATGATTTTTTATGTATTTCCTCAAAAAACCTAATAATGTTTTAAATTATTTTGGATTTGTTTAATTTTATTTTTATAAATTCAAGTTTTCAAAACAATATAAATATATAAAATACCTTCCAAAAGTCTAACCATTACAGAAATTTTCTATTTAAAATGATTTAAAATATTTTATATACATAATAAGTAGCCTTAACTTAATAAAACACATATACATTTCCGTCAACAAAAAGTATAATAAAATTTAATAAGTACGTTTTCTGTACCAAATTTTTCATTTTTTTTGAATAATTCATATTTGTACATGAATAAACTTTAATCATAGTAATGGGTTAAATTCTGTAATAATGAGTCTGCTAAAACAAATTCTAAATAATAAAACAATTTATAAAAATTTTCAAATCAGAACTTCAATTTTTGTACTTACATAGCTTTTTGCATGTTCTATTTGACATGCAAAATTACATGTACATGTTAAAAACACCATTAATGCCCTCAAGTGAAGTAAAGAACTGTTAAATACCTGTTTTGACCATTTTAGTTATATACTACAGATTTAATATCCCTTTCATCCTGTTACCTTTATTGCTGATCTTTGATCCCTGGCATCTTTCACCTTTATAATGAATTTATACATAGCAATGGTGAACTAGATGCAAAATAGAAACAAATTTCAAGTATCCTGATTTATTGGGATATCCCCATTCAGAGCTGCTGACCTTAATTTTGAAATTCTTTACTTAATTAAGACTGAACACCTCAAAATAGGCAGTCAAATAAGTTATAAGGGTATGTAAGCACATTCATACTCATTCAATCAATGAAGAAGTTGATTAAAAAACATTTATGACTATGATGACAATTAACTAAAATAAGGTCATCTTTAAAGCTTAAAATCCCTCATGGTGATTTTGAAAATTATGCAGGTATGGGACTGGTCAAAATTAAAACCCATGAGGGGAATGGAGAACACATTTTTAAGACCCTGACCACCAAATAAACAAAAATCTTTATTTTATTTATAATTCTTACAAATTCTATGAAAGATAAAACAACCTATAATTTATTAAATACAATGACTCTTATCCCTGATAAATTTACAAACCCTAATATTTTTTTCTAAAATAACAAAAATTTGTATCACCAAAATTGGTTGAATCCCCACTATCCTGTGTATTTATAATTGAATACATAATATGTTATTTACCTTGGCAATAAATGCTTCACAACATTCTGCAGTAAACATTTCCAATGTGAAAGCTGTAGATATATGTGTGTCCCTTTTCATCGCCTATAAAAATTAAAAAAAAATATTATTAATATTCCGATACATAAATTTGTAAAATTCCTAATATTGAATTCAATGACATCAGGTGTAATCTCTTGATCCGGTAGAAACCATTTTCTCTAATTCTTACCCGATTCATTCTTTTTCTGATCTGTTATATATATAGATTTTACCCCTGGATTAAGTTAGATACAATATTTATCCTGTGTGACAAACACTACTTTTGATCACTGAGAACCTTAATATTTCCACAACTGTTATAACAGAATAAGATTAAAAAGTTCAGCTGGTGTTTGCAGAGTTATCTCCCTGTAGTGTTATGTACAAATGTACAACCTTAAGGACCTAAATGTTAAATGCATGCATGAAGTAGCGCTTGTTCTCAATAAATTGATATTTTCTGATTTAGGGCAGTTTCATAAAAATATATATCATAATATGAAACCCAGGAAATGCAATTCCAAATCTCAAATAGGGCTGAGCATCAAACACTTATTACAAACACATTTTATAAAATGAAAATGCAAGAAATATTCAAATTTTTTTCCTAAACATATAGGCAGTGAGAATCACATCCATCATGTCCATAACACAATCTATAAGAAAATCAATTCAGATAGCATCACATTCAATAAATATAGCATCACATTACTGTGATGCTATAAGGCCATGAGGAGAACACTGATTTCTAGGTTTTAACCTCATTTTCAAGAATGTCATTATGGAACAGCCCTACTGATTCACCAAAACAATTGATCAAAAAGTCAGTTTATCATGTTTTTATTAAATTGTATATTCATCACTTTATAATACACATTTTTGGTATAAATGTACCTTATCTAAGACATGAAATAATCCGTCTGGTCCTAAGTTATACCCTGACTCAACAATTCTGAAAAAAATAAAACAATAAATATATTTAAGTGAATAAGATGAAAGTTAATCAGTATTAGATGACCTCTAAACAAAAATCTCATTTTTGTGTATCTATGGGATACTGTCTTATTGACATATAATATTTGTATAACAGTACCTAAAATATATTCCATTAATCTACTTTGACTATGGAATTCATACTATGGTATGGGAATTGCTCATTCTTGAAGGCTGTACTGTGACCAATAGTTATATATCATTTGGTCTCTTGTAAAAAATTGTCTCAGTGACAAGCATACCACATCATCTTTTTTATATTTACTTTCTTGCAACAGTTTTATTTCTAGCTATGTTTCTTTAATTGTACTCTTACCTCAACCTTTAACCTAACAGTATTCATATTCACCTAATTGCATCTGTTCTAGTACTAGCTATCAATGTCTCTATTGTTCTATCACATAGACCTTAAAGTACTCATACAAATTATCACTTTCTGACACAAGTTTTACTATCAGATAATCATGTGTTCATTATTCTGATAACCCTGACCTTTCACCTTACAGTATGCATACTTACTTTCTAGCATCTGTTTTATTACTAGCTAATGATGTCTTTAACTGTTCCAACACAGCATCACACACAGCTTTATCACATTTCCCCGTCTTGGTAAAGTCCAGTGAATTAAATAAATATTCTACAAGTCTTAGGTAATCTGTTTAAAGTAAACAATAAGTTATTAGAATAAGATTTTTAATTTGGATTCATCAATATTAATTTGATATCAATTCTCATGGATTTCATTGGTTCATTTGAACCATGAAATTAAGTGTTCCATAGATTACAAATTCTAATGCAACAACGTTTGTAACGTTCATTTTGATTGGATAACATCACTTATTTCAAGGCATCAATTGACAATTGATGCTATGGGATGTACGCGCAAGCGCAGACGGCATATGACAGATTTTAAATACATGTTTTATTTAACGTTGTTATCTGTCAGTTTCATTACAATGAAGATAACAATATTGTATTTTAAGCTCCGACGGCATCAATTGGGGATTTGATGGTCGCAAATATCCGTTTACTGTCTCTGCTAACGCGTCGCCAGTAAACTTAATTTGCGACCATCAAATCCCCAATTGATGCCGTCAGAGCTTAAAATACAATACAGTTATCTCCTAATTATCCATAAGGTTATATGCATTGAACAACACTTATTATCCTTTTAGTTGTTTTGACTAGCCATAAAAGAAAAATTCAACTCACAATACACAGTGTGAGAACAAATTATATTAGCTTCTTACAAACAGCCAGTCAATAAATAATATTTCCTTTATAACACAATATCATTAGATTTATGTTTCATTATAATACGTTTTTCTGATTGGCTAACTGCATATCATGTGTTATTCCTAAATCAATTGCATTACTCCATAAAACTTTTCATTCATGATGACACAAGGTCCCACAATAAAGTGCACAGGTAAATTAAATAAAAACTTGATAAAAATGGTGTTTTCATGATCCTAGCTAAAAAATGTAATTATAAGTATTGAATGCATCTTTTTGTAACTTCATAGGGTTGTAAAAGCGTTAACCGTGCGCAAATTTTTAGTATGAAGCGCTGCTGCTTATACAAAATGTACTTCGGTCAAAGCTTTAACACCCCAATAAAGTTACAGAAAGAAGCATTCAATTCTTAATTGCATGCTATGTGAACACAGACTTATCATATGATATATGATATTACTTTCTAACACACAGCATGTGAACACACCAGATTTAAACACATCATAGGATATTAACTTCTAACACACAACATGTGAACACACCAGATTTAAACACATCATTGGATATTACCTTCTAACACACAACATGTGAACACACCAGATTTAAACACATCATAGGATATTACCTTCTAACACACAACATGTGAACACACCAGATTTAAACACATCATAAGTTACTGCCTCAAAATCTAAACATTCTATCTTTCTTAATAGTCTGTTAATCACTAAAGTTGGAAAATCTCTGTAAAATATATATATTATATAATGATAAAACAATAATGTGTCCTCAGTACTTGAATGCCCAACTCGCACTATCATTTTCTAAGTTCTGTGGCCTGTGAAATTAGGGTAGAAACTCTAATTTGGAATTAAAAATAGAAAGATCATATCATAGGGAACATGTGTACCAAGTTTGAAGTCGATTGGACTTCAACTTCATCAAAAACTACTTTGACCAAAAACTTGAACTTGAAGTGGGACAGATGGACGAACAAACAAACGTATGGACAAACGGACCAGAAAACATAATGCCCCTCTACTATAGTAGGTGGAGCATAAAAATCCCTGTGTACTTGAGATGCACAAGAATCTTTAATTTTACCACTTGGGTTTGTGTTCAATCTAAAGTTTTCTTTGTAGTTATTTTTGTACTGTCGTCTTTTCACATTGTACATGATTTAAATTATTCTTTATGAGTAGTCAGTAGTTGATGTGATTTACATGTCAAATTCAAGGGAATACTTTTGTTCAACACTTTTTTGTATGCAACTGGATGCGACATACTATGATTTAGTGGTACATGTATGTATAGCACCTGTATATATACTACTGAAACAATGAGCAACTAAAACATGTCATAATTTTACCAGAACATTGATATGTTTCTAATGGACACTCATCTTATCAATACATAAAAAGAGGACCATACCTACATAAGGCTCTGATGAGTTCATTGTACACTGTACCATTTACCCCATGGAGCTTCTTACTACCTACAAAATAATAGAGAAAAATATAAATAGTATGTATATATACCAAACTAATTTAAAACTGGATCTCATGCTTAATATGAAGAAAAAATTGACAATTAATGAACTTTTTTCTCTGCCATGTCATAACCAGACACTTAACCTATTATAAAATAAAATATAAGTTTGAATGAAATTTAAATTTATTGCTTAACATGTTCAAATATATATACCAAATGCAAACTAAGGGAAAACCTGATTAAATGCTCAATATGACGAAAATATTGACAATGAAAGAACTCTTTTTTCTGCTGTGGCATAACCATAACCTGAAACTTACCCTAGAATAAAAAAATAAAAGTTTCAATGAAATTTAATACTTTTAAAACATGTTTAACTTGCTTTTAACATGATTAAATGTGCAGTTGACAATAAATGAATTTATAACTTTTTGTAGTGGAATCAACAGGCCAAGACCAGAAACTTTTCCTATGAATAAAAAAGATATAAAAGTTAGAATAAAAATTTAATGCTTAACACATGTTACATGTTTAACATGCTTTTAAATATGCAGTTGAGACATACAAATTTTAAAGTCTTTGGTTTGACTCGTCTGGGGTTTGAACCCACGACCTCTCGCACTCAAGGGGAACATGCTACCACAACACCATAATGCTCAGGCAGTCTAACTGTTACTTTATCATATAAGACCTTCTTTTCTAATTATTCCCAAGTTTTTGATCAGTTAGCTTTTTTGTTATAAATAGACAAGCTAGCTATTGGAAATGACAATACAGAGAAAAAAAATTTACACACATTTGTGTAATATTGTAACTTTCATTCATTCATAAATATCTATACAGTTCAGAGTTCACGCACGTGTTGTGTTGATGGACATAGCAGATAAGGTCGCGTCTTATTGCTTTATGTATTTGTGTTGATTAGTTAGCTCTAGCATTATATTAAAGTATGTTATTCAGTACACATGGCTTGTCTCTCACTTAATATATATAGGCTACCAACGTTACATTGGCGACGAGGATAAAAACAAAAGTTGGAAATGTTAAAAATGTATTTTAATGGATTTATTAATTAGTGACACTGATAACTAAACCATGGCTGCATCTTTACCAAATTTTCCGAGTTTTCCGGTACATGAAAACAATGCTGAAATAAGGTGGCGTAAATGGATAAGTAGACTTGAAAATTTATTCATTGGATTAAACATAAAGGACAGCAAACGACAAAGAGCAATCTTGCTGCATTACGCTGGAGAAGATGTCAACGAAGTCTTTGATACCCTTGATAATACAGGAGAAGACTTTGATTCCGCTAAACAAAAGTCATACCGCTATTAGACAAAACTTTCTCAATTTTTGGAATACCGAAAGAACTGAAAACAGACAGCGCACCGCCGTTTAATTCAGGAGAGTTCCAAAATTTTGCAGATAACATGGGTTTTAAGCACCGCAAAATAACTCCGTTATGGCCTCGCGCTAACGCGGAAAGTGAAAGATTCATGAGAACTATAGGGAAAGCAATTCGTGCAGCTCAAACGGAACATCGCAGTTAGAAGCAAGAAATACACACATTTCTTCGCAATTATAGAGCAACACCACACTCAACAATTAACGTGTCCCCGGCAGAACTTTTATTCGGAAGGAAGATTAATACCAAAATGCCGAACATTTCAATAAACAACCAAGCCGACAGTGAGGTTCGAAAAGAAGACCACAAGAACAAAATTAAAATGAAATCATACTTCGAGAAAAAACATTCAGTAAAAGTACCCGATTTTACAGTAGGAGATACCGTACTAGTTAAACAGGAAAAGAAAGATAAACTATCTACCCCGTACAATCCTCAACCATTAACAATCAAGAATAAAAAGGGTAGTATGATTACGGCAACGAACGAACAACAAAAAGATATCACTCGAAATTCGTCACACTTCAAAAAGGTTGGGAAATCTAAAATAATGACTGGTGAGGAAATAGAAGAAATCATTGATGATGACATTATACCAAACACACCATTGAGAAGATTATCACGAGAAAAACAAACACAGAAACATCTCGATGATTATGTGCGTTAAAGAGCTGTGTTACAGGCATAATAATCCTGTGCTCTTTCTGATGTATCAGTTAGGTTTGATGTTGATTTATATGTATGTGAATTTATGATACAAATCAATTTTGTGGAATTTACTATTCACACTCGTAATGATAGCCTTATCAGACGATCCTCTAATTATATTGACATTACAGTACGCGTACCGAATAATTTACATTTATCACAGACTATAAAGTTCTAATTTTCTATTGATACAATTTTATGCATCTTATCACTTAATTTGTTTACACAGACAGTTAAAGATTTTATGACTACACAGACAGTAATATAATTAATTAAAGCAGAGTTTTAATCTGAGAAAAGAAGAGATGTAATATTGTAACTTTCATTCATTCATAAATATCTATACAGTTCAGAGTTCACGCACGTGTTGTGTTGATGGACATAGCAGATAAGGTAGCGTCTTATTGCTTTATGTATTTGTGTTGATTAGTTAGCTCTAGCATTATATTAAAGTATTTTAATCAGTACACATGGCTTGTCTCTCACTTAATATATATAGGCTACCAACGTTACAATTTGCAGTGTTATAATCTGGTCTGGATGGGGTCCTTCAATATTTTTTTTTATTCTTAAATGTTTTAAGACATTTTTTCTCAATTCTTTATTTACTTTGCTTATCATTCTCTATTTTCTATGTTTTAAGCACCCATTATTCTCTATTCTTTTTTTTGGGGCCTATTTTTCTATATTCTTTATTTAATTATTATCATGATTATCAGGGCCTTGATTCTGCACTTTTGACCTATTATTCTCTATTCTTTAACCCTGTCCAGAGACTCACATATTTGTACTTACATTTAGACTTTTGTAATGTCTCATATGCCATTCTGACATTAATATCAAAGACTGGTCGACTATGGTGCGTCATTATTATTAACTGTCGTGCTCTAGCCACTAAACTAGTCTGTTCTTCTAATGAGTCAAAGCTATAACAAATAGGAAAAATTAAACATTGAATTTAATTGATAAATATAAAGTGAGTTTGCACAAAGATAGTCCTGATTTATTTTAAATCAAAAATTAGATAGTACTGAAAATTGAGGTGCTAAAATTGCCTTATCTTTGCCTATAAGTATTTACTTGTTACATTTAATTTTCTAATATTCTCATACACACATGCATGTATTATCAGATGTTTTCTCTCTTTGGTCTGAACGAATCTTTAATTGTAAAACATCTTACTAGTCCGCCATGAAGGCTATTGGGTCCTCTGGTCTGTTAGCAATGATCTTCCCCAAGACATCTTTCATGCATGTTCCTACATTACTTCTTTCTAAAATAACAAAGAAGTGATCTCATGATTAACTGACAATGGTAAAGTCGGTAACTTACAATTAAGGCCTTATTCATCATGAAATCATTTCTCCAACATATAAATTTTCATATTACAATGTCTTATGAAATTAAAAAATATATTTTTAATCATTAACAATACTGTTAATTTAACCAGACATGTGCCAGAAAGTACTCATCAACCAGTTAATGTTATACAGAATATAAAGAAGGAAATACATGTATTGCATAGCAATATATTATCATCATACATGTAGTGGACCATTGCAGTATAACATGTAACAATGTAGTCATGGTTAGTCTGATCGAGAAATTTGTTACAATCTTCATCTTTCAATTCCAACATTTTACCTCAAATTAATTTAATGGCCTTTCCGCCATACTTTTTTGACTGGCTGATTGCTTGCCGGTGTGTAACATGAGTTGAGTATATTTTATTTTATTTTATTGAATTTTATCATGTTTGAGGAAGGTTAAATTCCTGGTAATAAGACCTGTCACTCTGTGCCTGGCTAGAGAATTGGATAGGGAAATGCTCATACTAATCCGTACATTATACAGGCTTCAAATGTCCTTCTTTATATATATGCCATCACTCATGGGGATGCTCCTTATTAAATGAGGCTCATACGGAGGCAAGAAAAAGTTAAGATGGGCAAGGGTAAAGTATGGGCTTATTTCATCCTTGGCCGTAACAGCTGCTTGTGCAGCCACATATAGGCACCTATCGGCCTAGCCAAGATCAGATGTGCATTTCATAGTGGGTCTATGTTATAGGCTTGTAAAGACAAGAAGATAATGTTTACATAAGTAATACATGTTTGAACTGAAGGAGAGAATGTAGGGCTTCACAATGAATATCAAATATAATGTATAGGTGTTACCGTTTTTAAATAAAACACTAAAATACACCCTGAAAATGGGCAAAATTTCACGTTATGTTGTTTCATTTAAAATTTTGCTGTTTTTAACAATTGATAGTTAATAAGTGAAATTAATTTGACCTACATTATTGGTTCACTGTTATAGACAATTTATTCATCTTTCTTTTACTGGTTGTTGCAACAAAAAATCTCCAGTGGTTACAAAGTTATGATCAAAAGTTGAATACTATGGGTTTGTTATGAAATTTTGTACTTTTGTTTTTAGCTTGCTCAGTGTAGTGATATAAGAGAAAAATGAATCAAATTTATGCTATTATGTGTTTTATTTTCTCTTTTAGTATATACTTTATCAAAAACTACCTCATTTATCAAAATCGCAGTACCCTAGCTGGAGATATATGCCATCAAAGTTGGATATACAAATAAAGTGAAAAATTGTCTTGTCCGTAGACATGCATTCCCTAGTAAACTGGAAGTATAATAACATTAATGTTGCATTGCTAAGTTCCTGTTCTTTTGTAGATATGAAAACACTACTAACATTTTTTTCTACCATCTATTAATAGATGAAAAATTTCAAAAATATGTCAGAATGTCTTGTCCGTAGACATGTCTTTTTATCAATATTGCTGGGCTGTATGGGTCTAAATTAGTCCTATGTGTTTTTTAAATTTAAACATATCTTACTTTTAATAAATAAATGGTAATTTAAGTGTTCTCAATTTTTGTAAAATTACTTTACAGGAGTGGATTTTAAAAAGTGGCAGATCATCAGTCATAAAAAGCATACCTTATTTTACTTCAATATTGTTTATTCCAGTTGCTGCATACCTTAAAAGGTTAACTAAATCAAATTAAGAAAAAGTATTTTTCTCTCTCTTACTTTATCTTTTGTATTTCAGTATTAACAGCAGATGAGGAAGTGTCTACGGACAAGACACTTGTACATAACAAGTATTAAATTCAATTATTTGTCTGCTATGGAACTTAAATCTTATTTTTAGGTGAAGAAAGTTATCTTTTCAAATTAAGACTCAGTATTTTCAACATGAATATAGTCACAATTCATTCTAACAGATTTTTTTTTTTAACTGAAATTGTCTTGTCCGTAGACATTACCACAATATATTTTAGCCAATTTCCTCGAGTTCAGCCTAATTTGATAGGTAACATGTATGTTATTTTTTCAAGAGAACACATTGAACTATGTCAAAATTGAGTTATAATAAAAGTTTGATTGTTGTAAAGTTTAACACAGTCAGATATATGTGGATTTCAGTTAAAAAAATGTGTCTTCATTTTGGCTCAATCAATAAATTTTTGAATTGTGTAAAGATTTTTGGGTACATTTTTATATTTTCCAAAATTTAAAAAAACCAATTTAAAATTTAATTGGTAACTTTTAATCTTAACTTTAACAATCATCTATGAAAGCATTTAATTGAATATCAATAAAATGTCTTGTCCGTAGACATTATCAAAATGTATTTGTTTCCATTTTCCTCCCAGTTAAGCTAAGTTTGATAGATAAACCTGATAAAATGTATGGTTTTTTTTTTCAAGAGAACACTTTTAGCTATATCAGAATTAGGTTTTAATAATGCATTTCATTAAATATAAATGCAATGTCTTGTCCGTAGACAAAATAAATAAATTGTATTACTATGTTTGATTGTTTATTGTAAGAATATGCATCAAGTTATTTTAATGTTCTATACACCAAAAGAAAGGTTTTTTTTGGAAGTTTTGTTTTTTTATAGATAAGTTTAGATACAGTTTTATCAGATAAGATAAATAATCAAAGAAAGCTACTGTTGCTTGAAATAACTGTGAGTTAAACATGTTCTTGTCATTTTTTTTTCAATTAAAATGTTTGATATTCAATAATTCTAAACATATTTTGTTGTCTTTGTCATTAACCAAAAATCTGACACTGGTGACCATGTCTTGAAGGCAACCATTAAAGAGAATTATACAGTTTTTAAACACCATTTATTTCATAAAAATATAAAATATTTCTAACAAAAACTGCATGTATTATATAAATGCTTCCAGTGTTAGCCTAACGATGGCAATTTTTCATAATTTTAACCATTTTTGAACCAGAATACCAAAAGAGTTTTGTCCTGAGGTGATACTCATTTTTGACTTCATGTGAAACAAAAAATGCACATCTGATCTTGGCTAGGCCGTATGTGCACCAGCAGCTGATTTCAAAGCAAGTGAAGCGACTGTGTCTAAACTGGAAGCACCAGTCATTTAACTCAGGTTAAGCTGATGTGACAAATGAAGTACTACCAATGGCGGTAGGTCTGTTCACCACAGCACACCCCCAAACACCCCAAAAATTACGTTGTCTTTCATCATTATAAATGTGACTTAAATATGTTATTTAAGTTATTAATTCAACAATTCAGAAGATTAAGAGTCCAATTTCATCTACAGAAAACAGAAACCACACTTTTTGAATGCTGCAGACCCTCATGGATACAGCCTCAAATATTTTTTTTTCCATTTTTTTTCCCTTCTAAATCTCTTCTATAAAATAGTTGTACAAATAATAAGAAAAGAGACAAATATCAAAATATATATGAATTAATTTGAATTTTATTATTTAAATAACACACACGGAAAGTGATGAATCTGGAGATCCTTATGTCATTTGTTTATGTTAATTATCGACTTTAACATGAAAATGATGCCCATGCATGGCATAAATATAAAAAAAAATGATTAAATTATATGTAATCTAATTTCTTTTACTTTTTTTTTTTTGTATGATATTACAGTTTTTCTTAGTGGTTGGTGTTTTTTCGGGTGTTAGGCGGTGGTGTTCGGTGGTGAAAAGACTCACCCCTACCAATGGCAATGGTTCAAGATAACTATAATTCATTGTGACCAATACACCTTATTGATATTTGTCTACCTTAACTGAATATCACACAGGTTCCCAAAAAAAAATGTTGACATCATAAAATAAAATATCTGATGCCACAATGGAAAAGTGATTGTTGTATGATATTAAAAGTTCAAGTGACACAAATTTTCCCATGATGCATCTATGTCATTCAGACTCTCTCTTGACTTTACTTACGAAAATGAAACAAGCTCAGATAACTCTGAGTATCATTAGGCATAGATTACCTTAACCATATTTGGCATCACTTTTGGGAATTTTGGATCCTCAATGCTCTTCAACTTTGTTCTTGTTTGGCTTTATAAATATTTTGATATGAGTGTCACTGATGAGTCTTATGTAGACGAAACGCGCGTCTGGCGTACTAAATTTTAATCCTGGTACCTTTGATAACTATTAGACTTTCTCATATAATTGAACAATAGAAAACCGAGATATATAAGGAGACGTGACACATTTATTGCCAATTCATCCGTGGTTTGCAAAATTATTACAATTGACATACTTGGGTAGGATTGCTACGGATGATTCCGAGGAACAAATGTAGGCATATTATACAACATTGTAAAGATAAATCAATTTAGATTTACGATACATTACAAGTATTAGTGGGGTTGATAGCCTAGAAAGAGGCATATAACGGAATTTCGTCAACGCCTGAAATTTTTCTAAAATGTAAGTTATTAGTACTTTGTGTTATATTAAGGTATATAGGCATATGGGGGGAAATTCTGAGACAAGTGCCTGTGTTATGCCGGTATGGTTCACGGAATATACGAATCCGGGTCTGTTAGCGTCCATTCACATTCGCACCCACTCATGTTAGCCCCCTTTCACATTCACACCCTAAATGTTCGCACCCAAAATCCGTTCGCACCCTTCATGTTCGCACCCAATTTTAATTGGTTTTGTGTTGAATAACTTTATAATAAAGTTTTGGCAAGTGTATTTTTATAAGTATAATTGTTGTCATTGTCTCAAAATAAAGTGAGACAACATTATTTTTTGTGTTGAATAAATCTTAATTATATTTTGGATAGTGTATTGTTAAACAGTCAGGGGACTTACTTAAACAAGTGATTTTCTAAATCACTGATTCAAGTAACATTATTTCCATAAAGGTTGGAAGTTAGAGTTGTCTTTCTTTAATAATCACCTATTTAAGTAGTACAAATTAATCACTAGAAGAAGTGATTTAATCTTATTATAGCTTTAAATATAGAATACTAATGATCCAGGGACTAATTATGTTTCTAAACTTATCAGAACCAACATCTGTGTTGTCTAGGATGACCAGGTCATTTCAGGTGATGACCTTGTACTGAATCTAGGATAATGACATAAAAATCACTTGTTTTTAAGTATCAGACCTCAATTTCCTTCCCAAAAATCACTTCTTTAAGTATCATTCTTTTAATAACCCCCACTAATAGTAATTTCAACACCCCTTAACAGTGGAATTTTTATCGCAAACAGTAGAATTTTATTACATAATCTGAAAGATGAAACCTTGAACTTCACAGGAAAAATACTCCCACAGCTGTGAAAAATCTTTTAAGAAAGTATCAGTTCATTATGTAATGCCATTATTATAGCATTTTTACAACTAAAATAGAATTTTCAGGTAAATGATAGCATCAAAGGCATAAACCTTGCTACTTAAAAGAAGCAAAAAGTTCCTAATTTAAATTTTTAGTAATTAAAAGATGTTATTTAAACCTATGTGTTTAAAATTTTGAAAAAAACTACAAAATCCCAATTTGTGACAAAACCTTGAATTTGCTACTCAAATAAGTGATTTAAAAATCACTTATTTCAGTATAAAGTCCCCTGACTGTTAAAAAAAATAATAATCCTTTCTAAATGAAGTGGAATTCTGTCAATGTTTTATTTTGTGTTGAAAAACTCTTAATCATGTTTTGGTTAACTGTATTGCTATAACTTTGTTTCACTGACGTGTTTCAAAATGAAGTGAGGTTCTGACTACGTTATTTTTTGTGTGTTGAATAAATTTTATCATGTTTTCGTCATAATAGTGTATTGCTATATTTCATTGTTTCATTGTTTCAGATCAAAGGGACAAAGCTGTTAAAACAATTATCTTTTGTGTTTTTCATTTAAAATCTGCAATGTTTCACTCATACCAATCTATAAATACATTCAGTATATTTACACCAAAGTAGTCCAAATAATTATGACGTCTTGAAAGGCTATTATAATTCTTTTCTTTGATGCCTTTGTAAGGCGTCAAAGAAAAAAATTATAATAGCCTTTCAAGACGTCGTAAGGCATCAAAGAAAAGAATTATAATAGCCTTTCAAGACGTCATAATTATTTGGACTAACACCAAAGCAATTTTATAAAACAACAATCATGATTTTCAATTCAACTGGGATTTGAATTAAAATTGGGCGCGAACGTGTAGAGTGCGAACGGACCTTGGGTGCGAATGTGCGAGGTGCGAACGTGTAGGTAGTCCAAATAATTACGACGTCTTGAAAGTAACGTGTAGGGTGCGAAAGTGTACTGTGCCCGAACGGACCTGATACCGGAATATACCAACCTTACACACTTTTTACATTTTATTCTACATTAACGCCTGTCTCGTATAGATGATAAAACCAATAAAATATAGTAATAACCTAGAAATTGTCTATCTGATTCTTGTGGTCTATCATCTGCAGAATTTGGTTTCCTCTTGTCAGCCATTTGTAAACAATGCTAATATCGTACGTTCTCGCAATATTGTTACCTGGCTGAACCATATAAAGTTTATCTAAATCATATTTATGACTTATAACAACAACGCAGTACAACGTAAAAATTGCTCGACTGTATCTAAGCTTAAACGGGTTGTTTATTTTACATTTATCAGAGATTTGAGCAATTTCGAAAGCTGAGGTTATTCAATAATGCCAATCTTAATGTCCTACTACAGGGTTGTTCAGTTGAAATATTGATGAAAACACAGCTATTTAGATATGTCCAACAATATATTCATCGGAACAAGGATTTGTATAGTGTACTATTCAAATCCTTGATCGGAAACAGGAAGATTTAAAAATATTTGATGTGATAATATAACTGTTTAACATCAGTCACCACAGTGCAGTTTTGGGAAGTGTACAGAAAACCCCCAAAATGTTATAGGTAAAAATGAAGAAAAACTAGAGCTTTAAAAACATATCTTTTTAAAGAACAGCTGGTGCATTAAAATCAACCACTTTTTATTCAAAAATATAACCCCTTTTTTTAAATAAAGGTATAAAAAACAAATAACAGCATAATTATATGTGGAAATGTCATAATAAAATAAGGATGTCTCTGAAATATTCAACATTTTTTTTTGTTAATGTTGCTAAAACATTGTAGACAGTAGCATACAAATTGACAAAAACCATCCAAAAGTAAATACATTGAAAAGAACAGAATTAGTACAGAAGAACTACTTTTTTCAACAGTAACAGATGGGTTAGTCAATAAACAAATTAAATGTAAAATAGGCTACAGGGTATGATTGCATTTCTTCTTAAATGATAAATTTAAGCTACCACAACCAGCTATTGCAAGCACAATAATATTGGTAATTAACAAATCTTTTGAAAATTTAGTGTTTTCAGAAAAACTAAATCTGCCCAAGTGGCCCCAATTTTCAAAACGAACAAGACCTTTAAAAAAAGGTCATTCCCGTCCTGTAAGTGTACTACCAGCTATTTCTAAATTTCTTGAGCCACCAATTCACGATCAATTGATGGAATTTGTAAAGAATCGTTTTAATACCCTTTTGTCAGCTTTTTGTTCTGGTTTTTGCTGTCAAACAGCTTTTTTAAGTTTCTTGTGTACAATTTGGAAATTAGTATGGCGTTCAGTATTACTGAACTAGTATACATTTGTTTAGGGGCCAGCTGAAGGACGCCCCCGGGTTCGGGAATTTTTCGTTACATTGAAGACCTGTTGGTGACCTTCTGCTGTTGTTTTTTCTATGGTCGGGTTGTTTACTCTTTGATACATTCCCCATTTCCATTCTCAATTTTATTATTAAAAATTTAAGAAGATTAGAAAAAAGCTCTTGATGAAAATGAATATATTGCGGTCATCTTAATGGATTTATGAAAACTGTGACCTTCGACTGTTTGGCCCATGATTTATTTTTATTAAAATAAGACGCTTATGGCGTTTCTGAAAGCTTGTTTAAAATTATTAAAAGTTACCTGGAAAATAAAAGGAATCGTCATGACCTTGTAGATGAAGTTAAAAAAATAGATATTGGAGTAAAAATTGATGATGAAAAAATTTGTGTACTACTTTATGCAGATGATCTTGTATTTATAACAGAAAATGAGAAAGATCTACAAAAAATGTTGGATACTTTAAATATATGGTGTTGTAAAAATAATTTAGTTTTAAATCTTGAGAAATCAAAAATTGTACATTTCAGAACTAAGTCTACACCAAAGACAAATTTTACTTTTGTACTTAATAATAATGATATGAAAATTGTTCCTAGTTATACTTATCTAGGTTTACTGTTGTCAGAATTTTTAGACTACAATTGTATGGCTAAGGCAGTAGCTAAATCTGCAAGTAGGTCATTAGATTTATTAATAGCTAAATGTAAAGCTAATGGAGGTTTTCAATTTGATACATTTACAAAACTTTTTGATACACTTGTTATGTCTGTAATTGAATACGGTGCCTCGATTTGGGGTCACCAGGATTTTTCTTGTATTAATGCTGTAAAAAATAGAGCAATGAGATTTTTTATGGGTGTGGTTAAATACACCCCTAACTTAGCCTTATATGGAGATATGGGTTGGATGCCCAGTATTATATCTCAGTGGACATGTATTTTTAGATTATGGTCGAGACTTACTAAAATGTCTCATTGTAGAGTTAATAAAAAGGTTTTCTTATGGGGCAATAGATGCTGTAATAGTAAATTTAAAAATTGGAATTATAGAGTCAATGTGAAATTTAAAGAAATGGATATGGAGTTTTTATGTAATACTGATTTTTCTATTGATAAAAATACAATTAAACAAATTGAAAAGGAAAGTTTTTGTAGATATAAAGAGAAGTGGTACTCTGACTTAATGTACAATGAAAGAAGTAAATTGCGAACGTATAGAATGTTTAAGCAATGTTTTAATAGAGAAAAATATTTATGTATTAATATGCCTGGAAAATATAAGAGTGCATATGCTAAATTTAGATGTGGTGTTGCACCTCTGAGAATAGAAACTGGCCGATATGAAGGCATTATGATTGACAATAGATTATGTTTTAATGAGCAATGTAAGAAAAATAACATTATTGAAGATGAGAAACATGTCTTAATTAACTGCCCAGTATATGCAGATTTACGAGCTATTTTATTTAGACATGCTAGCTCTTTTAATTGTGATTTTGTTAATTTGTCTGATGATGATAAATTCAAATTTTTATTCACTGATGAAAATGTGTGTTACTTTTTAGCCAAAATCTGCTATGATGTATTATTAAAAAGAAAAGGTATTTTATATAATTGTAGATAATTATGTGTTTTGTAGAAATTTTATAGTCTCTCATAACTCTTTTTAGAGTGGCTCATGTTGTTTTAAATATTACTGTAATTTTATAAATGTATAAATGTATGTCAATTTTGAGGTGAGACTCTAATAAAGTATTTTTCTTTTTCTTTTTCTTTTGCTATAATAAAGATTGGCAACACTTAGAGTGGTTGGGAAATACCGATAAAGGGGATTCCCCAAGGGTCAATTCTTGGTACAGTGTTGTTTAATGTCTTCATTAACGATATTTTCTACTGTGTTTATTAAGACAGTACGATTTATAACAATGCAGTATACAGACGACATTACCATGTATGTTGTGACGATAATGAAGTTAATTTAGTTTAAACACTTGAAAATGACAGTGAAAAAAATTACAAAACGGGTTTCACAAAATTTAATGAAAGCGAATCCGAACAAGTTCCAGGCCATTGCTTTTGAGAAAAAGGCAATTAAAAAAAAAACCGTGTATACCTTGCAGTACAAAAAGTGGAAATGATCACCGCTTACGTACATGTCATTGTATCATCAGGCTTTCATTCAATGGCTAAGTATTATCAGACTTTGACTCAGCGACATAACTTTCCCATGATGAGCTCGAGATAATTGGTTTTAAAGTTCACTTACAGTCTCTGTTCAATCTACATGACCCCAGTCACATTTGATTGTTTTCTTAAACGTTTCTCGAAATTGCTTACTCATTCCACAATAAATAAAAAAGTTTACTGGAAAACTTAAATGAAGAAAGAAAGGAGTAGGTTCAGTAAGACCCGTTTTTGGCCCCAAAATATAGCAGTTTTACAAAATTGTTAAAATGTAAACTTTTAGTCATTTATTGGATAGAAGAATGGTTCTGCTACATAAATATGTGCTGTTTTTGACAATATAATGCACATATATTGGGTACTAGCACCACTAAGTCATGCTAAATTACTGAAATCTTCATAATTCCAGCATTTTAATTAAATTGCAGACGGTTTCCGTGTAAAACGAAAGTGGCCGCATTCGTGTTCATCCAAAATATTGAAATGGAAGTTGTATTTGATGATAATACATAACATATATAAAAATTGTGGATGAACACGGATGCGGCCACTTTCATTTCTGACAAAAACCATCTGAAAAGTGACATTTTTTCGCATATTTGATAGATTTTTCATATTTGAGCCTGAATCGGATCGTTTTTAATGACTAAATAAGTTAAAATCTTTCACATAAATTAATTGAATCATATGAAATAGTCACTTAAGTGTTTAAAAAGTGGTCGAAATCTTTCAACAGATGAAACTGAAATTTGAGGCCAAAATCGGTCCTTACCGGACCTACTCCTTTATGAACAAATATATAATTTCCTGTTCCTTATAACTCAAAATTTGAATATGTTCGAATATATTTTGAAAAATGCTCAGTATCGTGATAAAAGACAACGGTTATTCAGCTACAAGAAATATTCCTACAATGATAACAAGCATTATGTTTGTTCTTGTACCAGTTTTAGACTTATTCTTTATGTGCTGTGCTGTCATTTGTCTTCTTCTGCTATTATACTTTTGAATTTTGATTATAAGTAGAACATTCAAAACAAGTAAAACAATACACGGAGTAACCTGGACGAATACAGTCCAACACCCATTGCTTAAAAACTACGCTACACGTTTTGATAGTACTGTTAGGGTCCATATTAGACGGAGCATCTACCTCAGTAAAGTCTCTTTCTATGAAACATGTGTAATTGCTTATAAGAGCCACGATAAAGATTATGATTATGCAAAGGACAATTTTACGCATCGTATACTTCCCCCCGACTCACCGCGCTGAAGTACGTCCATTATTCATAGTTCATTATTCATTATTCAATAATGAATAATGAAATAGTTCATTATTCACTATTCAATATTGAAAAATGAATAATGAATAATGAAATAGTTTATGTTTCATTATTCAATTGAAGCGGTGAATAGTGAAAAAAATATAAAAAAAATTGACCGTGACACTATAGCTATATTTTGATTCGCAATGACCATAAGAGGGTTTACGGACGACCTAAATGCCACAATATGCATAAAAAATGAGGAAATATAAAAAAAAAAAGAAGGTGTGGTATCATTGCCAATGAAACAAACATCCACAAAAGACCAAAATGACACAGACATCAACAACTATAGCTCACCGTACAGCCTACAACAATGAGCAAAGCCCATACCGTATAGTCAGCTATAAAAGGCCCCAATAAGACAATGTAAAACAATTTAAACTAGACAACTAAAAGCCTTATTTATTTTATAAAATGAACGAAAAACAAATATGTAACACATAAACAAACGACAACCACTAAATTACAGACTCCTGACTTGGGACAGACACATACATAAATAATGTGACGGGGTTAAACATGTTAGCCAATTTTGAATAATGAAATGGATATTTTGAATAATGGAATGGACTGCTGCAACCCTTTAGCCCCTAATTATAGATAAACTTTTTACCTCATTCGAAAGCTTATAACGGAAGGAACAAAATGTATATAGTCGACATGTTCCGCAACGCATATTAGAGGACTTAAATGTCGAAATACGCATGAAAGTTAAGAAATAGCCAATTTTGAATAATGAAATGGATATTTTGAATAATGGAATGGACTGCTGCGACCCTTTAGCCCCTAATTATAGATAAACTTTATACCTCATTCGAAAGCTTATAACGAAAGGAACAAAATGTATATAGTCGACATGTTCAGCAACGCATATTAGAGGACTTAAATGTCGAAAAACGCGTGAAAATTAAGAAATAGCCAATTTTGAATAATGAAATGGATATTTTGAATAATGGAATGGACTGCTGCGACCCTTTATCCCCTAATTATAGATAAACCTTATACCTGATTCGAAAGCTTACATCGAGAGGAACAAAATGTATATAGTCAACATGTTCAGCAACGCATATTAGAGGACTTAAATGTCGAAATACGCGTGAAAACTAAGAAATAGCCAATTTTGAATAATGAAATGGATATTTTGAATAATGAAATGGACTGCTGCGACCCTTTAGCCCCTAATTATAGATAAACCTTCTACCTCATTCGAAAGCTTATAACGAGAGGAACAAAATGTATATAGTCAACATGTTCAGCAACGCATATTAGAGGACTTAAATGTCGAAATACGCGTGAAAATTAAGAAATAGCCAATTTTGAATAATGAAATGGATATTTTGAATAATGGAATGGACTGCTGCGACCCTTTAGCCCCTAATTATAGATAAACCTTATACCTCATTCGAAAGCTTATAACGAGAGGAACAAAATGTATATAGTCAACATGTTCAGCAACGCATATTAGAGGACTTAAAAATCGAAATACGCGTGAAAATTAAGAAATAGCCAATTTTGAATAATGAAATGGATATTTTGAATAATGGAATGGACTGCTGCGACCCTTCAGCCCCTAATTATAGATAAACCTTATACCTCATTTGAAAGCTTATAACGAGAGGAACAAAATGTGTATAGTCAACATGTTCCGCAACGCATATTAGAGGACTTAAATGTCGAAATACGAGTGGAAATCAAGAAATAGCCAATTTTGAATAATGAAATGGATATTTTGAATAATGGAATGGACTGCTGCGACCCTTTAGCCCCTTGTTATAGATAACCTTTATACCTCATTCGAAAGCTTATAACGAGAGCAACAAAATGTTTATAGTCAACATGTTCAGGAACGCTTATTAGAGCACTTAAATGTCGAAATACGTTTGAAAGATAAGAAATAGCCAATTTTGAATAATGAAATGGATATTTTGAATAATGGAATGGACTGCTGCGACCCTTTATCCCCTTGGTATAGATAACCTTTATACCTCATTCGAAAGCTTATAACGAGAGGAACAAAATGTATATAGTCAACATGTTCCGCAACGCATATTAGAGGACTTAAATGTCGAAATACGCATGAAAGTTAAGAAATAGCCAATTTTGAATAATGAAATGGATATTTTGAATAATGGAATGGACTGCTGCGACCCTTTAGCCCCTAATTATAGATAAACTTTATACCTCATTCGAAAGCTTATAACGAAAGGAACAAAATGTATATAGTCGACATGTTCAGCAACGCATATTTGAGGACTTAAATGTCGAAATACGCGTGAAAATTAAGAAATAGCCAATTTTGAATAATGAAATGGATATTTTGAATAATGGAATGGACTGCTGCGACCCTTTATCCCCTAATTATAGATAAACCTTATACCTCATTCGAAAGCTTATAACGAGAGGAACAAAATGTATATAGTCAACATGTTCAGCAACGCATATTAGAGGACTTAAATGTCGAAATACGCATGAAAGTTAAGAAATAGCCAATTTTGAATAATGAAATGGATATTTTGAATAATGGAATGGACTGCTGCGACCCTTTAGCCCCTAATTATAGATAAACTTTTTACCTCATTCGAAAGCTTATAACGAAAGGAACAAAATGTATATAGTCAACATGTTCCGCAACGCATATTAGAGGACTTAAATGTCGAAATACGCATGAAAGTTAAGAAATAGCCAATTTTGAATAATGAAATGGATATTTTGAATAATGGAATGGACTGCTGCGACCCTTTAGCCCCTAATTATAGATAAACTTTATACCTCATTCGAAAGCTTATAACGAGAGGAACACAATGTATATAGTCAACATGTTCAGCAACGCATATTAGAGGACTTAAATGTCGAAATACGCGTGAAAATTAAGAAATAGCCAATTTTGAATAATGAAATGGATATTTTGAATAATGGAATGGACTGCTGCGACCCTTTATCCCCTAATTATAGATAAACCTTATACCTCATTCGAAAGCTTATAACGAGAGGAACAAAATGTATATAGTCAACATGTTCCGCCTTAAAGCACTTAAATGTCGAAATACGTTTGAAAATTAAGAAATAGCCAATTTTGAATAATGAAATGGATAATTTGAATAATGGAATGGACTGCTGCGACCCTTTAGCCCCTAATTATAAATAAACCTTATACCTCATTCGAAAGCTTATAACGAGAGGAACAAAATGTATATAGTCAACATGTTCAGCAACGCATATTAGAGGACTTAAATGTCGAAATACGCATGAAAGTTAAGAAATAGCCAATTTTGAATAATGAAATGGATATTTTGAAAAATGGAATGGACTGCTGCGACCCTTTAGCCCCTAATTATAGATAAACTTTTTACCTCATTCGAAAGCTTATAACGAAAGGAACAAAATGTATATAGTCAACATGTTCCGCAACGCATATTAGAGGACTTAAATGTCGAAATACGCATGAAAGTTAAGAAATAGCCAATTTTGAATAATGAAATGGATATTTTGAATAATGGAATGGACTGCTGCGACCCTTTAGCCCCTAATTATAGATAAACTTTTTACCTCATTCGAAAGCTTATAACGAAAGGAACAAAATGTATATAGTCAACATGTTCCGCAACGCATATTAGAGGACTTAAATGTCGAAATACGCATGAAAGTTAAGAAATAGCCAATTTTGAATAATGAAATGGATATTTTGAATAATGGAATGGACTGCTGCGACCCTTCAGCCCCTAATTATAGATAAACCTTATACCTCATTCGAAAGCTTATAACAAGAGGAACAAAATGTGTATAGTTAACATGTTCCGCAACGCATATTAGAGGACTTAAATGTCGAAATACGAGTGAAAATCAAGAAATAGCCAATATTTAATAATGAAACGGATATTTTGAATAATGGAATGGACTGCTGCGACCCTTTAGCCCCTAATTATAGATAAACTTTATACCTCATTCGAAAGCTTATAACGAAAGGAACAAAATGTATATAGTCGACATGTTCAGCAACGCATATTAGAGGACTTAAATGTCGAAATACGCGTGAAAATTAAGAAATAGCCAATTTTGAATAATGAAATGGATATTTTGAATAATGGAATGGACTGCTGCGACCCTTTATCCCCTAATTATAGATAAACCTTATACCTCATTCGAAAGCTTATAACGAGAGGAACAAATTGTATATAGTCAACATGTTTAGCAACGCATATTAGAGGACTTAAATGTCGAAATACGCATGAAAGTTAAGAAATAGCCAATTTTGAATAATGAAATGGATATTTTGAATAATGGAATGGACTGCTGCGACCCTTTAGCCTCTAATTATAGATAAACCTTATACCTCATTCGAAAGCTTATAACGAAAGGAACAAAATCTATATAGTCAACATGTTCCGCACCGCATATTAGAGGACTTAAATGTCGAAATACGCATGAAAGTTAAGAAATAGCCAATTTTGAATAATGAAATTGATATTTTGAATAATGGAATGGACTGCTGCGACCCTTTAGCCCCTAATTATAGATAAACTTTATACCTCATTCGAAAGCTTATAACAAAAGGAACAAAATGTATATAGTCAACATGTTCCGCCTTAAAGCACTTAAATGTCGAAATACGTTTGAAAATTAAGAAATAGCCAATTTTGAATAATGAAATGGATAATTTGAATAATGGAATGGACTGCTGCGACCCTTTAGCCCCTAATTATAAATAAACCTTATACCTCATTCGAAAGCTTATAACGAGAGGAACGAAATGTATATAGTCAACATGTTCAGCAACGCATATTAGAGCACTTAAATGTCGAAATACGTTTGAAAGTTAAGAAATAGCCAATTTTGAATAATGAAATGGATATTTTGAATAATGGAATGGACTGCTGCGACCCTTTAGCCCCTAATTATAGATTAACTTTTTACCTCATTCGAAAGCTTATAACGAAAGGAACAAAATGTATATAGTCAACATGTTCCGCAACGCATATTAGAGGACTTAAATGTCGAAATACGCATGAAAGTTAAGAAATAGCCAATTTTGAATAATGAAATGGATATTTTGAATAATGGAATGGACTGCTGCGACCCTTAAGCCCCTAATTATAGATAAACTTTTTACCTCATTCGAAAGCTTATAACGAAAGGAACAAAATGTATATATTCAACATGTTCCGCAACGCGTATTAGAGGACTTAAATGTCGAAATACGCATGAAAGTTAAGAAATAGCCAATTTTGAATAATGAAATGGATATTTTGAATAATGGAATGGACTGCTGCGACCCTTTAGCCTCTACTTATAGATAAACCTTATACCTCATTCGAAAGCTTATTACTAGAGAAACAAAATGTATATAGTCAACATGTTCCGCAACGCATATTAGAGCACTTAAATGTCGAAATACGTTTGTAAATTAAGAAATAGCCAATTTTGAATAATAAAATGGATATTTTGAATAATGGAATGGACTGCTGTGACCCTTTAGCCCCTAATTATAAATAAAGCATAACCTCATTCGAAAGCTTATAACGAGAGGAACAAAATGTATATAGTCAACATGTTCAGCAACGCATATTAGAGCACTTAAATGTCGAAATACGTTTGAAAGTTAAGAAATAGCCAATTTTGAATAATGAAATGGATATTTTGAATAATGGAATGGACTGCTGCGACCCTTTAGCCCCTAATTAAAGATAAACTTTATACCTCATTCGAAAGCTTATAACGAAAGAAACAAAATGTATATAGTCAACATGTTCCACAACGC
The DNA here is from genome assembly GCF_963676685.1 of Mytilus edulis. NCBI lineage: Eukaryota > Metazoa > Mollusca > Bivalvia > Mytilida > Mytilidae > Mytilus > Mytilus edulis. The sequence goes on along the minus strand of NC_092357.1, from coordinate 32,741,210 downwards.
ATATTAGAGCACTTAAATGTCGAAATACGTTTGAAAACTAAGAAATAGCCAATTTTGAATAATGAAATGGATAATTTGAATAATGGAATGGACTGCTGCGACCCTTTAGCCCCTAATTATAGATAAACCTTAAACCTCATTCGAAAGCTTATTACGAGAGGAACGAAATGTATATAGTCAACATGTTCCGCAACGCATATTAGAGCTCTTAAATGTCGAAATACGATTGAAAATTAAGAAATAGCCAATTTTGAATAATGAAATGGATATTTTGAATAATGAAATGGACTGCTGCAACCCTTTAGCCCCTAAATATAGATAATCCTTATACCTCATTCGAAAGCTTATTACGAGAGGAACAAAATGTTTATAGTCAATTTGTTCCGCAACGATATTAGAGGAGAAATGAAGGACTTAAATATACGCGTGAACATTGAGAAATAGCTTATTTTGAATAATGGAATGGACTGCTGCAACCCTTCAGTCCCTAACCAAAGCAAAATTTGTACACCAAATTAAGCTTATTGACAGAGAAATAAACAGAGTATAAACGATATGTGCCGCAATGACCATCAGAGGTGTTCCGGAGGACCAAAATGCCAAAATACGCGCGAAAATTAAGAAATAGCCAATTTAAATATGAAATAGATATTTTGAATAATGGAATGGACTGTTGTTAGCCCGAAATTACAGATATACCTTATATCTCATTTGAAATATAAAAAGAAGATGTGGTATGATTGCCAATGAGACAACTATCAAAAAAGACCAAAATGACACAGACAATAACAATTATAGGTAACCGTACGGCTTCAACAATGAGCAAAGCCCATATCGCATAGTCAGCTTTAAAAGGCCCCGATAAGAGATCATAAATCAATTCAAACGAGAAAACTAACGGCCTCATTTATGTACAAAAATTAACGAAAAACAAATATGTAACGCATAAACAAACGACAGCCACTGAATTACAGGCTCCTGACTTGGGACAGGCATATACATAAATAATGTGGCGGGGTTAAACATGTTATCGGGATCCCAACCCTCCCCTAACTTGGGACAGTGGTATAACAGTACAACATAAGAACGAACTATAAAAATCAGTTGAAAAAGGCTTAACTCATCAGATGGACAAAAATACATGTTGATTCGGCCGGGTACTTATACATCCCGACACAAAAAGACACAATGAACAGATCTGAGAGTACTCGCAGATTTCTGACAGCTAATTCAAAGTCAGTAACAACTAATTAAAATATCATGCATCTAAGACTAAACTATCAATCCGTACACATTCTACATCCAATGGATTTAGTGTAAAGACGTCATAAACAGCCAGAGAAAAACATGACCTTGTGCAATGCCAAGTTACAGGTATCGACAGATTGTAGGTCCATGAATATGTATATGTATGCAACATAGTCTAGTAATATTTAGTTAGCTTTTAATCTACTGATAACAAAATCAATATTTATACCAATAAAAATAGGTTACCTTTTAGAATAAGTTTATTTAAAGGAGGGACAAGTTTACATGGATCATTTCTAAATTTCCGGGCACGGTTAACAACATTTCCGTAAAAATGAGGATGTGCTATCCCGTTTGAAATAAGTTTTCTACAGATACAACCAAACTTCAAAACCAAATCTTTATATCTATGGAAAAATTAGGTAAAGGTTGTAAGTAATTTATGGTAACGATATCCCTGGTTTAATAATTTACCAGTAATACATAGGTTGCGTTTGTTAAAATCAAAAACGTCACAACAAACACGGGCATATAGCGAACAAGTTGTGAAATATAAAAACCGTAAGATGGTACCAAAGGAACATCGCCATCTAAAAATGGAAAATTAACAATAGGGAACGAAAAAAATCGTCTCTTTTGTCATAAATTTTAATGTGGAGTTTCCCGTTTAAAACCGAAATATCTAAATCCAGGAAAGGACAGTTATTACCGAATAAATTTGATTTATTTAAGTAAGTTCCTTGCGGTAAATTTCAGCAGTATATTGAGAAAATTCTTGATTATTTAACGAAAAAAATATCAAGATAACGGTAAGTCTTGTTGAATTTATCTATTAAATGCAATTTCGACGGGTCTTTACTGAGTTTAGTCATAAACTGTGATTCGTAACAGTACAAAAACAAGTCTGCTATTAAAGGGGCAAAATTAGTGCCCATGGGGATACCTACAAGCTGTCGATAAACTTTGTTGCCGAAACGTACATTAATATTATCAAGGAGAAAATTAACAGCTTCAATCATCTCATCCACCTCCAGTAAGTATATCTAGCATATTTACCTTTCTTATATGAGAAGAAGGCTTTAAATGAGTTGCAGCAAATATATCTACATTCAGCTTTACCAAACGACCATTCAATTAAATAGGAAAACTTTTGTTTAATAGTGTGGAAGTGTAGTGTAAAGAGTAGAAAAATCAAAACTAATTAACAGAATCAAAAGGACCATCAAAAGCCCGTAATTTATGTAAACATCCAAAGAATTTTTTACACTCCAAAAATGGTTTATACCACTATGTTCATATACATGTATTTTATTACAATAGTTTATGATAAGCTCTTTAATAGCAGGTAATGAACTAGTTAAGATCACTGACAGATTAGTTGTAGAAAACTTACTAGAGGCCGAGATGAAACGATATTTAAATGATTTTTTGTGTAGTTTAGGTAGCCAATACATAGTAGGGACCTTCAAATGTTCAGAAGAAGCATTAAGCTTTGATGGGGTTGTGATATGCTTGTTAACTATATGGCTATCTGTGAAGCGGATGGACTTGAATGTAGATGAATTTAAAATTTCATTTTTAAGAACGTCCGTGTAGTATGTACGGCATACCACCACCACATTGTTGGCTGCTTTGTCGGTCGGTACAAAAACAAACCGCTTTGAAAGTATTTGAAGTTTATTTCTTATTCTGGAAATAGCTGTATTATGTACTCTATTATTTACTTCTAAATCATTTTCAAAATGTGATATTCTCTTATCTATTACATTCATATATTTATTTAAATAAGAATCAAGAGATTTTTTATCAGATTTTTCGCTTAAACACCATTTTTTACAAAATCAGGAAAGCTTATTTAGGAAGGAACAGTATAATGATAATGAGAGTTCTGCCACACACCCATTCTGAGGAGAAACACACACACACACACACACACACACACACACACACACACACACACACACACACACACACACACACACACACACACACACACACACACACACACACACACACACACACACACACACACACACACACACACACACACACACACACACACACACACACACACACACACACACACACACACACACACACAAATTCACAGATAGAAAATACACAATGGATTTTAATATTATAAATATGTTTGATCACAAATAGAATACGGCGCAAGAGAAATTCTGAAAAAAAACCTGGCCGCTGTTAAGGCCAATCGAGAACAGCGCTGCAATGATGAGGAAATTCTCAAATGGCGAGAAGTAGGGCAGGACTCACCCTGGATTGTCAAAGACATGAAAGATGTTGACACGAGGTAAATGTATACAAAATTATAACATTATGCTGGAAAGGGGAAACTTTTTGCAAATGGGGATGTGAGAGACTAAACATGCAGCTGACTTCCACAAAGAAGAGACCAATCGAGCTGTGCAAATTGTGAGCTGAAGAAGGTGCAGGAAAAGATTTGGGAAGATAAGAAAGCCATTGGGAATAAAATTGAGGTACATTCGCCAAAGAAAGCTGTTTAATTTCTATGTACTACCTGGAATATGACCCCCATTATTGGCATGGATGTGCAGACCTCCCTTGAGGTCTTTCGGATGTCACGGGTGAAACTTATAGAAAATTGGGATTGAACGAGGGATACTTTCACTCGAGAAACTTGATTTTCACCACGGCCACGGACTTGGTTGAAACCCTTGAGGAGATGGATGAAAAGATCGTAGAAAAGATTACCCAGTGGACCTCTGACAAAACTAGGGAAGTGGTTTCATGGGAGATATGCTGCCGTAAAGGGACCTATACAACTAGTTTTTATGCTCCTTATAACTTGCGGCAATAGGGCTAGGGGCCATCTTGATAGCGGTGTTTGTTGGTATTGTTCTGGCGAACAAGATCGTCCAGGACATCGATATAGGTGCGTGTGGAGTTGGCTGAAAAGTATTTGAACATTTTCTCTTTTATGGTGCGACTCCAACGTTTGAAAATACTCGACTTCTCTTCGTTCCCGGTGGAGTAGAGATCGATAACATGCTTTTGAAGCAGCTGCTTTATATGTTTGTTGTAAAACTCAGTGCCTATGTCTGTCCATATCTTCTTGGGCACACCGCTTGGAAGGCAGCCAGCACCGTCACCCCCGTCTTGTTCTTGAGTGGTATTCACCAGCCATATTTGGAAATAAGACAACGATAATGCTCAGGATAAATTTATTTCCTTTGTTGTCCCTGGAGAATTCACTCATATCATCAAGGTCGGCCGCAAAGGTCTCATCCAAACCACCCAACGCTACACAGCGTTCATTAAACTAGAGTCGAACTGGTTTGTGCAACTTCTCAGGTAGATCAGCGGTCCAGCGAACATTTTTTTAACACCCAGACCAAATCAAACTTTGGTACCGATGAAGGGTCCGACGATGCTGCAGTCGAAGCGTTCGCGTGTGGTAGAGAAGGGAATGGTGTTAAGCGAGGCTAGCAAAGCTTAGTCACATATGGAGTTGCGTGTGGTTGCATCCTTGTGCTGGGCATAACACAGATCGTGGTGATATGCTGCCTGGTCAACTTGATTAATGGGTTTTGACCTAGCCTTCGGAATGCCATTCGGAAGTAGGCGCTTGCTAAGTTTAATCCCTGGACGGCGAAGTTGTGTCCGGGTAGATGCATTTCCATGGGTAATCGATTGATTAGTTTGTTCATGAACCCTGTACCGGTTGTAGCAACAAACTGAGATTTCTTTGGCATCGCACACCTTGCAGTTGCCAACCTTTCTCCTTCGCCTGTTGCTGGTCATTACCTCGCTGATGTTAACTGTGTCAGTCTTTCTGCTACGACTTTCACGCAGAAAATCATCGCTATTTTATTTAAATAAATGAACGTTGAAAACATTTCCTACAGTGTCAACGCCTCTATGAGGAGTAATCACTACCTCATACCTCAGCGGTCGATAAAACGGTTGATCATTGGGAAGTTGGACTGTGGATGGCTCATACTACAACCGATTGTACGTCTTCGGATAATCGCTTCACCAACCTATCTACCAGCTGTTGGAGCAAACGCTGAATAAAAGCCTCCCTAAGAAGATATCCGATACCTCCTACAGTGCAATGGACATGTCACTCTACTCGTTGGTCGATGAGGTCAACACCACCACGACCCCTGAGTGGTGTTCGACGACCGGATGCTGAGAAAACAGAACACGTGTGAACACAACGTCGATTGTTTTTACCTATGCCAGAACAACTTCACACTTCCCCGCCAGTCGATCCGGGAGAATGCCAACTTCCCCTGCCTCTTCCAGTAGAACGCTAAGAATATCGACCACATCCGACACGATCACTGCAACGATCTCACCAAGGAACAGTTTGACGTTCTGTGTAAGCATTGTTAGTCCAAGCCCTATGAATTTGTAACCATCGATTTACAAGCACCAAGGCAAATGGAAAATATCGATGCAAATAAAAAGGAGTTCTATGAGGTACAAGATAAAGAATGGACCAGCCCGAAGATTTCGTTATGGAACTGAAGGATGAAGAATATGTAGACACAATGAAAAACTAGCCCTCCACGTTTGAATGGCCCTGTAAATGCAATTTTGAGTTGGTTCCAGTCGATACGAGGAGCATATGTTGAAGATGCGGTTGTGTGATCCTTCGTTCGATCTAAAGCTGTGGAGGTGATTTCAATGCATGTAAATTCATCATTATGATAAGGTGGAGCGATATTCTCAACCCGTATGCCCTGCAAAGACGATTCGAGGCCACCAGAGCACATACCTATGACACTTTGATTTTTCGAAGAAAAGGAATCCGAATCAGCTGTGTAATACCTTCATGTGCAACTCATCGATTGGGGGCGTTCACTCCAACGCTTGGGTGCATTTAGCAGCATTCGATCCTTCTTGAGTAATGACGTTTATCAAGATTATCGACCCTAAGCAGCATGATACAATTGTCAAGGAGTTGCAAGACACCAAACGAAATATTCAAGCCAGTAATATGCAGCATCGCCTCGACAAGACTGAACTTAGCCGGGACCTTTACAAGGTGTTCAATCCTGTGCTTGAGGCTCAGCGAGAGGCAGGTTCACAGATCACCAAAATATTGCAGACCTTCCTGAAACAGTGCCAGCCCTCCCACCTCCACCGCCCGAGTTTGTCGTACCACTTGTTGGGTTTTGAGTGTGTTAGTACTTCGTGTTGTGTTCGTTTAGGGTTTAGCATAGAATCATAAATACAATATACATAAAAACGCGACGGCACACATACGAACGCATAACGTTCCCGCAATCCTCGACATCCTGGGGGCCACCGAAATGGAAATTACTAAAGAAAAATGATAAAATTTACAATCACAAAAGAATCCAAAAGGAATTTACTTTTACTGTCTCTGTAATTTACGATATTTAAATGACTCCTGAAAATTACTTTAACTAATTCACAATTGTCTTTCAATTTGCCCCTCCGTCATTGAATGTAATTGATACGTGAAAGTCCTTTTTTGTTTACTTTTAGCGGGAGTGGATCGTAACCCTTGGCTAGCGAAGATGGTTGCACGGTGGAATTCTCGTAAAGATGTCAAATATTCATTCCTCCAACGTGAACGGAAATATTAAATTAGTTGATGTTGTCTCTGAAGTTTTTTGTAACAACACGAATGGTTAGAATTGTGAAAGTTTTCAATATCATCCATTTGATGTGGTAGCGAATCCAATATCCTTCCGTTTAGTAAGTGTGATGGCGTAAGTGGTTGTGGGTCTGTTATGTCTGTTGATATATACGTAATCGGACGATTATCAAGTATGCTTTCAATATCAGTCACTATGGTTCAAACCAGGTCAATAGTAATAAATGATCGACCTAATACTTTTTTAATATCATTTTGGTTAGTCCTATAAGTTTTCCCCACCATCCATCTAACCATGGGGCTCTATTTGGGATAAATTTCCATTCGGTTCCGCGCTCCACCACTTTTTTGTTGAATTGATTCGGCAGCAGCTTTAAATGTATTAGCGTTATCTGACATCATTATTCTTGGAAGTGAACGACGTGCCACAAATCTCCTAAAAGCTAACACGAATGACTCTTCTTTCATATCCGGCACAATTTCTAGATGTACTGCTCGTGTTGCTGCACATGTAAACAGGCAAATATAAGTTTTGCAGTCAATGTTATTTTGTTCTTTTGTACACAAAGCGCCTGTAAAGTCGACACCTGTAACAAAAAGGGAAATTCATCGTTAAGTCTATCTTTCGGAAGCGGTGGTGGCTCAGGTGAACGGTAAGGTTTTTCTGTTACTTTATTGCACTGCTTCTAAGATGGTACTTCACACATTGACGAATTCTCGGAATCCAAAACTTCTGCTGAATATGCGCAATTGTACTGTTTAGTCCAGAGTGTAAATTTTTGTGATGCATGTCTCTAATTATCAACGACGTAAAATGGAGTTTCGTTGGTAACAAAATTGGATACTTCGTATTATAATCTAATGATGCGTTGTTTAGTCTTCCTCCGCAGCGCAATAATCCGTTGTCGTCCAAATAAAGTCTAAGTTGTCTAACTATAGCAACTTTATGTTTCGATGATGGGTTCAAACTATCAATCTCGAGTTCAAATGTCGTCCGCTAAACATTACGAATAAATGTATTTTCGGCTTCTCCAATTTCTTGAATGCTGATTATTCCAAATGCTGTTATTCTAACCAATTTACTAAACGAGCTATATTTGTCGATTTGAATACAACTTGTCTTTGGTACATTTATCTCAGCGTCCATAGATTCCTGTGTAATTGTTGAAAATGTGTTACAGTTTTCCACATTTCTTGTCCAGTTTGGCCATTCTGTCTTGTTGGCGACCCATTTTAGTCCCTTTATCCAAAGTACACTATTCATCAGCTGTTTTGCCGTAATTCCGTGGGTAAGATAATCTGCTTGGTTTTGGTCTGTTGGGCAATATCTCAAATCACTGTTTTCGGCCAATTTTCTTATTTCTTTGAGACAATTAGATACAAATGTAGGTAACGTTTTTGTTGACGATATCCAACTCAACACTATTTGACTGTCACTCCAAAAATATGTCTTGTGTGTTTCAATAAATCTTAATAAATAGTTTGCTAATCTGGCGTCAATCAGCGCACCCATTAATTTCAAACGTGGCAAAGTTATAGTTTTTACCGGAGCGACTCTGTTTTTGTAATGATTAGACTAGACGTGTTCCCTTTGACTAAATAGGCATACGCGCCATATGCTTATTGACTGGCGTCTGTAAATATAATGAAGTTCAGTCTCGTCTTGCGCATCATATTCAGGTGCTTTTTGGCGGGAAATTTCTGTTTCTGTTGCCTCTTCTATTTCCATAGCGATCGATTTCCACTCTTCTTTTAAAGAACACGGTAATAGCTCGTCCAAATTTAACTTCTCTTTCCATAATCTTCCCATAAAGAGTTTTGATGTCACAGTAACTGGGGATATTAATCCAATTAATTTTTGTGAAAGTTAGTTGATTATACAAAATGTTATCATATTTTGTGTTCCAACGCATTCCAAGTATTTAAACTGTCTGGTCCTCGTCTCCTGCCTTTTCTTGTATTGCTATATTTCGTAAGTTTTCATTGTTAGAATTCCATGATCTCCAGTTAAAACCGGCATCGTGTAATAATGTCGAGATTCTGCATAACACTTGAGTAGAGTTGTCTCGTCAGAATGGTATCTACATATATGTTCCTTTGCAGTTTTGAGGATGTGTTAGATGGATTTTCTCTAAAATGTTTCATCAATGTAGCACTCAAAATAAAGGGTGAACATGTTGCACCAAACAGTACTACTTTGAATCTGTAAGTTATTAATTGACTGTTCGGATTGTTGGGGTTCTGTAACCAAAAGAATCTCGTAACATCTCTTGTCATTTTCGTCTAATTATATGTGTAGAAATCCTTTCTCTATATCAGCTGTCACTGCATATTTCTCCATTCTAAGGCGTGTCAACATTGTAGTAAGGTCGTTCATCATAGGCGGATATTCTGCTAAACAATCGTTGAGACTAGCGCTGTAAGAATTTGCTTTACAGCTACAGTTATAAACTATTCGTATAGGCGTGGTTGTGGAATCCTTCTTAACAGCGTGATGTGGTATATAATGAATTAAATTTTCAGTAAGAGTCTCATCGATTACCTTTCCTATGAAACCTCTCCGTTCTTGGTCAGCTTTAATATCTCCATACATTCGGAACATTTCATCGTCTTTTGAAATACGACGTATTACATTTTCTGTTCTTCTTTTGGCGAAATCTTTGTTTGTTAAAAACTCCGGGTAGTTTTCTTTCCATGGTAGTTTGGACACATATTTCCCATTATGTTTTGTAATGGACGATTCGGCAAAGGTTTCCATGACATCTATCAATTGCGTATCAACTTCCTTTTCGTCAATTCCTAAAGATTCCAGTTTCAAAAATTCCTCTAAATCGCAATTTTCCTGTTTATGAGATATCAAAACATTCATTATTAAAGTTGACTGGTTATTATTCTTGACTGGAACTGGGCCTGACAACAAATATCCGAGTTTAGAGCTCACAACAGTCGAACCATTTCCAAGCATTTCTTTATCTTGCACTATATTCCAATAAAAGTCTGCTGCAATTAGAAGAGTAAGCTCAAAAGACTCTGCGTCTGTAACGGGGTGGGCTAGAGATGATCCATGTAGATAGTGAAGTCCCTGCGTGATTTTTCTGCTCTGGCTCTGAAGCGGTGATGCTATGGTGATAACTATCAGTACTTTTATAGGTATAATCTCTCCATTATTGGCTTTCAACTATACCGTGGTTTTGTCTAAATTTCTTATACAGCTAGTTTTATTCCCGAAAGAAACAATATTCAGATTTTCGGATCCCTCTTTCTGTACATTTAATTTAGTAGCTAAGTCTGCAGTAATAAAAGACCGTTGTGCACCCTCGTCGAAAAGTATGTTTGTCTCTGCTGTATTATTCACCGACATTACCTGAGCTACTGCTGTTTTAAGCAAAACGGTTGAAGTTTCTTGACTGGCTGATGTGTACAGCATTGAAGTTTCTGTGGTGTCCTTATCTTCTGATTGTTGTGTTATAGTGTTCTTGCAAATTGATGTGTGATGCTTACGATGGCAAATTCTAAAGTCGTATTTAGTGCTACAATCTGATACTCTGTGCTTTCCAAAACAATTAAAACACAATTTCTTTTCTTTAATAATGGCTATTCTTCTTTCATGTTCGGCGACATCCGTGCAGTCATTGGAAAAGTGGCCCCCCTCACAGAATGTGCAGGCTTTTTTTTGTGCGGAATTAATTGGGTTTTTTTCATACCTTGATACTTCGATGTTTTTCCTTGTGGGCGAGTTTTGCTTAAATCCTTCTTAACGCTTGCTACAAAATTTGTGGTGTGATTAGCTGTCGGCGGTTGATACATGTATTCATTCATGTCATTATGTCCTGATTCTTGAATTGAAAGTTCTCAGCAAATAGCGTCTCGTAGTTTCTGTATATTCCAATCATCACTTCCGTTTTCCCGTGTAATATTTTTCCTGAGATCTGTCGGAAATTTCCCTAGAATAACTGGAATCAGTAATGAACCAAACATTTCTTGGCATTGGCCTAATGACTCTAGACCTCTGATGTATGCCTCAGACTTATCGTAAAATGCTCTTAAACTCTCTAAACGCTCATCAGGCACCGGCATATCCAAAAGTGATCTCATATATGCATTGATTATCTTGTGGGTTTGGCCATAACGATTCTTTAAAAGTTCAATAGCATTGTAGTAATTTGGGTTGGTCATGGTGAGGCCTAAAACTACGTTTGCAGCATCTGATTGCAATAAGGACTTCAAATATTAAAATTTCTGAATGTCGGATAGTGTATTGTTATGATGAATCGTCGATTCAAATGAATCCCAGAAATATTGCCATTCTAATATATCTCCGCTAAAATTTGGTAGCGTTAACTTGGGTAGGCGATGATTTTGGATTGAGGTTGAACTTGTTTGTGACAGCTCCCGACTGGAATGCGTAAATGGGTTTGAATGTGAATGTGGTATAAACTCTTGGGCATTGCTATCTAAAATTGAAGAAGTGGCGGTGGCGACGGGTTTCAAGAACTTTTTATATTTTCTAATTTTACTTTCTTTCTCTAAATAGTTCTCATCTGGTTCTATAATGTCATCAGTAATTCCCTCCGAGTCCACTGAATTTAAAATCTGTTCGTCGATATTGGCTAAAGTTTTCTTTTTCTTTTCAACTGCTTCCAATAATGTACATATTTCCTCTGGGTCTTAAGTTGAATCAACAATAGCGTCTTCCATCTTGTTAAAAACTTTCGTCACCACTGCTGTGTTCCCCGCTCTCAATTATTTTAATCTGCTTATGTCCATTCTCTCTATCCATTAGTCACGGCACCAATGTTGGGTTTTAAGTGTGTTAGTACTTCGTGTTGTGTTCGTTTAGGGTTTGGCTAACAATAAATACAATCGTGTGGTTCAACATTCATTCAAACAAGCATAGAATCTTAAATACAATATACATAGAAACGCGACGTCACATCGTCCGTGGCGACAGCACACATACGAATGCATAACGTTCCCGCAATCCTCGACACTACTACTCATTGGACCACCTACTACAGACACCGTCCTCGGAGCTCGAGAACAGCAGCATTTGTAGCTCAGTTTGACTACTCCCGACCACACCCTTCTGAAAACGATGGTATCTTCACCAGAATGTCATCATTTACTTATGACGGTGATAATTTTTTCATGGAGAGTGTGAAATACAAAGTAACCCTTGGCCTCTGGGAAGTCATGGTAAAAAAGAAACCAGAATCGTTCAAGCTCGACGACCTTGGCGACTATGCAGAGATACTTGATCGTTTTCATTCACCATACCCCTGAGACACATTTTCGTCTTTGCAGACGATTACAACAAGATTGTGTATGGATTTAAGCACGAATTGTCACTCGTGCGCACCTCGGACGACAATGTCATCCTGCTGCTGCCGTGAACGACGTTGCGAAAATCAACCTGAGGACGTAGCAGAAATCAACCTGAGTAAGATCTCTTGGTTTGTTTGGGTGATGTAGCCGTCGACAAGGCCTTAAGGTCTGGATAGTACCTGAAACGTGGTGGATGCGTTTACACAGTGAATCCCAGTGGCAACGGTCTCTACCTCAAATCTTCAAACGCCTCGATTACCTATGGGTATTGTCTCTACTTGAAGCGCAGGTGGCAGTTAGGTCCGCTGCTGTATGCCCTGAGGTAATCGGTGCCCTCAGGTAGAAGCGGAGCCGGTCTGGTCTTATATTTAGATGCTAACAGCCCCTTCAAAAATATTCCCCTCCTCGGTATGCTCCTATAAAACAAATGAACGATTAGATGCTAGGTACCGGCAGACTAAAGTCGAATGTGTGTAGATTCAACTCGATGCAGAAATTTGAAGGTATCAAACTACCTTGAACTCCTATAAACGTCTGGACAAAGCTGTATCTGTAGCACTGGGTGCTTGTTCTGTTGGTAGTTTGGTGTTAACCAGCAGAACCTTGGGTTTAGCTTTGACCGGTACAGGTGCTATAGCCACCTTTCCTCTGGGGTTTCTAGCTTGCTTGAATGCTACAACCGTAATGGATCTCACACTTATTACTAGGCATGCAACCAAAAAGAAAAAGAAACACCACGATACCTCGCGATTGGTCCAGTCCAAAAAGTCCTTGGTTGAGCAATGTGTCAGCTCTGCTTTAGCTGATGATGAACAGATCGATGATGCCTAGTTTGGGAAATTCGTCACCAGCCTCAAAAACTACTACGACCATAAAGATCAGCTGCAGCAACTCATGTCCAGTTTAAGCAAAGTTTGTCAAAATGTTCCTTTTATGATTTTCCCACCATCCCCAATTAAATGGTTTTAGACCCGATTTTCAGGCCTAAACAATAGATCTTTACACTTCAAATCATACCGTCCTTATAAAAAATATACAAGTTGTGGTTATCATATACCCGGCGTGCCTGTTTTTTTTCATCCCATAGCTCACGATTTGCACAGCTCCGTCGGTCTCTCTCTTTGCCCAGACGGTGGTAAGGTGTTTGTTTAGTCTTTCACATCCCCAAGTGCAGATATGTTTTCTCTTTTCAGTACAAGGTTATAATTTTTCCGAACCACACTTTGTGTCAAAATCTTAAATGTCTTTGACAATCCAGGTCGAGTCCTGATCTACTTCTCGCCATTTGAGAGTTTCCTCATCAGTATTTTCCAAAATGTCTACCTCTTGTGCCATATTCTCTCTCTGATCAGACATATTTGTAACCTTACAAGCCATTGTCTTTATTCCATCTATGGGTTTTTTTTTGTGTTTTCTTTCTTCCAAAAAGGTTCATTTTTCCACGACCCCAACCTCCCACTTTTTTCCATTCAACCCCAACCACCCACGTTTTGCCCGCTTAATCTCGTCAACGAGCGTGCAATATTTCGGATTTTTAGGTCCGGTCCCAGCAGAAATAAATTATATAATAAATTGACTATATACTATGTCTTCTTCTCTTTATTAGGCTTCCGAATGAGGTAGATCTATAATTAAGGGTTGAAGGGTCCTATAACTACACGCGTATTTTGGCATTAAGGTACTCCGAAACCCCTCTAATAATCATTGCGGCACATAATGTTTATACTCAGTTTATTCCTCTACCAATCGGCTTTAATTTGGTGTATAAATTTTGCTTTGATTAGGGACGGAAGGGTTGCAGTAGTCCATTCCATTATTCAGAATCAACTATTTTTCAATGTTCAAGCGTTTTTCTATATTTAAGTCCATCATTTCTCCTCTATTATGCATTGCGGAACATGTTGACTGTATACATTTTGTTCCTCTCGTTATAAGCTTTTGAATGAGGTATAAGGTATATCTATAATTAGGGACTAAAGGGTCGAAGAAGTCCATTCCATTATTCAAAATAGCTATTTCATTATTCAAAATTGGCTAATTCTTAATTTTCACGCGTATTTCGATACTTAAGTCCTTCGTTACTTCTCTAATATGCGTTGCGGAACATGTTTACTATATATATTTTGTTCCTCTCGTTATAAGCTTTGGAATGAGGTATAAGGTTTATCTATAATTAGGGGATAAAGTGTCGCAGCAGTCCATTCCATTATTCAAAATATCCATTACATTATTCAAAATTGGCTATTTCTTAATTTTCAAACGTATTCCGACATTTAAGTGCTCTAATATGCCTTGCGGAACATGTTGACTATATACATTTTGTTCCTTTCGTTATAAGCTTTCGAATGAGGTATAAAGTTTATCTATAATTAGGGGCTAAAGGGTCGCAGCAGTCCGTTCCATTATTCAAAATATCCATTTCATTATTCAAAATTGGCTATTTCTTAATTTTCACGCGTATTTCGATACTTAAGTCCTTCGTTACTCCTCTAATAAGCGTTGCGGAACATGTTGATTATATACATTGTGTGTTCTTCTCGTTATAAGCTTTCGAATGAGGTATAAGGTTTATCTATAATTAGGGGCTAAAGGGTCGCAGCAGTCCATTCCATTATTCAAAATTGGCTATTTCTTAATTTTCGCGCGTATTTCGATACTTAAGTCCTTCGTTACTTCTCTTATATGCATTGCGGAACATGTTTACTATATACATTTTGTTCCTCTCGTTATAAGCTTTGAATGAGGTATAAGGTTTATCTTTAATTAGGGGCTAAAGGGTCGCAGCAGTCCATTCCATTATTCAAAATATCCATTTCATTATTCAAAATTGGCTATTTCTTTACATTCACGCGTATTTCGACATTTAAGAGCTCTAATATGCGTTGCGGAACATGTTGACTATATACATTTTGTTCCTCTCGTTATAAGCTTTCGAATGAGGTATAAGGTTTATCTATAATTAGGGGCTAAAGGGTCGCAGCAGTCCATTCCATTATTCAAAATGTCCATTTCATTATTCAAAATTGGCTATTTCTTAATTTTCACGCGTATTTCGATACTTAAGTCCTTCGTTACTCCTCTAAAAAGCGTTGCGGAACATGTTGATTATATACATTGTGTGTTCCTCTCGTTATAAGCTTTGAATGAGGTATAAGGTTTATCTTTAATTAGGGGATAAAGGGTCGCAGCAGTCCATTCCATTATTCAAAATATCCATTTCATTATTCAAAATTGGCTATTTCTTAACTTTCATGCGTATTTCGACATTTAAGTCCTGTAATATGCGTTGCGGAACATGTTGACTATATACATTTTGTTCCTTTCCTTATAAGCTTTCGAATGAGGTATAAAGGTTATCTATAACAAGGGGATAAAGGGTCGCAGCAGTCCATTCCATTATTCAAAATATCCATTTCATTATTCAAAATTGGCTATTTCTTGATTTCCACTCGTATTTCGACATTTAAGTCCTTTAATATGCGTTGCGGAACATGTTGACTATACACATTTTGTTCCTCTCGTTATAAGCTTTCGAATGCGGTATAAGGTTTATCTATAATTAGGGGCTAAAGGGTCGCAGCAGTCCATTCCATTATTCAAAATATCCATTTCATTATTCAAAATTGGCTATTTCTTAATTTTCACGCGTATTTCGATTTTTAAGTCCTCTAATATGCGTTGCTGAACATGTTGACTATATACATTTTGTTCCTCTCGTTATCAGCTTTCGAATGAGGTATAAGGTTTATCTATAATTAGGGGCTAAAGGGTCGCAGCAGTCCATTCCATTATTCAAAATATCCATTTCATTATTCAAAATTGGCTATTTCTTATCTTTCAAACGTATTTCGACATTTAAGTGCTCTAATATGCGTTCCTGAACATGTTGATTATATACATTTTGTTGCTCTCGTTATAAGCTTTCGAATGAGGTAAAAAGTTTATCTATAACAAGGGGCTAAAGGGTCGCAGCAGTCCATTCCATTATTCAAAATATCCATTTCATTATTCAAAATTGGCTATTTCTTGATTTCCACTCGTATTTCGACATTTAAGTCCTCTAATATAAGTTGCGGAACATGTTGACTATACACATTTTGATCCTCTCGTTATAAGCTTTCGAATGAGGTATAAGGTTTATCTATAATTAGGGGCTGAAGGATCGCAGCAGTCCATTCCATTATTCAAAATATCGATTTCATTATTCAAAATTGGCTATTTCTTAATTTTCACGCGTATTTCGATTTTTAAGTCCTCTAATATGCGTTGCTGAACATGTTGACTATATACATTTTGTTCCTCTCGTTATAAGCTTTCGAATGAGGTATAAGGTTTATCTATAATTAGGGGATAAAGGGTCGCAGCAGTCCATTCCATTATTCAAAATATCCATTTCATTATTCAAAATTGGCTATTTCTTAATTTTCACGCGTATTTCGACATTTAAGTCCTCTAATATGCGTTGCTGAACATGTTGACTATATACATTTTGTTCCTCTCGTTATAAGCTTTCGAATGAGGTATAAGGTTTATCTATAATTAGGGGCTAAAGGGTCGCAGCAGTCCATTCCATTATTCAAAATATCCATTTCATTATTCAAAATTGGCTATTTCTTCATTTTCACGTGTATTTCGACATTTAAGTCCTCTAATATGCGTTGCTGAACATGTTGACTATATACATTTTGTTCCTCTCGTTATAAGCTTTCGAATGAGGTAGAAGGTTTATCTATAATTAGGGGCTAAAGGGTCGCAGCAGTCCATTCCATTATTCAAAATATCCATTTCATTATTCAAAATTGGCTATTTCTTAATTTTCACGCGTATTTCGACATTTAAGTCCTCTAATATGCGTTGCTGAACATGTTGACTATATACATTTTGTTCCTCTCGTTATAAGCTTTCGAATCAGGTATAAGGTTTATCTATAATTAGGGGATAAAGGGTCGCAGCAGTCCATTCCATTATTCAAAATATCCATTTCATTATTCAAAATTGGCTATTTCTTAATTTTCACGCGTATTTCGACATTTAAGTCTTCTAATATGCGTTGCTGAACATGTCGACTATATACATTTTGTTCCTTTCGTTATAAGCTTTCGAATGAGGTATAAAGTTTATCTATAATTAGGGGCTAAAGGGTCGCAGCAGTCCATTCCATTATTCAAAATATCCATTTCATTATTCAAAATTGGCTATTTCTTAACTTTCATGCGTATTTCGACATTTAAGTCCTCTAATATGCGTTGCGGAACATGTTGACTATATACATTTTGTTCCTTCCGTTATAAGCTTTCGAATGAGGTAAAAAGTTTATCTATAATTAGGGGCTAAAGGGTCGCAGCAGTCCATTCCATTATTCAAAATATCCATTTCATTATTCAAAATTGGCTAACATGTTTAACCCCGTCACATTATTTATGTATGTGTCTGTCCTAAGTCAGGAGTCTGTAATTTAGTGGTTGTCGTTTGTTTATGTGTTACTTATTTGTTTTTCGTTATTTTATAAAATAAATAAGGCTTTTAGTTGTCTTGTTTAAATTGTTTTACATTGTCTTATTGGGGCCTTTTATAGCTGACTATGCGGTATGGGCTTTGCTCATTGTTGTAGGCTGTACGGTGAGCTATAGTTGTTGATGTCTGTGTCATTTTGGTCTTTTGTGGATGTTTGTTTCATTGGCATTGATACCACACCTTCTTTTTTTTTTTATATTTCCTCATTTTTTATGCATATTGTGGCATTTAGGTCGTCCGTAAACCCTCTTATGGTCATTGCGAATCAAAATATAGCTATAGTGTCACGGTCAATTTTTTTTATATTTTTTTCACTATTCACCGCTTCAATTTGAATAATGAAACATAAACCATTTCATTATTCATTATTCATTTTTCAATATTGAATAGTGAATAATGAACTATTTCATTATTCATTATTGAATAATGAATAATGAACTATGAATAATGGACGTACTTCAGCGCGTTCCCCGACTCGAGCATTTAAAGGTCTACACACATGAATATATCTTTGAATAGCCAGTGTCGTAGTCAGCCAAATGGAAATGGTATGGAACATTATTGGATGTTATATATCAGTATGTATGGTCAGATTATGTTTCTGTATGTGAGAGAGAGTTGTTCCCCTTTTGTCAGTATTTTGTATTTATGTTTGTGACGTCATTTTTGTCTGATTAAAATGTAGAAATGGAAGCTGATGTCTTTTTATGTGTCCGTATATAATCGCCTCCATCCATGCTACCAGAGCTATTCCCCTAGTCTGTAATATGGTGGAGTGACCTTAACGATCGTGAATAATGATTTATACATATTTTGGATTATTTTTTTCATTGGATTTTGGATATTTTTACATATAAAGTTGACCGACTGTTCCTGATAGATCTGCCATGCCGCCATGATGCTGAACACTTTTCGTTGTTTTTAAAGATTTATACATGAACTTTTATTATGATACCAACATTTAAATTTATTTTTTGGAAAGAAGAACAGACCATGTCTCGTCTTGTATACGTACTGTCTTTGTGATTTGTGATGAATGTCAACTACCTGTATCCCGTTTTAAACCTGAAGCACGTGAGATTTATCTCAATGCATTATGATCATGCATTTTATTTCTGTAACATTCGTTTGGATCCTGTTTATACATTTATTATATGCTATTTTCATTTGACATTATTCAATTTGTATCGGTGATAACTGTATCGCCATGCATACTCAAGTTCCGATTTCATCACATGGAAGAGCCATTTTACATAACATTCGTTGACCCAGATTAACCCGTTGAACTACACGTGTGCCTGATGTGTATTGCGTAATGTTGACTGTATTGCTGTTGTGTTTCATTCCGCCGTAACCTATATTAACTGTTATATTTACCGTATTTTGGTGATAACTGTATCGCCATAGTTTTGAAGAGTTCCAAGAAGACATACTTTAAAGAAACCCTGATGATTTTTATTCTGTACGAGAACATTTTATTTTTAACTATGTTGATTTTATGAATCCAGATACTTTTCATGCTAATTTTGTTTACTTTGAATTTAAGCTAATGTGAACGTGTTAATCATTTAGCGGTGTGATATTTATCATAAATAAAACCTTGTTAAATTTAAGAGTTTAAGGTCTCTGATGATATTATCAAATGTGTATTCAGCTATTTATAATTATATTATGTTTGTCTAGTAGGAAATGCCATTAATATGTGTGTATCACTGTAATTGTTTGTGTGAAAGTAATGCGTGCATAAGGTCATCCGAGGGAGGAGTCCGAGATGCCAGACTTTCGGTTTTGCAGCGTTGATACGTTTGTTTTAAAATGGTTACTAGAGTGTCGAGAGATTAACTTTATTCATGTAAACTTTTACAATTTATGACTAAAATTAGCAAAGACCCATCAAAACAACATTTGATACAAAAATTTAACAATACTTTTAGATATTTGGATGATATATTGGCTCTAAATAATGACGACTTCAGTATGTATACTAAAGACATTTATCCTGTAGAACTTACTTTAAATAAAGCTAATGATAACAATGACCACTGCCCTTTCCTCGATCTTGATATCTATATCATAAACGGGAAGCTTAATACAAAAATTTATGATAAAAGAGATGATTTTTCATTTCCTATTGTTAATTATCCATTTTTAGATGGTGACGTTCCCTTGTCACCATCTTATGGTGTTTATATATCTCAACTTGTACGATTCGCTCGTGTATGTAACAATGTATTAGATTTTAGCGAGAGAAATTTATGTATTACTGAAAAATTATTACACCAGGGTTTTCGATATCACAAACTGGTCAAAACATTTACTAAATTTTATCACCGGTATAAGGAAATAATTCGTAAATATAACTCAACATGCAGACATCTTATACGTTCAGGTATTTCACATCCAAAATTTTATGGAAATATTCTTTATAAAGCACAAAAATGTCAGTATTCTCCTCAGAAACTAACAAAACCTTTAAATAGACTTATTAAAAGGGGATATAGTTACGATACTGTTGTCAGGTCATTAAAGATTGCATATTTTGGATTTAACATTGATTCACTGATAGGGTCTTTGCATCGGAACTAAACACATTTATTTCTAAAAAAACAGTTGTTGGCATGACACGGGTTATGTTCTTCTCATATATTTTATGATAGTATGATACTAAACCCCTAACGGGAGGGATTGTACCTGATATTCATATGATGAAGACATAATCTTTCAATCAGTTTAATTGAGGTCTGGAGCTGGCATGTCAGTTAACTGCTGGTAGTCTGTTGTTATTTATGTATTATTGTCATTTTATTTATTTTCTTTTGTTACATCTTTTGACATCAGACTCGGACTTCTCTTGAACTGAATTTTAATGTGCGTATTGTTATTCTTTTACTTTTCTACATTGGCTAGAGGTATAGGGGGAGGGTTGAGATCTCATAAACATGTTTAACCCCGCAATTTTGCGCCTGTCCCAAGTCAGGAGCCTCTGGCCTTTGTTAGTCTTGTATGATTTTAAATTTTAGTTTCTTGTGTATAATTCGGAGTTTAGTATGACGTCCATTATCACTGTACTATTATGCATATTTTAGGGGCCAGCTGAAGGACACCTACGGGTGCGGGAATTCTCGCTACATTGAAGACCCATTGGTTGCCTTCGGCTGTTGTTTGCTCTATGGTCGGGTGGTTGTCGCTTTGACATATTCACCATTTCCTTTCTCAATTTTATTTCAATTTTGGAAATTATTATATATAATATATTGTATTTTTTTTTATAACACATAAACATATTGACCATTGTAAAAATTAAGTAAATTTTTGTTTTGGGGGCGGGATGTTATATAGCAGTATGTATTGCTGTAAAATTTAAGAATTAAAGTAATCTTTGTAAACAAAAGCTAGGATTTGCAATTCAGACAAAATAGAGATAGTACACTTATATTTTTTATAACTTTTTCAAATCAACTTGGATTTTCATCGAAGTTTGCAGCTATCTTAGATATAAATCAAGCTTACTGAATCTCATTTAATTTAGTTTTTTGTTGTTTTGCTGTAAAATTTAAGAATTAAAGTAATCTTGGTAAAAAAAGCTAGGATTTGTTAATTGGACAAAATAGAGATAGTACACTTTAATTTGTTTTATAACTTTTTCAAATCAACTTGGATTTTCATCAAACTATGCAGCTATCTTAGATATATATCAAGCTTACTGAATCCCATGTCATTTAGTTTTTTGATGTTTTGCTGTAAAATTTAAGAATTAAAGTAATCTTGTTAAAAAAGCTAGGATTTGCAATTCAGACAAATTATAGAGATAGTTCACTCTAAATTTTTTTTATAACTTTTTCAAATCAACTTGGATTTTCATCAAACTATGCAACTATCTTAGATATATATAAAGCTTACTAAATCCTATTTCATTTTGTCTTTTTGTTGTATTGCTGTCAAATTCAAGAATTGAATTAATCTAGGTAAAAAAAAAGCTAGAATTTACAGTTCGAACAAAATAGAGAAAGTACACTTTAATTTTTTATAACTTTTTAGATTTAACTTGAATTTTCATCAAACTATGCAGCTACACACACACAATGTATCTTAGATATATATCAAGCCTACTGAATCCCATGTCATTTAGTTTTTTGATGTTTTGCTGTAAAATTTAGTTTCACTTATATGGTGAAGTGCAACGAACATACATCATGTACACCATGTACATTACATCAACCAACAAAGTAGCAAAAATCATTCGGGGGCCACATCAGATACATTTTCAGTAAATGGGAAAATGTTAAAGAAATTATTAGGGGGTCTCATTGGGGGGTTCCGATCCCGTATCCCGCTTACGGTTTTGTCTGATTCCCGTATCCCGCTTACACTATGTAGGTAACCAATTCTCAGTTTTTGGTCATTTCCCAGGTCCCGCAAGGCCTCATTTTATGTTTTCACGACACAATATTATGACTTTCACGTGTCACTTTACAAAAAATCCACAATCCCGCGTCACGCTTAGACCCCAATGAGACCCACTTATTACCATTTCTAATAAAAAAAAAACATTCCAAGGCAACCTATGGGTCTTCATGTTAAAATATATATAGAGAGTTAAACCAAATGCTATTCAGTTTCATGTTTCTCCTGGAGCTTGTTTTTATAATTAATATTTAAAGGTATTGATAAAATTCTATATAAAATACATGCAGCTTCATTAATTTTTCA
Organism: Mytilus edulis; assembly: GCF_963676685.1. Taxonomy (NCBI): domain Eukaryota; kingdom Metazoa; phylum Mollusca; class Bivalvia; order Mytilida; family Mytilidae; genus Mytilus; species Mytilus edulis. Next base: position 32,718,796 of record NC_092357.1, on the reverse strand, counting down.
GTTTAACAAACACCTATTTGTGGTTTGATTGCATTATGCCATGTCTTTGTTTTTTTCAATGCTATATTCATAGTATAATTTATGATAATGCCATGCCTGTAATTGTATGTGAATCAACAAAATAAAACATGAAACTGTTGCTTTTGATCATATCATAAAGACAACATATGTTAAATGCCTCTATTAAGTATACTTTTATTTACAATACATTGGAAAAGTAGGATAGGACACCAACTTTTTTAATTCTAAGTTGGCATAGAACATCATTTTTTTCAGTCAGAAAGCCATAGGGTCGTAACTTTTATTAAATGTTTTTATTGTTTGCACCGGTCCTATGTGATGATAAATTTTGACCGGTCCCTAAGAATATTCTCAACGTTAAGAATATTTTTTATGGCGGATGAAAAGGTTCCCATTCTTAGCTGAGTAAAATAATTCATTCTGAGAATATTTTTTTACTCAGAAAAAAAAGTTTTATGGCGCCAGGGCCAGACTTAGGGGATGACCATTTGATATTCTGGGGAGGGGGGGGCAGGAGGATTTGTTTTTGATTGGTTATTTATTTTTGTAAACTTAGAGGACAGATTATTTATTTTCTGCACTAACGAAGCAAGATTTTTCATTTTCATTAAAGCAAGGGACTGATTATTCATTTTCACAACTATATTCATGATATTCGAAAACATACAATTTTTAAACTATTTGTTAATTATGAATAATACATGTATACTTAGTCAAGTTATTGTGTACCATTTAACAAAATTAATCATTATCCCCTGCAGAAATTTTAAGATTCAAGATTCAAGATTTTATTCATAACCTCAGACACATACCTGTGTACAAGAGGACAATTATATGCAAACATATAAAAGAAAATGCATAGCAAAACAGATGATAAACGAAACACAAATACATAGTATACTATAAAAGACAATTGGTATAATTAGATTAAGTATTTTATACTTTTCTTCACGAAATGAATCATTTATACTCACAACCAATATACATGTAATGCATACATACATAGTATTGAAGTTTAGTTTTACCTAGCCTCCTTCAAAAGTATTTTCAAACCTATTTCGCGGAGCGGAGCGAGGCAAAAAAAATTTTGGAAGGTTTTTGGAACCGCTGAAGGCCCAAGAACTAAAGACCTGCTGAATTATTTATTTTCAATACATTGCAAGTCAGGTAATTTATTTTCAAACTACCAAAGAACAAACCATTTATTTTTGTGATTATCAAGGCTTAGTTATTTATTTTCAAAATCCTCCTGCCCCCCCCACCCCCCAGAATATCAAATGGTCGTCCCCTAAGTTTAACATAGGCCTCTATGGGAAATGTATACAAATGAGATCTTTTAGAGAACCACTAAATAGAATGAAACCAAACATGGCATGACTGTTCCTTATGAGGTGCTGACCAAGTGTTGTTACTTTATAGCCGATCCATCATCCAAGATGGCCCCCAGCGGGGGACTTAGTTTAACATGGGACCCTATGGGAAATGCATACAAATGACTTCCGTTAGAGAACCAGTGAATGGAATAAAACCAAACCTAGCATGAATATTCCTTATGAGGTGCTGCCTAAGTGCTGTTACTTTGTAGCCGATCCGTCTTCCAATTCCAAGATGGCCGCCAGCAAGGGACTTAGTTTAATATAGGACCCTACGGGAAATGCATACAAATGTCTTCTTTTAGAGAACCACTAAATGGAATGGAACCAAACATAGCATGATCGTTCCTTATGATGTGATGACCAAGTGTTGTTACTTGTAGCGGATCCATCATCCAAGATGGCCGCCAGTTGGGTGACTTTGTTTAACATAGGACCCTATGGAAAATGCATACAAATGACTTCTTTTAGAGAACCAATGAATGGAATGAAATCAAACATAGAATGAGTGTTCCTTATGAGATGCTGACCAAGTGTTGTTACTTTGTATCCGATCCGTCTTCCAAGATGGCCACCATCAAGGGACTAAGTTTTACATAGGAACCTTTGGGAAATGCATACAAATGTCTTCTTTTAGAGAACTACTAAATGGAATCGAACCAAACATAGCATGATCGTTCCTTATGAGGTGTTGACCAAGTGTTGTTACTTTGTAGCCGATCCATCATCCAAGATGGCCCCCAGCGGGGGACTTAGTTTAACATGGGACCCTATGGGAAATGCATACAAATGACTTCCGTTAGAGAACCAGTGAATGGAATAAAACCAAACCTAGCATGAATATTCCTTATGAGGTGCTGCCTAAGTGCTGTTACTTTGTAGCCGATCCGTCTTCCAATTCCAAGATGGCCGCCAGCAAGGGACTTAGTTTAATATAGGACCCTACGGGAAATGCATACAAATGTCTTCTTTTAGAGAACCACTAAATGGAATGGAACCAAACATAGCATGATCGTTCCTTATGATGTGATGACCAAGTGTTGTTACTTGTAGCGGATCCATCATCCAAGATGGCCGCCAGTTGGGTGACTTTGTTTAACATAGGACCCTATGGAAAATGCATACAAATGACTTCTTTTAGAGAACCAATGAATGGAATGAAATCAAACATAGAATGAGTGTTCCTTATGAGATGCTGACCAAGTGTTGTTACTTTGTATCCGATCCGTCTTCCAAGATGGCCACCATCAAGGGACTAAGTTTAACATAGGAACCTTTGGGAAATGCATACAAATGTCTTCTTTTAGAGAACTACTAAATGGAATCGAACCAAACATAGCATGATTGTTCCTTATGATGTGATGACCAAGTATTGTAACTTGTAGCGGATCCATCATCCAAGATGGCCGCCAGTTGGGTGACTTTGTTTAACATAGGACCCTATGGAAAATGCATACAAATGACTTCTTTTAGAGAACCAGAAAATTGAATGAAACCAAACATAGTATGAATGTTCCTTATGAGGTGCTGACCAAGTGTTGTTACTTTGTAGTTTATCCAGCATCCAAGATGGCCGCCAGTTGTGTGACTTTGTTTAACATAGGACTCTAAGGGCAATGCATACACAAATCTTCTTCTAGAGAACCACTGAATTGAATGAAATCAAACATAGCATAACTGTTCCTTTCCTATTGGTGTGGTGGCCAAGTGTTGTTACTTTGTAGCCAAATTTTATCTTTTTTTTATATGATTTCAAAAACCGAAGTAGAGTCAGGTGGGCGATACAGGCTCTTAAGAGCCTCTAGTTGATGTACCAGAAGTCCAATCAACTTGAAACTTAGTACACATGTTCCTTATCATATGATCTTTTTAATTTCAAATTAGAGTTTTTACCCCAATTACACGGCCCACCGAAAATAGAAAATGATAGTGCGAGTTTAGCATCCGTGTACTGTGGACACACTCTTGTTAGCCTTTAAATTAAAAATTTTGCATCATGTGCATGTACTCTATATGCTTTTTCTTTTCCCTATAAAGTCAGGTTTGTATTTCTGTAATTCTTAATATTTGGCGAATCATTTATTTGTACATGTATTCGAAATTGTGATTTGATACTTTACAAAAAGCATAAAGTATGTTATCCACGAAAGTAAATGCCTGATGAATGAATGCTCTTTTGCCATTTAAAAAAACAAGTGTACCGGTAGTTTATTATTTAATTTCTGCTTGTTTTTTTAGAGTCTTCTTTAGGCTACGTTTTGTATATCAAAGACCAAGAGAATGGTACAAGCTCATTTAAACTTCTAATTAGTATTTTATATTAGTAAAGTTTGTTTTTGATATTTTTGGATTCCTGATAATTTTGTGATAACAACTCAATTATTTGATTATATCTAAAATGTTTTACAAGTAGAATGTGTTTTTATAAAGTCATTCAAGCGTTAAATAGCAGTCTGATGAATAACATTCAATATATTGTTTAATTATGGATTACTTCAGCATCCTGATACGTCCACTTTATATAGTTTGGCTTCCTTAGATGTACTTCTTTTTCTTTGAGAACATCCTATATAGAGCTGTCCCATTTGAGAGCAAGTTAGGGCATGTGGATATTCTTGTCCATTGTCTGGTGTCTTTATGTGTGTAATCAGCTGTCCTGAGTTGTTCAGGATGTGGAGGGTACACGTATCAAGATCAGCTACAATTACATTGTCTCTTGATGTCGTCACTATTCCTTCTGGTATGAATGGTTTGTTCTTGTTGATTTCTGTATCCCCTTTATATATATTTATCACATCGCCACCCCGTCCTAACACTACCACTTTACCACTGCCTTCATCTGTAGTATAGTCTGCCACGTGTATATTACCATTATTGGTTTTAGTAATATTGCTGGGAAAATTAAATATTGTCTGTTTATGTTGGTCATGTTCATACACAGCTTCATGGTCTCCATTCTTATTTATTACAAACACTGCTCCTCTTCCTTCTTCATGTTCTTCAGAACTAATACCTCCTACTATGACTTGACTTTCACTGGTGACATGAATGGCTATAGGGATGAAAGGATTAATGTCAAACACACTGTCTGTTACTTTACTGGTGGTACTGCTGATCATTTTTAGTCTGGATTCCCCTGTTGTCAAAAGTATATCATCAGATTCAGTTATTGCCATACCAAAGACCTTGATGTTGAAGGTAGATATTGTCTTCAGATTGGTTCCTTCAGGTTTTACTTTCTGTATCAATGTATCGTCATCACAAGCTATCCACAGTGAATCATCATGACATGTAGATATATTACCAACAAAAGAAAGATTAGTCTGATATTGATTTACAACATTAAGAGAAACTTTTACTTCAGGTAATGGTATGTCTACACTTTGTAATACTCCAATGTTAGATTGAGTTATCCCTCCTGGAATAAACTGAAGTGATGTTTTACTTGATATTTCAGGTTTGGGGATGGAAACTTCTATTGAGCTCTCCATTTGGCAAACTTCTTTAAAAAATTTAGTAAAGTCAGTGGTATTAATGAAATCCTGAACATCTCTATACTTTTTATCTATTTGTCTTTCACTTTTTGATATGGCATTGATACTTTCTTCATTTGCTTTGGTACATGCTTTGTGGTTCTGGTCTAACTCATTTCTTAGTTTTGTGATATGTTTTTCGACTGCTTGTTTCAAAACTTTCTCATGGTTAAGAATATCTGCGCTAACTTTGGCATAACTTAATTTTTCAGCATCATGAAGCAAATTAGCTTGATCCTTGGTTGCAATGATTGCATTTTTTTCTTCTTGCAGTTTACTAAATTGTCCATTCTTTAGTCTTTCTATTTTCGATTTATATGCATCACTTATTTCGATTAGATCATGTTTCTTGTGAACAGTAGCAACACAAGTAGGGCAAACAAGTTTGTCACAATTTGTACAAAATAGGCAAGAAGATTGTTCTGAATGTTCTGGACATATAATGTTTTTGAAGTCCAACTCTTCAACAGGCAGTCCTACGTTCTTTATGTCTACTACCTTATGATCCTTAGCTATTCTTAGATGTATTTTATCTTTACATGTACTGCACATTAGAACTCCACAGGTCAGGCATTTCCATTTGATGTTCTTCTCAGTTTCACATAAATTACAGTTAATGGGTATCTGGCTTCTTATTACTGATTTAGAAAACGCCATTATGGATGTTATAATACTTCCTGATTGTAACCAGGTGATTACAATATAAACCTGACCAGGTATATAATATATATATATAGATTTAAATGTATTTATATTACAGTTTTATATCTAGATAACGTTTCATTACACTATTGTAAACAGTTTAAAGTTCTTCTTGATAATATAACTATTCTTCTGGATAAAAATAATTCTTTATAATAATTATATTCTTTTAAAATCATATATCATAAGATGCTTTTTGAAACCATTATATTAAACCGTAAAGGAAAGAAAATGTATAAGACAGAGACTCGTTTAAATTTCATTCATGTCTACAAGTTTCTTTTTTTCAATATGTGGTGACATAATAGACATGTTGAAGAATGATGTATTGTAAATACAAAAGTTTATATTTTAATATTTATGAGGAAAAACAACTAAAGAAGTATATTGACCAGTAGACACATTTCTTTCAGGTTGACATATCCAGTTGCATCAACCTAAAATTAATAATTCATTAATATTTCTTGGATACCAATTTTCATGGATTTCGTGGGTACAGGAGAACCATGAATTCAAATATTCAACTAATTACAAATTTTCTAAAGGAATGTGTGCAGACTTTGTCATGTTTGTCAAAACCAAGAAATTAAATATGCTAATTTTCCTCAAACCACGAAAATTGGTACCCACGAAAATGAATGAATCCACAGTAAACAATTGTTTAACTCATATCTCTGTTAAGAACTTAATTATAACCCAGTTTAACTGGTGATAATTAACAACTAATGTTTTCTCCTTTTTTTCTAGTTTGCTTTTGGAGGATATAACCAGAAACAAAAAGTTTTATTAGCAAAGATTTTGGAGAAAATGACAACTTTCAAAGTGGATCCGAAAAGATTTTGAATTTTGTCGAATAATTTGGGTGACCATTTGAATTTGGTGGGGCTGACACATTCTGAAAATAAATACTCTGGTCTTCATTGTTGGAAATAAACAATTTTGCCTTATCAGACCTAAAAATAAACTGTGGCCCAAAATGCTTAAAAAGTTCAAATATATTTGGATTACTTGGATTGCCAAAATCACAATATTATTTTACCATTTTGAACATTAACACCCCTTTCCTAGAACCTTGGATTTGCCTTTTATTGTAATTTTACTTTATTTTATATTGATTTCAATCAAAATTAAATTTCTATAATTCATTTTGACTGCTATTTTACTGTGAAGATGTAATCCAAGTTGTATGTGTATTCTCCCAAACAGTTCATCTGTATCAAAAAAGTTAAACAATACTTCAGGGGGCAACCATCAATCTGAGGGTGATTAGTCTTTTGTACCTTTATACACAGGCAGAACATAACTATTCTGGCGGCATCTGAGAAAATATTTCAAATCTTGGGCTGTCTTTATGTTGGAAATAAATATTCTGAGATAATCAACTTTGCCAACCCCTTCTCAGAACTCATTGGTCATCCCTTGAGTTTATAAATCTTTATCAAATGCATGGGATAAGCCCATAGATGATACAGTCAGAAACCAGGTTGAAATAGAACAAAAGAAACGAAGCTCTTTGTTAGAGAAGGCGATAAAGGTTTAATGTTTTGTTTACTTTAGTGACAAAATTTTTAAAAGTTAATATAAACAAACAAAATTACAATTTTCTTCTCAATTACGAGGTGTTTTATGTTAAAAAAACACCATTTGCATAAGTTTCAATTTATCTAGTACATAGTTAATCAGAACAATTAGATATCAAGTGGACGACATGGGTATCTTTCAAGTTGGATGAAGAAAATGCATAACCTCCAATTTTTTGAAAAAAATACCACGGACGGAAAACATATCAATTTATTAGTTCAGTAATTTTCGTGTCTGCCCTTCCATTAAGTGACTCAAGAAAAAATCCCCAAAATGGGTAACCATTGTATCGAAAAGAGAAAATCGAGTGCACCTTTTTATGTTAGGGCGTGTTTGAGTTGAATATTTTGTCTTGATATCGTACAAAGTAAGAATATTTCATGCATCGTCTCGCTTCAGATTCTATCATTTTTATATATCAAAGCTACAGGTTGATTTTATAACACAAAAAAATCACAGTACTAAAAGATGAAATATATGGGTCAAGTGAAATACCTATCTAATGAGTCACAAAAACAGAGAAGGTGTGTTCGAATAGCTATATTTTTACTGAAATTACTTGACGACAGTCTTTCAAGTTGGATGATGAAAATGCATATCTTCGAAAAAATATAATTAAGATCTTTATTTGAATTTACCAAAGATATCCTGGATATACAAGGTGATTTTCAGAATACAAAGAAATAAAGAAATGTGCAAAAAACAGAAAAAGAAATAAGACTGAATAATGGGGTACTTAACTTGATGTCCATTTACCAAATACATGTATAACAATCATATATACCAGATGTCACCATATCTACTGTTCATATCTCAAATATCCAAATTATTAGGAAGAAAGTTAAATAATCCCCCCTTGTTTGGTTTTAAACAGATCGTAGTCAAAATTTATTAATGTATCATTTGTGCAGCTTCGGGGGAAGGGGAAAAGTGTGTCTGTGTGTGTGGGGGGGGGGGGGATATCTGGGTAGTGTCGTCATATATATGTCGTTGATACAGACAAAAAAAATATGCACGATCAGAACACAAGAATTTTACAGAAAACATTTCAAACTGAACATGCTGAATAGAGAAAAAGGGCCAATAGAGTTACAGAATATGGAAAAATAGAACCACCCCACTCCCCTTTTCCCCTTTTCAAGACCCTCATAAATCATTGTGACTGATAGTTTTGTTTGTTAAATTAAACAGTTTTTATTTGCGAAAAAAATATTTTTAAAAGGTGTTGTTAATAAATGAAATGACCAATAAAATATACCATGCCTTTTCACACGATGTTGTACTTCCATTTTTTCTTTCTGACAGGGCAATATGATATTTAACTCAGAGCAGTTTTTTTACTACTTGCATTAATTGTTAAATTGTATTAAAACTATTAAATTCTGTATCAAGTATCAATATCTCGAATATTGAAAACGAATTATTTTTTTTGTCGAAAACATCGGTCACTTTTAGCATTAACTATAGTGGCAGCTGAGGGTGAAACAAACATTTTATATTCTCAGGGTCAAAAACAAATTATTTTTTTCTCCTAAAACTGAAAACAAATCCAAAAAAATCCCCCCCCCCCCCGTAAATCAAATGATCAATTGCTGCCTAAAAACATCTAGTTTTTTTTATGTATTTTTTTGTATGTTGGTAGCTGAGACTGTTTCACTTTAATAAACAAATGACTTTAAATTGTCACATGGTGTCTTCTTATGTAGTCATAAATACATAATGCATGTTATTGATCCGTAACAAATGTATACTTGCATGTCATACACGATAGAAGTGCTGACGTGAAAGAAAGCACTCTTCACGTATTTATAAGAACGTACGAGTAAATAACTCAAAATATCTCAGGAATTGTCTCTTATAATTTCAAACAATTGCCAACTTTATACAGTATCCTGTGACTTTTTGTCCATTACTAGTTAGGTGCTTACAAACTTTCCATTTACCGATGCTTACAAAATGCTACTTGTCATTTTATCTATCATAGATTCTTTTTTATGTTTTACATTATTGCTAAAGAGATAAAACTGAGTTTTAGCGAAGTTTGGTATACTTTTTAGTTTTCAAACATCTATTTTACCGCTTCCATCACTGAGAAAAAAAATCTCAACAAAGAAAACAAATTCTCAGCTAAGAATATTCTCAACGTTGAGAATGTTTTTTATGGTGGATGAAAAAGTTCTCATTCTTAGCTGAGTAAAATAATTCATTCTGAGAATATTTTTTTACTCAGAAAAAAAAGTTTTATGGCGCCGGGGCCTGATCTTTGAAGTCTAAGTTTGGTGAATGAAACTAACCACTTGCAATTTATAAAAGATTGCGTTTCCCAAACATTTGGGATTTCACATTCGTTCAGAATAGTCTTTATTCTGTTTAACCATGAAAAATTCACATTGTCATTAATAGACATGTGAGAACACAATTTATATAAAATATAGGATAGTTTTGTCTCTTTACCAGAGTTTAATCTTCCCCAAAATGGAATCAATCAAGTTTGTATGTCCAAGTCTATAGGATATCTCCCAAACTCCCCATAAATCATATAAGAGGGTGTAGATATTTTCAGACTTAATAACAATTTACAAAATTTTAGATGTACCCTTTCAATCATGTCGTTATATTGCTAATACCCCATACTTCACAACCGTACAGTAGTATTGGCTTTACCATTTTATCAAAAAAATCTACCCTGCTATATATAGAAAGATTATGTAGAAGACCTAGTCTTAACACTTCGTAAAGACCCTTGGTAGCTTTTTCTACATTAAACTGTTTTGTTTTATTAAAATTGACTGTTCTTGTTAGAACTATTCCTAAGTATTTAAGTTCATCAACAATATCATGTTTTTTGCCATTAAATAGAAATTGAAAATAACATGATGGTCGTCTTCTTGAAAAACCCACGACCTTTGTTTTATCAACATTAACTTTGAGCTTCCATACATCTGTGTAATCTTGGAAACAATCTAAAAGTTTTTGGAGTTTAGTTTTTGATTCGGCCATCAAAACAGTATCATCGGCGTACAGAATGATAAAAAGTTTTTAAAAAATGTCAAGTTTTTCCTCAAGCTCTTTTGACACTGATTTTATGCCCTGAAGGTTACAGTTTTGTAAAAAAGAATCAAGATCATTTTAAAATAAAGAAAAAAGAAAAGGCGATACATTTTCGCCTTGTCTTACCCCGTTACTACATGGGAAGAAACCATATAAGGCATTGTTATATGAAATACATGACTTTGTACCTTGATACATATTTACAATTGCATTATACATACATCCATTCATATTATTTAAAAGCATTTTGTACCATAGTGCATCTCGCCATATCGTGTCAAAAGCCTTTTCGAAATCGACGAATGCACAAAATAGTTTTTTTCTTTTTTAACCTTAAAATTTCGAACAATGTATGAATCACAAATAAATTATCGGTTGTTGAATAAGCCTTTCTAAAACCACATTGGTTTTCTTTTAAAATCATGAATTCTTCAGAGAAAAGATTTAGTCTCTCGCATAAAATTGCGGTAAAAAGTTTCCCATACAACTTAAAATGGTAATTGGTCTAAAATATTTGGGGTCCAACTTGCTACCTTTATTTTTATAAACAGGCTTAATGTAACAAATTAGCCAACTGTCTGGTATAATACCAGTGCGAAATATAACGTTAAACAATTTTTCGTATAATTCAATGAATAAACTAGCTGTAGACTTGATATATTCGTTTATTATACGATCATCCCCAAATGCTTTATCATTTTTCAGGTTTTTGATGGCCTTAAGAATTTCGTCTTTAGAAATTCCTCTTTTTAAATTTCCATTAAGCCTATCGACATCATTCGGGTTTAGAGTTGGAATATTTGTATGTTCTTCAATTTCTGGGGCGGCGTTCAGATTTTTGAAAAAATCGAATAATTTGTTGATAGGGATATGAGGTTGGTCTCTCTTTTTTTTTTACTGTTACGTAATTTCCAATACTCGTTTGAGTTATTGGATCTCAATGTGTTAATTTTTTTGCCAATTTCTTTCTATGTGCGATAATTGCTTTATCTCAAGTTTTTTTGTATTGTTTCTTCGAAGATTTCATGATTTGACGATTTTCTTCAGAACTACTGTTCTTAATTTTTTTTTTCGAGTTTGCGATAATTTTGGCGAGCAAATTTACAATCATAATCAAACCATTCTTTATCCAATTTTACAGGCTTGTTTTTATATTTCTTTAACCCACTAGTTTTGGTTACTCCAAATGTTGCCCTAGCAGAATCCAAAAATAAATCACACATTTTATCAACAAGCAGGTTCATTTCATTTGTGTCCATATTTGATTCAACTTTATTAATATCTTCAATTAGAGCGTGAATCTCTTCTACATCTATCCCATTTTGAAAATCAACAATTTTATCATTATCCCATTTTTTAATATTTTCTGGACGATTACATATATCTGTTCCAGTATTTAAACACTGATTGTTCACAACATCTTGTTTAGTGCTCGCCAAAGTTATCTGTAATGGCGAATGAACATCAGAATATAAGGTGCATATGAAAATTAGTAAAATATTTTAACAACTCAACACTACTAATACAATAATCTACAATACTGCTATTTCTACATGTTAATTTACCATACTGTCTATCATCACCAATTCGACCATTTACAATAAATAAATTGTTTCCTTTACATAAATCTAATAATCGTTTCCCGTATCCTTTTTTACCCTGTCCAAAGATTTTCTTTTCTTTGGAATATTTTTTCGTCAAGCATATGCACTTTCTTTTCTATAAAATCTGTAATATTATCAGTATCTTTATCATTATGTATAATAACAAAATCGTCGTCGTGTGCTGTTCGTCTGTTGAAATCACCAAGTAATGACACATATTTATAATTATCAGAAAAAATAATGTATTCATTTTCTAACTGACTGTAAGCATCTTGAAATGAGTAGTTTGTGTATTCCGGAGGAATATATACTATGCCAAAAACTATGTCATCATCAACATCAAGTAAATCTGACGATACTTTGAACCAAAGAACAAACTGACTGTCAGTTGTTAAAATTTTAATTGCAAACAGAATATTATCAGTCTTATATTAATTATTGATGGTCCTATGATACTGATTTATTTCGACCAGCAGTGTCTATATCTTTAGATGTTTCTTTTTCATTATATTTTATGGTATCAAAATATCAAAATAAAAAACAGAAATAAAAATAGTATGTAGAGCAAGGGTCTTGTTTAGCTCAAATACAAAGTAGAATGTTTTAAGAGGTTAAAGTTTCTATTTAAGAATGTATATGTAAGAAATTAAAACAGTAGGATCTATTTTCAGATTATGTACAACGATTTGCCAGTTACATTTATATACAATATAGAGCACGGGAATCAAAATGGTCAATTAAATGCATTATTTCCATTGAATATGACGGCATATAAAGTAAGGGGGTACGTACATTTTAATAAAAACAAACATACATTCTACCTGTTTATTGTTAGAACCATACAAATTGCACTAAAAAAAACTAAACGATAAAGTACATTTTGTAGACTTTAAAACCCTTTTAATCGGTGTTTGAATCTAACGTTTATTTGTAATTCTCAATGAAAGATAAAGTTAGACAACATGAGTATACTCGAGTATACCGCTATTCAATAGTCATGAATCGATTAAGCGAAAACAAATCCAGGTCACAAACCAATTCCGAGGGGAGCATATCAGCTATGAGAGGAAAACAACGGAACAACAGAAACACTGAACTGCTACAAAAACAAACGTCAAGATAAATGGACACGGACTATATATGTACCTTTACTAAATTTTACTTTTACCAATTTGTTATCAATAAGTAGATCCCCAATAAAATCGAAATACCGTCTCCTAAATGTTGTACAGTGAAACCGGCCTAAACCGAATCCTGCATAAACCAAAAAACCTGTATAACCCAAACATGTTTTTCAGCACCGTCATATCAAATTGTATGCGTTGTGAACCTGATAAACCCGAACATCGGCCAAAACCGAACAAAATTTAGGCCCGAAGAGGTTCGGTTTCAACAGGTTTCTCTGTATATCGATAAATCCAACTTGTCAAGCACATAAATTAGACGAAAGACATCAAAGGAATATTCAAACTGTCGAAAAACAAACCGACAATAAAATGGTAAAACCGAGAAAAAAAAACGACCAAAAGGCAAACCACAGTATACAAACAAAGACGTTGAATATCGAACTTTGATATATTATGGTTTACCTATACAAATGGTGACTTGGATAGGGAATTTTCTCATGAGCACTAAAGTCTTGTATCACATCTTCTTATATCTAACAACATAGAATAATAAGGAATGACACTCTAACCACACCAAACCCCAGTTTCAAGTTTAGTATTAAATTTGTACACCTAATTTTAAAAGTGTTTACATAGGTTGAATGAAAATATACGATATGTAAGACAATAAATGATGAATTCCTGGCGTTCGACAATATAGATGCATGTTTAATCAAATTATACTGTAGCCGTTTGTGTTGGCAGGGTAAGTGTTTCCTGTTATGTTTGCATCACCTGGAATGGTTCTTGCAATTAGGAAAAGTGAGTTAAACATCATTTACAAAATAATATATAAATCTGTATATATTATTGGAGATCGCATGTTTTTCTGCAGAGGAACAACACAGGCAAATGGATTTGTAAAATCAGTCAAGCAAATAACAAAGGCGATAAATATCCATATATACAGGTACAGCGAATTCAATTGGTTCTAAGTTTCTAATATCCAAAATTAGTAGTGTTATATTGGCAATGGCCTTTGTTATATTTTTCAACATCATTGCTGGAACCAACCAATAGCAAACTCGCAAAAATATCAAATTTAAACGGATTTACAAACACTTTTTATATTCAGATCAATTTCAAATTATGATATTTCACTTTTTTATTATAGGATATTTCTAAATTATGTATACGTCAATATAAAAAAAAGTCGTAATTGCAAATATTAAATCGGATAATATCTCTGTTATACTAATAATGCTTGGTCCAATGACACTGATTTATTTTGACCAAAATAAGAATCAAAATTCTCAACCATGCAAATGCAATATTTTCGGTGAATACAATGGACAATTATAACTTTGCTTATAAAGGCGACATATACAAAAGGACGGTAATGTATACGCTTTATGTATAAAAACATATGGCAAATGGTGGATTACATTTTCTAAATTTTAGAAGCCTTTTCCCAATAAGGGTTATGCTGACAAAAAAGAAATAATAATGAAAATAACCAATAGATTATATGGGAATTTTTATGCATGGAACAAATTATTAGAGACAGGGTCCTCAAGGCTTTTCAACCTCGTACTTTATTTGGTATTTTATTTTACCAATTTTTTATTCGATTTTGATTGATTGATCTTTTGTCTTTTGTGTGCATAATGTAAAATTTTCATGTTCTAATGGTAAAATTTGTATGATTCAAATCTATGGCGGATTCCAAATCTATGGCATATTCTATTTCATTTTTCGGCTTGCTTATCAACAGCAACTGTAAAAGAAATTAAAAAACCTGGTTCACACCTCAATTAATAAGACGAATACATTTCTCACTTATTTCATTTATCATATTCTCAAAAAATGAGACAACCATCTTTCAGAGTTATAATGAAGTGGTAGCCATTAATTTTATGCCACCTTACTGGTTTATGTGGCAAACTTACATATTCGTCCGCTTGCACAGTTTAGATTGCTGGGGTATCTTCCACCATGTTGGATTTTGAAATAGCTTATAAAACTCGGTCTGATACAAATGTGCAAACTTCGAGAGAGTAGTATGAAATTTGTGTCTGAGACTTTTCATGTTGATCTTTTTTATATCAATGATCCCATTTTTTCTTTTTCTTATCTGAAAGCAAATTATTAATTAATAGCTATCTTTTCACATTGTATCTTAAAATATTATGGTGTATTTTTCTTTTAATCACACAAAATTAAGGTTTTCCATGGATAATCCATACAAAATCTGACCTTTACACTGTATTTTGAAAACTTATTTAAAAAGTTCTGAGGATTTAGATTAAGACCCCTATCTACCCGTACTAATTAAGGTGAGGTTTGTGAACTTTTTCAAATGTTCGGACTCCGTAGTTTTTTCTTTAATACAAGATAAGAAGTTTTGTCCCATAACACCCATTTTTCTTTTCATATAAGACTTCAATAGCTCAATAAAGTTCATTTACCAAAATTACAGCAGGTTCTCAATTTCTTATATTTCAAATTGAGACCCATATAATAACGCTGCAAATAAAAGGTTAAAGTTCAAGTCAGCTTTTCCAAACCATTTTTAGAAGATTACAATCTCGACATGAAGCTCCATAACCTATCAATATATTTGATCATATTTAGTTTATTTTAATTAAATTTGTTTCTTATGAAATGCTCGTCAAACGTAAGGTATATATATTTTTTTTATCTATATTTTTAAATTTCACCTTAGAACATCCTTAATATCTTTTGATTTATTTATACCCGTCATTTATTGATTTAATCACATTTTTGCGAGGCATTTAATTTCATTGGCATATATGTACGTTGCTGTGTATAATTTATGAAATAGATTTTGGTGGCTATTATATCTCTCTTTAATGTATCCAGTGAAGGAACAATCTGGTAACAACTTATTTTAACCGGTTTCGATTTTTGTTTATTTTCGATTAACCACTTCCGGGTCTTTGACAGATTACGTTTTTGTAAATTTAATCTCTATTTCACCTGGATCGCAGATAGTTTTACTACACTGTATCACAGACACCAAATTATATAGAATTTGAATAATAAATATTCCTAGTAAGTAATTATGAGGGTTAACTTGTGCTTAACAACTTACAACTGGTTAATAACTAATGTATGGTCAATGGTAATAGACAAAAAAGTCGATGTGCATAATTTACACCTAGAATAAGCGTTTGAATCAGTAACTAAAGGTTCATCAAACATGTAAGAAATTTAAAAAAAACATGATAGTATTTACAACTCAAAAAATTCTCTAAGTACTGAGTACAGTCATAACCTGTGCAGTTGTGAGTTGAAAAAGTTAAACGACCTTATGATGAGGTGTAAACATGGTAAATACAGCCATGTTTGTCTATTTGTTACATGTATGATGAACCTTAAAACAATACTCTAAAAAAATTAGGCACATGATGGCCAAAGAAGGGTACAACAATAATATTTGTACTAGTAAAGAAAACTTTAAGCATCACCTACATGACCTAGTCACTTGGGCTTTAGTCATGTTAGTCAATGTCAGTTGTTTATTCCTTGGCAGTGTTGTGTCTTTTAAATCAAATCAACGTTTAATTTATTTATTGTCCATACATAGTAAACAAAGTAAAACAAAGTCTAGTGAGCTTTTAAAATCGACATTATAATAAATTACACACAAGCAAATAACTTGTACACAAACACACACATTTTAAGACAAACATACATACATTATAGCAGGATATTTAAAACACATACATGACATAAGCAAATAAAATAATACTGTTCATGCAGATAAAAATATAAATCATAGCTATCTAATTTTAGTATCTAAAAATTAGCGAATCCAAAGTCTGTTCACCCTGATTCATCATGTTCCTTCTAGTACAGAGTACCTGTTCGCCCTGATACCAGTTCGCCAAGGGTCTATTCTTCCTAATTTTTATTACATTGCGATGACCGTATTTGTGTTAAAAAATATGTTTCAAAACATGATACATGATGTACAAATGTATGCTAGTACATTTGTAACATGCACAGTCAGGGGACTTACTGAAATAAGTGATTTTTATATCACTTATTTGAGTAGCAAATTCAAGGTTTTGTCACAAATTGGGATTTTGTAGTTTTTTTCAAAATTTTAAACACATAGGTTTAAATAATATCTTTTAATTATTAAAATTAAAAAAAATGAACTTTTTGCTTCTTTTAAGTAGCAAGGTTTATGCCTTTGATGCTATCATTTAGCTGAAAATTCTATTTTAGTTGAAAAAATGCTATAATAATGGCTTTACATAATGAACTGACACTTTCTTAAAAGATTTTTCACAGCAGTGGGAGTATTTTTCCTGTGAAGTTCAAGGTTTCATCTTTCAGATTATGTAATAAAATTCTACTGTTCGCTATAAAAATTTCACTGTTCGGGGGTGTTAAAATTAGTGGGGGTTATTAAAAGAATGATATTTATAGAAGTGATTTTTGGGAAGGAAATTGAGGTCTGATACTTAAACAAGTGATTTTTATGTCATTATCCTAGATTCAGTACAAGGTCATCACCTGAAATGACCTGGTCATCCTAGACAACACAGATGTTGGTTCTGATAAGTTTAGAAATATAATTAGTCCATGGATCATTAGTATTCTATATTTAAAGCTACAATAAAATTAAATCACTTCTTCTAGTGATTAATTTGTACTACTTAAATAGGTGATTATTAAAGAAAGACAACTCTAACTTCCAACCTTTATGGAAATAATTTTACTTGAATCAGTGATTTAGAAAATCACTTATTTAAGTAAGTCCCCTGACTGATGCATATATCATGTATATGACAAATGTATGACAAACAAAAAAATCTTCATTCAAAATCATTAAAGACATCATTTAATTTTTCATATTTGATTTAATTACAAAGTATACCAGTTTACAACTTTAGGTAGAACATTTACATGATTTAGTGAAATTATATCATTCATATTTTTCTAACTTTTGTTGCCCAAAAAATCATGAGAACTCGATCTAGAACATGTAGGAGGGTATGTAATATTTTATTTTTTTATTTTTCAGATTTTGATAGTAAGATCTTATAAGAAAAATCAACAATATGTAGAACTACATGTGACCAAATGTATATTAACTGAAATAGTGAATTATGTTTAGTTACTGTCCCTTTTAGTGGGTTACATGTATCTTCAATTGGTAAAATGACCAAGACCCATCATTGAGAAATTCAAAACCTATTCATCAAGATGTTGGGAACAACTAGACTGACCAAAGTACAGAGATTGGTTCTTGGTATAATAGTTCTATTGGTTGTAGATTTAATCTGGGTTGGATCATCAGAGTTAACAGAGGTAAAGTCAGAAAGTAAAAAAATATTTCAGATCACATGCTATTACAAATGTATTAAGGCCAAATAAAATAGTATGTGTGGTTCTAGTTACATTTGTACATATGAAAAAAGTTAGAGTAGGTACATGTAGGTAGGATTTTTTATTTTTTATTTTAGGTTTTTTTTTTACATTGAGTATATGGGAGCATCATTCTGACTTTAACAGTGCTTAATGAAAAATGACAATAAAATCTTTAGGGTTGGCTGATTTCAAGACAAAATAGTAGGGAAGGTAGGGTCACTGGAACCACATATATATTTTTATTTGGCCTAAGGATGGTCACTTCTCTGTTTAAAAATAACAAGCATTTAAAAAGAATATTATAAATTGATAGTATATAAATAAATAAAAAAAATGAATGGTCTGTGTTTTCGAGATAAATGTACATGTATAAGCCACTGAAAATTTGCCTGGAAAAGAATCCGCATACATTGAACATTGGCACCCTTTTTCTGCCAAAAAGTATGAAATAAAGAACAAGAATTTAATAAAAAAAGTAGAAGTAAGGAAGCAAAATTTTAATGGCCTTACAATGATAAAACCAGAGGATTTTGAATACATGTATCTGCCAAAAATTTAACACAAGAAAAGGCAACATCCTTCAATGCAAACTGGAGGAGACACACATTGTTAACCACAATTTAGTGTAAACACAAATAGAGCAGAGGTGGATTTAGGGGGAGGGACCCAGGCCCCCCTGTTTGGGAAAAAAATTGGTTGCTTATATTGGGAATCACTCTTAGGCAGTCAGTGGGCTCCCACTTATGAAATTGCTGGACCCGCCAGTGTAGAGTACATCACCAAACTAATACCAACATCTGATACACTCACTAGAAGAATGTTTGATATGCCATATCAACACCTTTGGGCTATATGTACAAATGATTTTTATAAAAATAAACATGCTACCAAATAATAGAGACTGTTTAGTTTAAAACACCATTAAACGTCACTCATTGCTTTAAAATAAATGACATTCTGATTCATCAGAATGATAATATAAGCGGCACTATTTATATCACATCAGATGGAAAAAGAGACAACAACCCAAATAAAGACCAGAAAAGAGTCCAACTGGGCTCCAATATGGGTCTTCGAAACACAGAAAATTATGAACTTAGATGCAAGAATCAGCTGGCCCTTAAACAAAAATGTGTATAAGTCCAAACTCCAAATTATATAAATGATCTAGTATTGAAAAATACATTTATGATACAAGACTATTTTATATTTTCAGTACCTGTTTAAAGAAGAAGATTTTAATAAACCATTTTTTACAACTTATGCCAAGACTAGCATGTTTATGATATATTTGTTTGGCTTCCTGTTTTGGGAACCATGGCGAAGACAGTGTAGAAATGGCGGTAATTTACCTGTAAGTTATATGTCGATTAATACCCGTACTTTTAGTGGAGTGAAACATAAAGTGGATTGTATCTTCCACAGTTGATATATATATATTGTCTATTTTTTGTGCTATTTTGACATTTCCTTATCAGCATGCAATGATTAGTGTGCAAAATATTTTCTAGTGAAAAGTTAAGTGTTCTCCCCAGATATTTCATTTAACATCCTGGTAAATAAAGAACTTTGAAATACTATCTTGTTTCTAAAAACTATAGCATCGCATTTATTACATAATCTTTAAGAAAAAACCAAAACAGATAGCGTCACATTCAAGAAATATAGCATCTCATTACCATAATGCTTAACCGCCCTAGTGAGTGAATCTCTTTGGGATCTAAGCGTGACACTGGATTGTCAATTTTTTTGTAAGCGTGACACTTGATTGTGGATTTTTTTGTAAGCGTGACACTGTATTGTCGATTGTTTGTAAGTGTGACACTGGATTGTCTATTTTTATACCCCCGCTTTAAAAAAGGGGGAGTAAACTGTTTTACCTCTGTCTGTCCTTCCGTCAGTCCACCAGTCAGTCAGTCTGTCCGCCCCATGAATATTTTTTGTCACATTTTTCTCAGACACTACAATACAAGGATTTCTGAAATTTGGTTTCAGGGTTTATCTAAGTCAGCTATACCGTGTGATGCGTTTTCAGATTGATCACTTGACAACTTTCTGTTTACCGAACACTTGTATGATTTTACACATGATAGCCAAGTTGAAAATTTTCGTCACATTTTTCTCAGGAACTACAATACAAGGATTTCTGAAATTTGGTTTCAGGATTTATATAAGTCAGCTATACTGTGTGATGCGTTTTCAGATTCATCACTCGACAACTTCCTGTTTACCGAACACTTGCATATTTTTACACTATAAATATTATCCACTTGCGGCGGGGGTATCATCAGTGAGCAGTTACTGTAGCTCACAGTTTCACTTGTTTGTAAGCGTGACACTGGATTGTCGATTTTTTGTTAGTGTGACAAGTTTAAGTCAAATCATTGTGCTGTGAAAACGGGAAATGAAGTCTAGCGAGACATGGGAAATTACAAAAAATGAGAATTGTTTAAGTACATTGTGTAAGCAGGATTTCTGTATCCTATCAGAATCCCCAATGAGACCCCCTAGAAAGAACACTGGCATGGACCGTCACAGTTAAGAGCACCAACCCTGGCTTGAATATCTTGTCGTCTTTCCCATGTTTCCCAAAAGCATATTTTTTTCAAAATAGACATGAATATTACGACTTCTTTTTGATACATTTATTTGCAACAAGCTAAGATTTTTTACTTTCTTATTATGAGGTTAGTTTCATATTATGTGTATGTGGTTACATTTTCAGAATTTAATTTCTCAATTGCAAGATGACAACATTGAAGAAGAAAGACCTAGCAGTCCAGACTCTAATCATACTCTGGTAAGATTGATGTTATAGTACCTCATTCTTTTCTTTAAGAGCAGTCTTATTCTATGTACAGGATGACAGGAAGTACCGGTAGGCATTTTTTAAAGATGATTTTATGGTGAGTTATGGTCCTTGGAATTATAAAATTCACTAAAATTATAAATTTTTCACTTTTTTTTGTCATGCTTGATGGGATTGACTTGATATTTGTTGTATAGTTCACACCATGACAAGTTAAAGATTATGTTAGCAATTTGTTCCAGTAGAATTATTTTCAACTGGTAGGGAACTATGTATTTAAATGCAACACTCTCAGAATACTTGTTAACTTTGAAGTTTGAATTTTGTGGTCATTTCTCAAAATTTTCGCAATGATAAATGCACACAATAATTTCTAAAGGACTAGGGTAAGGACCGATTTTGGCCTCAAATTTCAGGTTCATCTGACGAAAGATGTTGACCACTTTTTAAACACTTAAATGTCTATTTTATTTGATTCAATTAATAAATGTGAAAGATTTTAACTAATTTAGCCATTAAAAGTGCTCGGATTCAAGCTCAAATATGAAAAATCTACCAAATATGCTGAAAAATGTCACTTTTAAGATGTTTTTTTTGTCAAAAATGAAAGTGGCCGCATCCGTGTTCATCCTCAACCTTTATATATGTTATGTATTATCGTCAAATACAACTTACTTCTAAATATTTTGGATGAACACGAATGCGGCCACTTTCGTTTTACATGGAAACCTTCTAAAATTTAACAAAAAAGCTAGAATTGTGAAGATTTCAGTAATTTAGCATGACTTAATGGTGCAAGTACTCAATATATGTACATCGTACTGTAAAAAACAGCCCATATTTATGTAGCAGAAGCATTCTACTGTCCAATAAATAATTTAAAGTATACATTTTACCAATTTTATAGAAATGCCATATTTTGGGGCCAAAAAGGGGTCTTACTGGACCTACTCCTTTACAGTCTTAATTATAATATAATTGAATATATATACTTATATTCATTTGTTTGGGTAATAAGATAAAAGAAAAAAGTCTGCAACCAATTGCAAAGCAGCATTATGTATTTTTTACTAGATACAATGAGTTTTTTCATTCATCCAAGTCACAATTTGTAAAAAGTAGACCATTATATGTCAAAGTACGGCCTGCAACAAGGATCCTTGACTCACACCTTACATGCCTTACAGCAACCTATTAAGGGCCTAAAAAATTATTTATGTAAAACCATTCCAACAGGAAAACCAACAATTTTATCTTTAAAAAAAAAATAGAAACATTTATAAACCTCATAAAAAAAGAGCTAACACTGAACAGCAGGTTCCTGACTTAGGACAGGGTTTAAACTTATTAACAGGTGCCAACCTTCAAACTAACCTGAACTATTAGTGTACATTGTAACATTAAAATACAGAAAGACACACTATAAAATATCAATTGAAATGCCTTAACTCAATCAAAAACAAATGTTACATGTGTTCACAAAACCAATTAAACATACATGGAAGGATGAAATTTGATCTATGACACATTATTAATACAATATTAATAAAAAGACATTCATTAAAAGCAATATTTTACTGAGATTGTATGTAAAATTAAGAAAGGAAATAAGGAATGTGTCAAAGCAACAACAACCCGACCATAGAGCAGACAATAGCCGAAGGCCGCCAATGGGTCTTCAATGTAGCGAGAAACTCCCGCAACCCTAGGAGTCCTTCAGCTAGCCCCTTAGAAAATATGTATACAAGTACAGTGATAATGGACATCATACTAAACTCCAAATTAAAGACAAGAGACTAAAATTAAAAATAATACAAGACTAACAAAGTCCAGAGGCTCCCGATTTGGAACAGGCGCAAAATTGCGGCGGGGTTAAACATGTTTATGAGATCTCAACCCTCCCCAATACCTCTAGCTAATGTAAAAAAGTAAAATCATAACAATACGCACATTAAAATTCAGTTCAAGAGAAGCCCGAGTCCGATGTCAGAAGATTTAACAAAAGAAAATAAATAAAATGACAATAATACATAAATAACAACAGACTTCTAGCAGTTAACTGACATGCCAGCTCCAGACCTCAATTAAACTGATTGAAAGATAATGTCTTCATCATATGAATATCAGGCACAATCCCTTCCGTTAGGGGTTTAGTATCATATTATCATAAAATATATGAGAAGAACATAACCTGTGTCATGCCAACAACTGTTTTAAAAAAAAATGTTTAGTTCCGATGCAAAGACCCTATAAGTATATATGTACATGTGTTGCTTTCTTGTAATAATTGTATTTTCATTGTACAGAGTGATCCAGTTTATGTACCAGTTAGGAGGGGTGAGGATAAAACCAGTGGCACTGAATCTGATGATTGTAGCTGTAAGTATTGATCAAGGATAACTTAACTAGTGGCAGTTGACCATAGATGAATTGGACTATTGCTTTAAGATCCCTTTGTGTCATATTATGTTTATGTAGTCAGGTATGTATGCATCATAAGCTTTCAAATTTTAGGGTTTTAGTAACCAAAGTATTTTAGTCCATTTTGGTTAATGATCCATCCATTCTTGATGTTTAGTTGCAGTCAAAACTTTATACATTTATACATTCAATATTTTATCTCATTTCAGTATCATCCGGAAAGTCAGTCAGATTCAATAAAGTTTCAGAAGTAAGACATCTCTCAGGTAACTATTTTATTAGGACAAGGAAATAATATCATATGTTGTGAGGTTCAATAAAGGTTCAGAATTTATAAATATGTGTGAAATAATTTATTTTTCATGTAAAATAAAAAAATGACAAAGAGAATGACAAACTTATGCCAAATATTAAAAAACAACAAAAAACACAACATTTCCAAAAAAAAAACTTCATAAAAAACTAATGAATGAGCAACTTGAAGGGTCTGTAGGTGACCTGTTGCAAGGCAAAATTTCTGTCCCTATCCAATATACCCTCATTTTCCAGTGGCATTCCAAACTTGTTCTTGTCCTAAACATGCATGAAATATTTGCCACTGGACGTTAAGCAACCAACATTCAATCAATCAATATTTTAGGGCATTACGTTTTTTTTAATGCCCCACCTACGATAGTAGAGGGGCATTATGTTTTCTGGTCTCTGCCTCCGTTCGTCCGTCCGTCTGTTTGTTTGTCCTTGCAACTGTTCACCCCACTTTAGGTTAAAGTTTTTGGTCAAGGTAGTTTTTGATCGAGCTGAAGTCCAATCAACTTGAAACTTAGTACACTTGTTGCTTATGATATGATTTTTTCTAATTTTAAAGCCAAATTAGACTTTTGGCCTCAATTCCATGGTCCACTGAACATAGAAATTGAAAGTGGGAGTTTCAGGTTAAAGTTTTGGTCAAGATAGTTTTTGATGAAGTTGAATTCCAATCAACTTGAAACTTAGTACACATCTTCCCTATGTGGTATGATCTTTCTAATTTTAATGCTGAAATTAGATTTTTTACCCAATTTCACGGTCCATTGGACATGGAAATTGATAGTGCGAGTGGGGCATACGTGTACTTAGGACACAATCTTGATAAGAGTTAATTTTCAATTACTATAGATGTACAATGTATAATGAACTATATAAGGAGATAACTGTAGAAATAAGCTGAACATTTAAACCACATTCTATTGTTAAGAATATATTAAGCTTTACAATCATCAAAATAAGTGTTTGTCAAACTGCTGTTATGACATATCCAATGATGTTTCTCCAACAAAGAGTGTGGTTCAAGTCATATCACAAATAGTTCCAACTTTGTATGGTTTCAGAGTAGTTGGGGCTCTATGAAATCAGTCTGTTTCTTTAGTAGTATAAAAATATTATGATAAACTTATTGTTTTTTCCTTATACAGAGACCTATGCAGAGGATGCTAATCTTGCTAGATTGTCCTACTCTGCCTCACTGCTGGCGGAGGAGGCAAGATTAAGATCTATGAGCAAATTATCTGTCAAACAAGTCATGAAGTTAGCTATATTTTTCTGTATATTGGTGAGTTTGAACATTACAGTATTAACAGAATACTGTCAGATTTCACAAACGATTTTTAAAAGATTTGATGTTAAAAAGACAAATCTAACAGAAGATTATATTTTTCAGGGTTTAAAAAAAGCTAACCCTAATTAGTATTAGATTGAATTTGCAAATGATTTATTTTAATTTAGAATAAAAGAAAACCTGGGGTATACATAAGTTATTCACAATTGTCTAAAGACGATTATAAGTCAACACATGATTTTCTTTACACAATGAATTGTCTTTAAAATGTATAAATCTCTTAACAGCATCTAGTCTGGAAAAGTTATGAAAAATATAACAAAGACAATCCTTTTAAAGAAACTACTGACAGCTGCTTCTTATACTACAAGATAGATATGCATAATTTTTATGCCCCACCTACGATAGTAGAGGGGCATTATGTTTTCTGGTCTGTGCATCCGTCCGTCTGTCCTTTCGTTCATCCGTCCGTCTGTCCGTTCGTCCGTCCGTCTGTCCCGCTTCAGGTTAAAGTTTTTGGTCAAGGTAGTTTTTGATGAAGTTTAAGTCCAATCGACTTCAAACTTAGTACACATGTCCCCTATGATATGATCTTTCTAATTTAATGCCAAATTAGAGTTTTTACCCCAATTTCACGGTCCACTGAACATGGAAAATGATAGTGCGAGTGGGGCATTCGTGTACTGAGGACACATTCTTGTTTGGTTATTGGTCAAAGGGAGGTAATTTGGTCTACCATAAGTTTTACAGTACATTTAACCTGTTTTTAATGAAGCAAATACCAATTTTTTACGTAATACTTTAACCAGAGAAACATGTTGGATCGACTTCTGTTAGAGAAATATGAATAGATTGTTATTGAGACAGCAATCCATCAATTTATATTTTTGTGTCTCGCTTTATTAGAACACCATATAAGTGTATCCTTTATTCTCATAATACCTTTAATATTTCAGTGGTTTTTTGCTAATTTTTCCTACCAGCAAGCTTTGTTGGATACTCAAGCTGGAGTTGTGAACGTGCTATCATCTACGTCAGGGTTGTTTACCTTAATATGTGCAGCTATATTTCCAAGCTCAGGAGCAGACAGATTTTCATTATCAAAACTAGTAACAGTTTTAGTCAGGTAGGATGATTACATGGAAGCATGTTTCTTTAATTTGACAATGGCAGCAATACTAAACACATGTTGATTGTCCTGAATTTTATGAATGGTTTTATAATAAATTTCATAATAATCTACATTAATTGTGCGTCTGCTTTTGCCTTTTGATGGCCACCATTATTTCTGATTATTCTGCCTCTTTTGGTCAAACAAATGTGTGGGCATATGCTTAAGTTCATGGAATTTATCTAAAAAATAGTTCATGAAATACTTTTGCAATGAAAAATATCAACACATACTATTATTGCATTAAATATATGATAAACAGCTATTTTATTTTAAAGGCAATCAATTTCATCTCTAATCTATCAAAATAAACTGTTCATTTTAAAAGCAAGGCAAAAAATACCAAAGGTACATTCAAACTTGCAAGTCAGAAATAAAGTGACAAAACCAAAGCAAAAAGGGGAAAAAAAACTAAAAGAAGTCAACAATTTACCAAAAACAATATAGAAAAAAAAAAAAAAAAAAAAGACTGAGCAACATGAACCCCACCAATAAACAGTGTTTTAAATGAAGAAATTCTTAATAAAAAGAAAGGGAGGTAATGCCTTTTTATACGGCCGTCAAAATTTTGACAGGACAAATTATGGTATACAAATGTCCTGCATCCGTCTGTCTGTCCGGTGTAAACATGTGGCACTGTAACTTGAGAACGACTTATCCAAATTTCATCAAACTTATTATAGGTGTTTCCTATGATGGTCAAATGATCTGTATACTTTTTGGTGAAAATAGGATTAAAACTTTTTGAGTTACAGCACTTTGTAACTAAAACAGGGGTGTGTTTTTTCACATGTCGCACTGTATCTCAAAAAAAAGTTTTTACACACTTCTTAGTTATATTAATCTTACGATCTGTATACTTTTTGGTGATGATTCAAAATTTTATTTTTGAGTTATTAAGTATTTTGTAAAAAAAGGGGGAGTTTTTTTTTACATGTCACACCGTATCTCAAAAACAATTTACGATTATTGCTTAAAACTTTACACACGGATGAGTGTTATGTAGACGAAACGCGCGTCTGGCGTACTAAATTATAATCCTGGTACCTTTGATAACGATTTACACCACTGGGTTGATGCCACTGCTGGTTTCGTCCCCGAGGGTATCACCAGCCCAGTAGTCAACATTTCGGTGTTGACATGAATATCAATAATGTGGTCATTTTTATAAATTTCCTGTTTACAAAATTATGAATTTTTCGAAAAACTAAGGATTTTCTTATCCCAGGCATAGATTACCTTAGCTGTATTTGGCACAACTCTTTGGAATTTGGATCCTCAATGCTTTTCAATTTTGTACTTGTTTGGCTTTATAAATATTTTGATATGAGCGTCACTGATGAGTCTTATGTAGACGAAACGCGCGTCTGGCGTACTAAATTATAATCCTGGTACCTTTGATAACGATTTACAAAATGTTTTTCTCTGTAACTAATGGGCAAAGTGCATTATAGATAGATATATTGTTAACAGCAAGAGTGTTCAGTAAAGTAAAATCTACAAACACATTAACAACACCAAAACACAATTTTGTCATGAATCCATCTGTGTCCTTTGTTTAATATGCACATAGACCAAGGTGAGCGACACAGGCTCTTAAGAGCCTCTAGTTTTGGTATATTATTGAACTGGTTTATTGCAGTATTGGTGGCATTGTGATGGTGAGCCTAGCTGATATGAATATGGAGAAAGGGATACCAGCAGGAGCTCTATGGGCTGTGCTGGGTTCAATGCTCTATGCTTTTTATCTAGTTTCTCTTCGAAGAAATGTTGATCATGAAGATAAAC
Source organism: Mytilus edulis (assembly GCF_963676685.1). Taxonomy (NCBI): domain Eukaryota; kingdom Metazoa; phylum Mollusca; class Bivalvia; order Mytilida; family Mytilidae; genus Mytilus; species Mytilus edulis. Next base: position 32,690,636 of record NC_092357.1, on the reverse strand, counting down.
TAGATATTCCTATGTTTTTTGGTAAGTTAGCATATAACTAATTATAATATATATAGTTTTCATTTTTCTCCAAAATATATGTACATGTGAAGTTGTGAACATCATATTTAAATGTTCAAGTATTAAAAAAATATTCAATAGGCTTGAAAGCAGACTTCAGCAAAAATCATGAATATAAGATATTCATGGTCATGAAAGTTTTCATTTATCTACGAAAATTGGTAAACAAATGCAAATTTGAAGCTCTTTTTTAACATATTACATCTACTTAAATTTGTATCCCATAAATAACAAAGAATCGACAGTTATATGAAAATGATCAGCTGGTCAGGGAAAGCTTATATCAGCTAAGATTAAAAGAAACAAATGTAAGAATCAACATATTATTTGTTTTACAGGTTTTGTAGGGTTTTTCTGTGTGATATTTATATGGCCAGGCTTTTTCATAACTCACTGTAATTTGTTTTACAGGATTTGTAGGGTTTTTCTGTGTGATATTTATATGGCCAGGCTTTTTCATAACTCACTATAGTAAAGAAGAGACATTCCAGTGGCCAAATGGGAAGCAATGGCTGTTTATATGTATAAATGGTTTAATAGGAACTGTTGTGTCCGAATTTTTATGGCTGTGGTAAGAATTTGAGAAAAATAATTATACTTAAAATCTAATGCAAGCGGTTTATTTTCATGGTCAACTATGTTACTACATATACAAAACATGCAAAAAATGGAATTGCAGTAAAGTTTTTTTGCTTTACAGGCTTATGCTTATTATGATATCAGATGTTTTTATAAAACATATAGATAGAAGAAGATGTGGTATGAGTGCCAATGAGACAACTCTCCATCCAAAACACAAATTCTTAAAAGTAAACCATTATAGATCAAAGTACAGCCCTCAACACGGGGCTTTGGCTCACACAAAATAGCAAGCTATAATGGAGCCCAAAAAATGACAGTTGTAACACCATTCAAGCAGGAAAACCAATGGTATAATTTTTATATATATAAGAAAAAAGAACACTCATGGACCACTTCAACTACCAACAGGTAAAGTACTATAATACATGTTTAACTTTTATTTCAGGGGATGTTTTCTGACATCATCACTCATTGCCACACTATCACTGAGTCTTACTATACCGCTTACTATGTTAGCAGATGTTATTTTTAAAGGAGTAAGTTTCCATTAACTTCAACTTTTGTTATAATGTTAGGTGGTACCTAACACTACAGGGAGGTAACTCTGTAATGTTAGGTGGTACCTAACACTACAGGGAGGTAACTCTGTAATGTTAGGTGGTACCTAACACTACAGGGAGATAACTCTGTAAAAATCACCTGAACATTTTATTACATTCTATTGTTAAGGAAATGTTAATAAAATTTAGTAGTTGTCAAGCTGCTATACATCCAATGAAATTTTGATAATAAATTTTGGTTTACCGTAAGTGGTTTGAAATTTTTGTATTTTTGTCAAAGGGTCAATAAAAAATATTCTGTCAAAATTGTATGAAAATTAAACGATCAAAAAATAATTTCGTTCAAGGTGCTTGGTACTTCCTTAAGGCTGTGAATTTTGATTAAAATTATGAATTTGTATCTTCACTGCATCTCACATGGAATTTCAGTGATGCTTGTGCTCCTTATCAAATGAGTCAAAAGAATCAGGAAAAAAGCCTTATTTTACATTACAATTTAGGATAATCTCCCTTATGACATCCCATTTATTGTGTCACAGTCAAAGTATGACATCAAAGCTACATTAGTATCTTTTTTTGAAAGCCTTTTTCCTGAAGTAGAAGAATAGTTATTAGTTATTGTACTATCATAATTATAGTCTGTTTTTTGAAATCTTTAATAATAAAACAAAAGCCAAATAAATCCCCAAATTAATTGCCGTTTAAAGAAATAATTGTCAAATAAAAAAGATTGACTTTCTGCACATTGTATATCAATATATATATAAAACATTTATACCTCAATAAAGGTGACTTTCTGCACATTGTATATCAATATATATATAAAACATATATACCTCAATAAAGGCATATTTTTGTTGTGAAATATAAGAATCCTGAAAATAGAAAAGTGTTTGTGTTGAGAACAAAATTCTGTTATAGTTGTTTGAAAATCAAGGGAGATAAAATTGATCAAAATAAAAAAATCAGATTCTAATTAACCTTCAATTAAATATTTAAGAGCCACCCATGGGGTTGTCCAAGTAACCAAATAATCACAAATTTGATGCCAACATGATCACATAGTTATATATTTTTTTTAAACAAGATAATGACTTAATAAAAAATACAGTCCTAGATTATCAAATAATCAAATAATCATGAAATATTTGGTATAATAATCAAATAATCACTATAAAAATGGTAATCACTTAATTTAAAACGTCATGAGGAGGCTAAAAGTTCAAATTTTTAGTAAAGAAATTTTAATTTCATTTCAGATTCCATACACTTGGTTATTTTATGTTGGTACTTTACCAGTTTTTATTGCATTCTTTGCTGTGAGTTTACTAACCCATTACGAAAACTGGGATCCAGTGTTGATTGGATGTAAAAAAATTCTACATTGTATATGCAGAAAAAGAATTTTGCCAAGGTAAGAAAAGTAATATGCACAGGGCTCAGGCTACCAGGCGACTTGGGAGAAGAAGTCGCTTTCCCGACCGTCACTTTGCTTTCCCCGACCCCCAAAAGCGAAAACAAGTCGCCCTGTTCTTGACGATAGTCGCTTTCAGTCGCTTCCGTCATCGGACAATTTCAATTTTTACCAAGTTGATGAAACATCAATTTTTTACTGATAATTAAAGAAATTCAGACATAAACGATTCATTATCTTTGGAAAAGAGGTTGAAGCATTGTCTTCGCAGTGTGCAGCAGGTTATTTGATAAAAATACAACTTTTTATCACTTCGTGCATTTCCGCAAGTTCCGGTGCTTGTTACTCGAAAACGTACATTAACCTAAATTTCGGCGGCAAAATAAGTTTGTTACTTCATTTAAACGTGATAAAAGTTGCCTCCAGTAAATGTGTAATCCATTTATTGCATTAAAACCGTCAAGTTCCTTTCCAAATAACTTGTCAAACATCGTTTATTTTTGTAAATTATCTTGCATTCGTCCGCCATTGACCGATTTCTAAACTACGGATCTGAACCGGACCAGCTATGACCGAAATCCGTACTTTTACAATAATGACTACGGACGCACGGATGGAACAGCTGACAGAAGAATATTGATCCCAAAGGGGAAAATTACGCATTCCACACGCATTAAGAGACTTTTGGTTACATCTAATTGATTGATGTATATAATTCCCTATATTTTTTATGGATTGTTTCAAACTATTGATTAAAGTTGCTTAACTCTGAGACTATTATACTAATATCAATATATTATAGCCCAGCTTAATAACTTTTATATTTTTTTATGAGAAACACTGAATTTCATAAGCAAGATAATTTTTAATTAAATTGTAATTGATATATATTATAATTTCTTTACATTTTTTAAAATAAAATTTTTTTTTTTAGTGCTAGATATTTAGTTGGTAGTTTCTCACAAGAACCTTAAGTTAGTAAAACTTAAACGACTTTTAATTTCAAATGTTACTTTAATTGTAATTTTTTACTCATATGAATTGAACAACATAAAAAGAACATTATTTACATATGGCCCTTTATACTATTGTAAAATCCAAACATTGTAGCGCACCGCACGAATGAGCACTTCTCTTTCAAATCTCACCACTTCTCCCTATCAGTTTCAAAAAGAGAAGTCACTTCTCCCTATAATTCTGAAGTAGTGTGAGCCCTGATGCAGTGTATATAAATAAGAAGATTTGGTATGAATGCCAGTGATACAACTCCCCATCTAATTCACAATTTTAAAAAAAAGTTAGCAACTATTAAAGTGTGTATTTGTCTGATAACTTTAACTTTAACAAAGTCTGTGATGACTGACTGGTATAAGTAGTCAAACAACTGTATCACTAGCTTGTCAACACTGAGGATGTGACTTCAAACTCAACACTTTACTGGTGCATTTAACCCCAATTTTAATTGACTTGGCATCCTCCACCGATAAAAATTGAACATCAGGAAATAACACAATAGTGATGAAAGTGGCGTTAAACACAAATCAATCAATGTAGGGGTCACAACAGGCAATACTTTGTATACATATACATATATGTTTACATAACTTAAAAGATAAGTTACATAGTTTTAATTGTATATATATAGAGAACGTTTTATCCTGTAAATAGCCAAGAGAAAACTTTCTGTGTTGTCCGACATTGCGTTAGTTTTCGCGGGACCTCATAAATTCAAAATTTGAATTCAGTTCCTTACCTGGAAGAAGAAGAAGATATTCATTAAAAAGTTTAAAAGATAAGAAAAAAATTGTTTTGAGATATTGACAGATAAATATGTACAATGCAGCTGTTTTATTTATATATAATTTATCAATTTTATGCATAGATATATTTTAATTACAGATACAGAGAAGTGGACAGAGAACAAACAGAAAGTCTGATAAATGATAATAATGTCCAGTAATAGAACTGACCACAGTGACCAATGATATTATTTATGGACAACAAACAATATGTGTTTTTAATTATCTCACTATTCATATTATCAGTGATAACTTTCAAAGTTGTTGAGCATTCTAGTCATATTTTATAAAGGTCACACATATTATGCAAACATATACTGAAAATTTAATGTGTTATAGATAAATAGAAAATGTTAAAAATGATGTTCACTTAAGTAATCTGTAGTAGTGTTCTACTTAACTAAGAGTTGTGGAAGGCCTTGTTTGAAGGTACAGTACAGTACAGTTAAACATTTTCCAATCAAGTTTATCTTATATAGTAGATATATAAGAATGACTATGAAGGTTGTCAAAGTTGCATGATTGAGTTGTGGAATAAATTCTTCAGGGAAAATTGTTACTAATAGTATGTCCTTTAGAGGGGTACATTATAACACTGTAGGGAGATAACTCTGTACAAATCATCTGAACGTTTTAATCATGTTCTATTGTTTAGGAAATATTTATAAGCTTCTCAATGACCAAAGTAAGTGTTTGTGCAATGAAATTTATCCAAAAAAGTGTTCGGTTCAAGTTTTTAGATTTTTTTGATGATTTTTTTTCTAAGAAGATATTTTTCCAGAATTTTATGAAAATCAAACAAACTCAACTAATTAAAGTCAAGGTATTTGGTACCACTTTAAGCTCATTTTAAGTTTTTATGCCCCATTTATGGGCATTATGTTTTCTGGTCTGTGCGTCCGTTCGTCCGTCTGTTCGTTCGTCCGTTCGTTCGTCCGTTCTTCCGTCTGTCCCGCTTCAGGTTAAAGTTTTTGGTCGAGGTAGTTTTTGATGAAGTTGAAGTCCAATCAACTTGAAACTTAGTACACATGTTCCTTATGATATGATCTTTCTAATTTAAATGCCAAATTAGAGTTTTGACCCCAATTTTACGGTTCACTGATAGAAAATGATAGTGCAAATTTCAGGTTAAAGTTTTTGGCTTCAGGTTAAAGTTTTTGGTCGAGGTAGTTTTTGATGAAGTTGAAGTCCAATCAACTTGAAACTTAGTACACATGTTCCTTATGATATGATCTTTCTAATTTAAATGCCAAATTAGAGTTTTGACCCCAATTTTACGGTTCACTGATAGAAAATGATAGTGCAAATTTCAGGTTAAAGTTTTTGGCTTCAGGTTAAAGTTTTTGGTCAAGGTAGTTTTTGATGAAGTTGAAGTCCAATCAACTTGAAACTTAGTATACATGTGCCCTATGATATGATCTTTCTAATTTAAATGCCAAATTAGAGTTTTGACCCCAATTTTACGGTTCACTGAACATAGAAAATGATAGTGCAAATTTCAGGTTAAAGTTTTTGGTCAAGGTAGTTTTTGATGAAGTTGAAGTCCAATCAACTTGAAACTTAGTATACATGTGCCCTATGATATGATCTTTCTAATTTAAATGCCAAATTAGAGTTTTGACCCCAATTTTACGGTTCACTGAACATAGAAAATGATAGTGCAAATTTCAGGTTAAAGTTTTTGGTCAAGGTAGTTTTTGATAAAGTAGAAGTCCAATCAACTTGAAACTTAGTATACATGTTCCCTTTGATAAGATCATTCTAATTTTAATGCCAAATTAGAGAATTTATTCCAATTTCACAGTCCTTTAAACATAGAAAATGATAGTGTGAGTGGGGCATCCGTGTACTGTGGACACATTCTTGTTTTTTCATTAATGATGTTTGCAACTGAATTTGAATAAAGATAATTTAAGAGTGACTGTGTGACACAGGTTTCTGGTGAACCCCTTATACATTTTGGGTTATACTTCATAATTTGTATTTATTACAATTTTTGTACCTTCTAAAATTAAATCTATTTGTCTTTTTTTATGGTTAAAATTTTAGCAAAACACAATTCAGTCTGCATTAAATATTTTCCAACTAGATGTACTAGATTCAAGACCAATCTTCCTGTATTTTTCTTATGTGTCCAAAGTCCCAACAAAGTTTTGCAAAAGGTGAAACATTTTTAGTGTTTGAATATAGCAATAAGTATGAAGGTCACCGCTCTTGTAAGGTCAGATTTCTCAGTTCATAAGAGTGACCTTTATTCATATAGTTCTGCCTGTATATCATGTATATCAATGTATTTGACAATGGGGGTCATGTTCACAAAGGTAATATATCATAGGGTTATACATTTTGATATTCCTATCAGAATACTCTACTAAAATCTAATATTTGAATAGGATATAATTTTGCATTTTAATATTTATATGGGTCATGATTTTCACAAAACTTATTTTTGAATGGATGAAATGTTTTGGCATTACTTCCCCTTGATAATTTTATCAATCTAAATCCAAACAATAAAAAGTTGATTAAAATCCGAATCCACCAACTGTGAATTTGTAAAGAACTACTGTAAATTTAGAAATAATTGTGTGCATTTATTATTGTGATTTTGCCATCTTAAACTAAACTGTGATTTTCACGATATTGAGAAAATCCTGTTTGAATCATATATAAAATTCAAAATGCGAGTTTAAACTATTGCGATTATAACCCTGCCCAATATTTCGCAATAATAAAAACATCACAATAATTTCTGAGTACCAGGGATAGTGAGCATTTTTTCATTTTGATGACATTTTCCATTTTAGAGTATCTTAGTTTATGTTCTTATTAAATTATACATTACTGAATTCAAAAATAATATATTGATTGATTTTTTGTTTAATTCATGGTATAAATACAATAAAAGATGGATTTTCAAATAATGACTCACTGTTGACAAAATTATCTATTTAAAGATTGCTGCAAAAGAAGATCGATTAAGTATACATTGTATTTCATCCATATTGTGACTGTTCAAGAATTTAAAGCTATTCTGGACTGTTGGGGTCAAATTTCTAAGACTGGACCACCCATAATTTGTAAAAAAATCATTTTGCTTATAATTCTGAAATAAATTCTTAAAAAAATGCAACCATCCATATTTTAATAATCTTGGTGCTTTCCGTACAATTTCCTGATAAATTTTGGACCAGTGAACTAGCCTTTGTCAGATCATTGTAAAATCCAAAGTTCAAAATCCACAGAAATGAAAATTTTATTTCATAAATATTGATCTCTCTTCATAATTATATAAATATTGGACGACTGAAAAACAGTTAAAGTAGGTTGATTAAGGTGGTACCTAACACTACAGGGAGATAACTCTGTAAAATCAGCTAAACGTTTTAATTACGTTGTGTTGTATAAGGAATATTAAGCTACTCAATGATCAAATTTGGTGTTTGTCAAACTGCTATATAACTAGTGTATTTTTTCTGACAAAACGGTTGGTTCAAAATTTTTGAAATTTTTATATTTTTGTTAAGGGGTCAAAGTATATACTTTGACAAAATTTTATGAAAATTAAACGAGCCAAATTAGTTTTAGTGAAAGTGTTGGGTACCACCTTAAGTAAGTCCAATAAAGATTGTTACCTCACTTTTCTAAATCATCTCCTTTTATATATGATTAATGTTTTTGAATGGGGACATATGTTTAAAACCCTCCTTTGTCCTGTATTGGAACCCCTCCTTTAAAAAATGGTTGGATCTGCCCCTGTAAATGTATTCTTTTGGGACAAAATAAGTTCATTTATTGTATACATATTATGTATCTTGTAAACATTATGCACTTTGAGATTTTTTGTTAAATATGTGATATAGTTTATTTTATGTTAAAATTCATTATGTATGCAAGGTACAATCTATGATATGTGTCATTTTGTGTCATTTGTTTTCAGAATCAATTAGAAATATATGTATTGCAGCATGATAGATTGTTTTTATTTAACACAAAATATGTCATTAATCATAAATCCATAAACAATTAAACTATTTTAGAGATGTGTGATCATTTGAATTGATTTGTTCAATTGGGATAATTGGCTATTTAACTCAACATTTGTACCATATTATTTCAGTAATAATTTGCCTAGTTTGCTAAAATTACTTCATAAAGGATTTATTATCCTTAGATAATGAATTTTACAAATTTTTTCATATTTGCTTATTATCTTGAAAATTATAATAGATAGAAAAAAACTTAAATAGCAAAATTGATGGAAAGGACATGGTCTTCAAATTAGCATAAATTGTCAGTAGACTCTGCATTGGAGTTTTTCCTAATAATGTTCCTTTTAATCATTGTTTTATGTTTATGGTTATTTTCTTTAAAACTATAATAGAAAGATAGAAACTTTACATAGCAAAATTTATCATCAAGACAAGATTTAAAAATGAGCCAATGATACCAAAACCTTTTGATGACTCTGATATAGGAGTCACTCTCCTTAAATGATGATTTTTACCTATTCTTCTGTGTTATTTCATATTAACAAATAAGTCAACATTTGCACCTGTCCTAGGTCAGGAATTTGATGTACAGTAGTTGTCGTCTGTTTATGTAGTTCATAAGTGTTTCTCATTTCTCGTTTTTATATGGATTAGTTTTATATGGATTATACTTGGTTTTCCCGTTTGAATGGGTTTAAACTAGTAATTTTTGGGGCCCTTTATAGCTTGCTGTTGGGTGTGAGCCAAGGCTCCGTTTTAAAGGCTGTACCTTGACCTATAATGGTTTACTTTTATACATGTATATTGTTACATTGGCACTCATACCACATCTTCCTATATCTAATTATTGAAATATTTGGTTTACTCTTTATAGGAGTTAGTTCCCTTAAATGTGAAATCTGCATCATATCTTGATATACATCTAATGATCTAGATGTTGACAATACTGGTCGGTTGAAAGCAAAACTTTACAAAAAAAGAGATGAGTTCAGCTTCCCAGTTGTAAACTTTCATTTTCTATGTAGCAACATTCCAGAAGCGCCTACATACTGCATACGAAGTATATATCTCCAAAGTGAAACTTTATTCTAGAACTTGTATTTCTTATCACGATTCCCTTGATAGATGATTGACACTCACAAGCTTAAGGAAGGTGTAAGATCAAGTGTTGAAGTTGAAATCATCCCTTAGTGAATTTTACAGGAGCCATCGTGACGAGTTGTAAAATATATGTTTCAAAGATGACACCGGATAAGTTCCAATTTTCGTACATTGTACCTAGAATCTTTCTCCCCTAATAACCTTCTAAATAAGAATTATCACCGGGTTTATATATAACATGAGCAACACGACAGGTGTCACAGGTTGAGCAGGTTCTATTTATTCTTCCAGAGCACATGCGATCAACCCAGGTTTTTGGTGAGGTTCGTGTTGCACTTTAGTTTTCTATGTTTTGTTTTGTGTACTGCTTTTTGTCTGTTTTTTTTCTGTTTTAGTCATGGCATTGACAGTTTACTTTTGTTTTAAGTGAGCGAAGCAGGCTCTTTATGGCCACTAGTTCTTCAATGCTGTCAGGCATCTTCTTCCTGTTTGCTGCTTCTTTGAATTGGCCGTTTCAGAATCTAAAGGACGATGGATAATTTCATTGTTCGTACCCCAAAATGAAAATAACGTCACGACATTGGTTGAATTTCCATTGTTTTGGACGTTTTAAACCAATCACGACGTTTCGGTGTACATTTTAAAAAATATTACCCAGAATGCATTAGATTCTGAAACGGCGAATTACAAATGGTTGTAACATGCATGCTGCCTAATACTTATTACAAGTCAAACAGTTTCGAGTTTGACTTACCCCATCACGTCTTCTGTTCTTAATTGAAATCAACTAAATAAAGACACGATCATGCTCAGCGGATTAACAAATCGTCTGATTTTAATCCGACATAATTGCATTTGTTATATCAGATTCCAAACAATATATCATTTCAAAATATTTATTTTAAGTAAACGTAATATTTTAAGCAGTTTTATAGAATTCCATCACGACTAGTCGTACATAATAAGTCTTTGATATTTAGAAGCCACAGTTTCCCCGAGGGTATCACAAGACCAGTAGTCAGCACTTTGTGTGCTGACATGAATTGTCATTGATATGATTATATTTATAAATTTACTGTTTACAAATTTTTGAATATTTTGAAAAACTAAGGCTTTTCTACCTCAGGCATAGATTACCTTAGCTGTATTTGACAAAACCTTTAGGAATTTTGGTCCTCAATGCTCTTCAACTTCGTACTTTATTTGGCCTTTTTAACTTTTTTGGATTCGAGCGTCACGGAGTCTTTTGTAGACAAAACGCGCGTCTGGCGTATATACTAAATTTAGTCCTGGTATCTATGATGAACTATTTAATTCTAAGTGAAACAAATACTAGTACATAAACAAAAGTAAAATAACAAAAATACTGCACGGAAAATTCAACTCGGAAAGTACCTTATCAAATGGATAAAATCAAAAGTTCAAATACATCAAATGAATAGAACACAGCTATGACATTCCTGCCTCTGGACATGCATTTCTTTATTTAGAAAATGGTTGATTAAACCTGGTTGTATTGCTAAATAAACCTCTCAACTTAACACATTGCTTTGAGTGTTGATGAAGGTCGTATTTTTTTGCTAGCTTGCTTGTAAGCTGAACCATAAAATCATTACAAGTAAAGGTACGATCTTCCTTATGACAGAGCCAACAGTTAAGGACACAACCAATTAAAAGTTGAAACAGTATGTTAATATGGTGAAACTAGTTTTACAAGTTAGTTTACTTTTTTTTTAAGATTTTGTATTTGTTTTATTTGTTAATTCCCTTTCAATCAATTATTATTCATCTACAACTAGATTATTTACATGTGTTATTTTATATAACATTATGATTGAATCGATTAAAAACACTTGTTGAAATCCTTTTTTTATTTGTTGATATATATAATAAGGATACCACTATCTTTGCTTTTGATGTGCTTGATTTTCCAGGGGAGGGGGTGATTCCGAACTGAGGTTTTAAAATAAATCTGATCGGGTTAAATCTTTGAGATTTTCTTATCACCATACTATTTAAAAAAAAAAAAAGGTAAATAGTATTGTAATGTTTTGATTAAATTAAAATTGACAAATCAAACACATACATCATGCTTATGGATACATTTTAAGCTTATAATTGAATTTATATCTATATATAGCCATGGCGTTGTCAGTTTATTTTCGATTTATGAGTTTGACTGTCCATTTCGTATCTTTCGTCCCTCTTTTATATCTAGAATGAAACTATATTTCTAAACTTTTGATTGGTTTTCCTATCTATTATAACTGACTCCGCCTAAAAAAATGGCGGTAACTAACATTGCCTAACTACACATGATTTCATGGTTCATCTAGTAAGTAAGCTTCCCAAAGATATAACCTTTACCTACAAATTCAAGTCGTTTTTGCTTTTTAAGATGTATTCTTTAATGGTTTCATACACATACAAAAAAATTGTTCAGATACAATTTATTTCACAACATATCAACAATATTAAAAGAGTCCTCGATTGAATTGTTCTCAGTGATATTCCCCACACAGTTTTCCCTTCTTGGTCCCCAACATCCGTTCGTACCACAAACTTTGGAGCAGCGTTTTCTCGTTAAATCTGAAATGACAATTGTCAAATGAGTAATGGAGAAAAGAGACAAATTACGAGCTTTGCTGACCTTTTGCTAGAGTCCTTATTAATTCAAATACGTAATAAAAGATGAATTTTGGTCTGTTTTGTATGGTTATACTAGTATATCAACTCAATTTCCAAACAGTAATACACTTAGCGTAGAAACTAGTTAACAGATGTATTGATATCTATTTCAATTAAGGAATATACAGTATCAATCCGATGTAGCTCAGTTTATATATATGTACTAACTATTTATGGTTAATCATAGTCATATGGATTCTTAATTATATCAAATCAATTTTCAAACAGTTACAGATTTTATATATTGTGACTTGAATGGAGAGTTATCTCATTGGCACTCATACCACATCTTCCTTTATCAATTTGCATAAATATTTTTTGAACCCGAAATAAGTTATCACATGTATTGATATTTATTAGCATCTAAGGTCGATTTCTATCTGTCGCAGCTCAATTACAGTACATGTGTTAACTATTTTTTTTTTATTCAACGTCATATAAATAATAATGAATTCCAAATTAATGAGTACAGTAGCAATCGAAACATATGCCAAGAGTTAAAAACAAATCCTTCATCTTCTAGATTTCCAAGTATTCACATCCTTAACCATAGCAAAACATGGAGACTGGAAATGAAACTTCAGGTCAAAGTTCAACCGTTTTTGAGACTAAAACGAACGCACTATGACAAAGTTTTAATTAATTAAAAATCTTACCACATTCTAGTTTTGATCTGTTCTTTACAACTGTAGCTTGTTGTTCCTTTCGTCGGAATAGATTCGTAAATTTAACAGTATCAGCATAGCAAAGTCTATCATTGAAGGCTATTACAACATTTCCGTTTCGGATTCTCTTCAATGAAGATAGATTCAACGCTTCTATTGATGAATAGGCAACCGACAATGAAGCCCCTTGGTATCTGAAAGTAGATAATCACCCCATTGTTAGATTGGATTTTAATAAATGTATTCAAACAAATATTAAAAACTGGCATTAAATTGAAATATGTGTCATGGTTTCATCTGTTTTCCTTTATTAGAAAATATCTTTTATATAAATACATAGTTATGATGATTAACAGGAAATATTTAAATCAGTAACAACATATCAAAGATTGAAAAACATTAGTTGAACTTTTCTTATGTTTTGGCAATCAACATGTTTTATCCGTCGGAAAACTTAGAAGTTTAATATTTCAACAGTCAAGACTAGAATTTTTCCTTGTGAATCTGTTTCCAATAGTAAATAACACTGTAAACATATAATAACATGCATACCAACAAACTTGCACATGAAAGCTTGTTTTACCAGATATATTGTTAAACTATTATTTTTTTTTTACAACTTTGCAACAACAAAAACCATATAAATGATACCCTAAAAAAAACTACATTAACAGTAATACATAACTGTGGCTACTAAAATATGTCTCGCTTTTATCCATTTTGTTAGCATCACGTCAGTTTTGTAAATATTGTTTTTTTATTTGTTTAGTTTAGTTCTGGTCATGAAAGTAACAGTTGTTCTTTGACTGATGACTTTCGTTGTTCCCGCCCCTTTTACAAACCTTTTAGCTCCTCTTCCATAGATAGTGGTAAGATTTCCAAGAAAAGACAAGTCTTTGAAGTCTTTATGTTTACCCTGCACTACTAAAACACCAGTGATCTCCTTCACTGATTTGAATACCTCTAACTGGTACGGATGTAATGCAGGAATATTCAAATAGGGATCTCTGCAATAGATGACACAATTAAAAACATAAATTTATTTAAAAAGCAAAAAAAATAATAGAATAAATCTTAAAAGCAACAACACAAAAGCTTTAAAATTCCCATACTAGAAGACTTCCGTTTTTATATATTAGTGAAATGTCATAATGAATAATTGAGTTGAGAGTACGATCTCCAACATTAAACACAATTGTAACCAGTCAAACGAAAGAGATAGTACTTACCAAGTTTAACAGATTAAGAGGGAGGAAGTTCTTACCAAGTCAAAAACACGAGAAAGCAAATCAAACGAAGAAACCTAGTCAAACCAAGGTGCTAGCACTTACCCAGTGAAGCTAAGGAGACAATACGAACCCTAACAAAGGAGACAGTACGTAACTTGTCAAACAGAAGAGACAGTAAGTACCCTGTCAAACCAAGCAGACAGTAAGTACCCTGTCAAACCAAGGAGACACTAAGTACCTTGTCAAACCAATGAGACAGTACTTACCAAGTCCAAAGAAGACAGTACATACCCTGTCAAACCAAATTGCCAGTACTAACCTAACCAGACAAGGGAGACAGTACGTACCTTGTCAAACAAAGGAGACAGTAAGTACCCTGTCAAACCAAGGAGACAGAACATACTCTGTCAAACCAATGAGACAGTACTTACCAAGTCCAAAGGAGACAGTACTTACCAAGTCCAAAGAAGACAGTACATACCTTGTCAAACCAAATTGCCAGTACTAACCAAACCAGACAAAGGAGACAATACGTACCTTGTCAAACAAAGGAGACAGTACGACCCCTGTCAAACAAATGACAGAGTACGTACCTTGTCAAACAAAGGAGACAGTAAGTACCCTGTCAAACCTAGGAGACAGTAAGTACCCTGTCAAACCAATGAGACAGTACTTACCAAGTCCAAAGAAGACAGTACATACCTTGTCAAACCAAATTACCAGTACTAACCAAACCAGACAAAGGAGACAGTACGTACCTTGTCAAACAAAGGAGACAGTTCGAACCTTGTCAAAAAAAGGAGACAGTACGTACCTTGTGAAACAAAGGAGACAGTAAGTACCCTGTCAAACCAATGAGACAGTACTTACCAAGTCCAAAGGAGACAGTATGTACCAAGTCCAACAGAGACAGTATGTACCAAGTCCAACAGAGACAGTATGTACCAAGTCCAACAGAGACAGTACATACCTCGTCAAACCAAATTGCCAGTACTAACCAACCAGACAAAGGAGACAGTACGTACAAGGTCAAACCAAAGAGACAGTACGTACCAAGCAAACCCAAGTATACAATACCATGAATACGTACCATTTAAAACAAATAAGACAGAACGTACCCTGTCAGACCAAGGAGACACTACCTATCCTGTCAAATAAAGGAGACCGAAAAAATCCTACTTAGTAAACATGGTAAAGGAGACAGTACGTACCTTGTCAAACAAAGGAGACAGTAAGTACCCTGTCAAACCAATGAGACAGTACTTACCAAGTCCAAAGGAGACAGCATGTACCAAGTCCAACAGAGACAGTATGTACCAAGTCCAAAGAAGACAGTACATACCTTGTCAAACTAAATTGCCAGTACTAACCAAACCAGACAAAGGAGACAGTACGTACAAGGTCAAACCAAGGAGACAGTACGTACCAAGCAAACCCAAGTATACAATGCCATGAATACGTACCATTTAAAACAAATAAGACAGAACGTACCCTGTCAGACCAAGGAGACACTACCTATCCTGTCAAATAAAGGAGACCGAAAAAATCCTACTTAGTAAACATGGTAAAGGAGACAATATTTATCCTGCCAAAAAAAAAAACAGTACTATACATGTACTGAGCAAGGCAAGCAAAGGAGATCGTACTTACCCTTCAAATGTAGCTTCTACAACGTTAATATTCCCGATGATTTTTGTACAGCCGGTCAGCTTGACAAGGTTTGAGTTATTTATATAGTCTATATTATTAGTTTTACATTCTGAAATACAAAAAAGGATATAATTACGGAAAATGTTTCGAGTCTACTAAAAATTAAAAACCAATGTTATGTCCTTGAAATTATATAAGTTTTACACAAATCTCATATGACCTTTTGGTTAAAAATTCATCTTAGCGGATTAATGTTAAATAAATATCAAGTATTCTTGAAATTATTGCCACTGGGTTTCGGCTTGTAACAAGCAATTGAAATTTCCAGTAACAATGTATTGGGTATGATTGCAGTTACTAACACCATATACAATAAATACGCTGCATGTTTTTCCGTCAAATTAAACGGTAGATGAATATATGAAGATATCCGAATTAAATAGCTATCAAAGGTATCAGGCTTATAATTTAATACGCCAGACGCGTAAAGGTCATGATCAGTGAACAACCTTGTAATTGGTATTTTGATATTATTATAATCGACCTCAGTAATCGTTTGACATTAAGTTAACTTTTAAACACAATTAAAACTAATTTCACAGAGGATACTTACTGAAACACGAACTAGGACATGCAATTTGAAAATGGAAAACAAACCGTGATTACATTCTCACACCGGTATATTTATTCATAAAACAACATATTTTTGTTAATTGTTTGTTATAAATAATATAAGTAACAGTATTAGAATATAATTTTGGGAGTTTTCATGCAGACTTCTTATACGTTCAGGTATTTCACATCCAATTTTTTATGGAAATATTCTTTATAAAGCACAAAGGTGTCAGTATTCACCTCAAAAACTAACAAAACCTTTGAATAGACTTATTAAGAAGGGATATAGTTACGATACTGTTGTCAGGTCATTAAAGATTGCATATTTTGGCGTTAATATTGATTCACTTATAGGGTCTTTGCATCGGAACAAAACACATTTATTCAAAAACCAGTTGTTGGCATGACACGCGTTATGTTCTTCTCATATATGTTATGATGGTATGATACTAAACCCCTAACGGGAAGGATTGTGCCTGATGTTCATATGATGAAATCATAATCTTTCAGTCAGTTTAATTGAAGTCTGGAGCTGGCATGTCAGTTAACTGCTAGTAGTCCGTTGTTATTTATGTATTATTTTGTTTATTTTCTTTGGTTACATCTTCTGACATCAGACTCGGACTTCTCTTGAACTGAATTTTAATGTGCGTATTGTTATGCGTTTACTTTCTACATTGGCTAAAGGTATAGGGGGAGGGTTGAGATCTCACAAACATGTTAAACCCCGCCGCATTTTTGCGTCTGTCCCAAGTCAGGAGCCTCTGGCCTTTGTTAGTCTTGTATTATTTTAATTTTAGTTTCTTGTGTACAATTTGGAAATTAGTATGGCGTTCATTATCACTGAACTAGTATATATTTGTTTAGGGGCCAGCTGAAGGACGCCTCCGGGTGCGGGAATTTTTCGCTACATTGAAGACCTGTTGGTGACCTTCTGCTTTTGTTTTTTTCTATGGTCGGGTTGTTGTCTCTTGGGTACATTCCCCATTTCCATTCTCAATTTAATTTATTGATTTTGGCTAAACGTCCAGTTGTAAATAGTTTATGCATTTGCAGGACAGTTGAAGGTTTAAAAAAGAATGTTCATTGAATTATAAAAAATCACATTGTTCCTAAGTCATAGAACAATTTATAATATTTTTGTTAAGTTTTTTTTACTTTCTTTAAGTTTGATCGAATTAATCTCGTCATTGACTGACATGACTGATAGATGATGAAAAGACGCTCCAGCCTTAAGATGTCAACCAATGCAGTCATTACTCTGTTTCTCATGATTGTAATTAAAATTCGGGAACTAGCGATCCCGTAGCTCATATATATGATTGCTGACTAGTAACGTTCAAATTGATAGCTATACATTCCCGGTAAAAAAAGCTGCTAATTTTTATTCATTAAAAATAAAATCAAATAATTCATGACAGTCCGTAGTTTTTCTTCGGTTGGTTTTATCTTTTCGAAAATGTGGTCTATGAATTCTAACAAAACTGTTTGATACAAATTTTTCTGCAATATATGCGAATTTCGATAAGTTATGTCTAGTTGGAGTTGCTTGAGGTCGAAATATATCAAAATGCAAAACCCATTACAAATGTAAAGAGCTGCCCAAACAAAAAGGACTTTAAACTACAATACATGTTATCAAATTATTTTATGATTGATGTTTATTCCGTACATATTTTGACATATGCTTTAAATATATTACTGACCTTTCGCGTGTCCCTGTCCACTTTCTAACATTAACACAACAATCACCAATCGAATCATCATGATTACAACAAACTACTACGATCTACAAAATTGGATGATGACGTTTATTAAACAGACGTACGATTTTATAACCATAAAATTATGACGGATTGAAATACAATTCTACTGGTATTATTTTTTGTTATTCTTTGAAAGTTCATATTTCCTAACAACTCATGTCATTGGCGTCAAGTCTCACTAGGTATCAAAGATAATAGGATCAAATATGTGTGATTATTAGATGCTTATGAAATTTGCTGTTTGTAGTAAACTGTTATATATGGCGATAAAAAAAAAATATATACAAAGAACGTGTGTCACTTGCTGAGACAATTTTCCTTCTGGGTTTGGAATTAGAAGCATGATAAGCAAAACGTGTTTAAGGGCGTTTTTTCCTTTTATCGATGAAGGAAATTTTGCGGTTATAGCCATTTGGATGGAATGTCATAGTAAAGAGTCGCTTAATACGAATTGTAAGAGAACGTTAATACTGGTTTTTTTTATCAAAAGAATATTAATATTTGAAGTCAATATGTACGGGCGCCGAATGGAACTCTTGTGGTTTTGTACTCGAAATTCAATTTTGTACGGACAAAAGTGAGTTTTGTTCAACAAAAATGAGTTCAGTTTAACTAAATTTGTAGCATACTACAAATTTAAATTTTGTCTTACAAAATTATATTTCAGTGAACAAAAGTCAGTTTTGTCATGACAACATTCATTTTTGTAACACAGACTACTTTTATTACCTAAATTGAAAATTGGGCGACAAAAGTCAATTTTGTATGCAAATTGGTTTAGTTTGGATTCTGTGAACTAATTTGCATACAAAACTGAGATTTTTTCACAAAATTCAGTTTTGTGTTTATTTTTGTGTAGACAAAATTGAGTTTTGTCAAACAGAAGCGAAAATTTAACACAAAAGTGAATTTTGTGTCACAAAATTCATTTTTGTCACAAATGTCAATTTTGTGTCACTAGAGTCAATTTTGTATGCAAATAAGTTTATATGAAAAAAATGAATTTTGTCTACTAAAATGAATTTTGTCATCACAAAATTGAAGTTCTCATAAAACAAGTCTGTATCACATAGTTTTGTAAGACAAAAATGATTTTATTATGACAGAATTGAATTTTGTACAACACCACAAGAGTCCCAGTCGGCGCCCCGAAATTTATCACTAGTTGTGGCAAAAATGTTATTGGGTATAGTATCCCACTATAGAAGACGCAATATCTTAAATTTCGGGCATAAACGATAAATATATCCGATAAAACTTGGTGTTTTCTGTATTTACATGAAAAATCTTACCCATGAATCACCTACTACTCTCGAATTTTTCACATTTCGTGAAAGATCTAGACCGATTGTCATCTGTTTTAAAAAAAATCAAAGATGGAGGAAAACACCCGAGCCACCTTAAATCAGTTAGTTTGTTTGACAAAAAACTTTTGAGGTCAAATTATCAACCATTTAAGGATATAAAAGCAAAAAAGAAATTTAACTGAACAACTAACAAGAATGTGTCCCAAGTCCACGGATGGCCCATCCGCACTATCATTTCCTTTGTTCACTATACTATGAAAATTGGATAAAATCTCTTATTTTGGGATTAAAATTAGAAAAATTATATCATAGGGAACATGTTTACTAAGTTTCAAGTTGATTGGACTTCCACTTCATCAAAAACTACCTCGACCAAAAAGTTTAAGCTGAAGCGGTAAAGACGGACGAACGGACGGACGGACGGACGCACGAACGAACGAACGTACGATAGACGCACGCACAGACCAGAGACCATAATGCCCATAAATTGGCCAAAAAACAGCCTGGCTAATACTGAATAATCTTACCTGAGATAGTTGCAATTTTAGTTATAGTCGAATTACACAATATATCAACTGGTTATTTACAATAATATTTTGTTATTTAAATCTGCCAAGTTTCGGAACAGCTGAGCCTCAATACCTAAGGCTATTTATGTACATGTAAATTTAGAAAAGTTACAAACTCATTTCATTTATTAGCAGTGATTATTAATCCCACAAATTGTTGAAATTTTTGAATTGATTAAGTTCAATGGTACTTTTTGTCATGCATAATAAAATGTAAAGCAATTGTCGTTCTCATGTGGCTTAGAATATTACTTAAGATTAATTTCAAGAAAATATATTTCTCGTTTCAAGATTTGAAAGTGTTCTGTCAAGATCTTGAATAAAAGAGAAATTGATTATCTATCAGTTGCAGTATTTTACTTGCAAACAAAGTATTTAATAACGTATTATTTCAAAAAGATTAATATCGCCTCCTTTATAGGGAATTCCCTAAACTAAATGTACTTATAAGATAACAAAAAATCAGTTAGATCTAGACGAATGATATAATAAGAAACCTGAAATATCTATACTACAAATTTCAATCAACATATGCTTTTCATTCCTATCGTCAGTTGGCTTATATGGCTCTTAATTAGTATAGTCAATGCTAGAATTAGAAATAGGGTTTTATCAATTAGACAACACAAATGATCGGAAAAATATTTCTACGTCAAAATGATAATAAACCTCCTAATAAAGTGTTTTAATTTGTCATTAGTACAAATGTAAATGGGACCCGTGAAACATTATAGGTGTTAAAAGTCATTGACTCTTAATTTGATTCAGTAACCTAATTCTAGATAGCGATAGACTACTTATATGCTATCAATTACAAATTATGGGTCATCCACTCATAGATCGAAACAGAGAATTTGAATCCGGTATATTGCTTATCCAACCGAAACATTATTCATTTGCTAGACAATTAATTATTTCTCAGACTTATGACGATAAACCGAATTAAGGCAACAATAGTATACCGCTGTTCGAAAGTCATGAATCGATTGGGAGAAAACATATCCGGGTATTAACCCAAGACCGAGGGAAACACATCAACTATAAGAGGGAAACAACGAAACAACAGAAACACTAAAGTGCAACAAAAAACCAAACGACAATGTAACACACACAGAAACGAACTACAAGACAACAACTGCCATATTCTTGACTTGATACAGGATAATGTAAGAAAAAATGATGGGTTGAACCTGGTTTTGTGGCTAGCCAGACCGCGTACTTTTATGGCAATGTTAAATATAACACTAAAATGAGAACATTACTTACAGGACTACAGTACAAATAAATGCAAGAACATTCAGGACAGAGAAATACACAAATAACCAATAATACATTCGACATTCGACATGCTAATAGTTATCAAAGATACCATTCATACTTTTGCAAAGAGTAAATTTTTAACAAAAACATATAATATAATTGATATTCATGTCAACACCGAAGTGTTGACTAACCACAGAATAAAAACAAACACGTAAAACAACTTAGGGCAGCACATAAAAGTAGCACAATTATTAGGACGAATATGATCACCTACCGAATTATGTTATTTACCGGGTTCGTTATAATATGAGCAACGGATGCCACATGTGGAGCAAGATATGCACTTACCCTTCTTGAGCACCTGAGATCATTCCCAGTTTTTGGAGGAGTTCGTGTTGCTCATATCTTTAGTTTTCTACGTTGCGTCTTGCGTACTTTTATTTGACTGTTTGTCTTTTTCTATTTTAGTCATGGCGTTTTCAGTTTGTTTTCGATCTATAATTTTGAATGACTCTCTGGTATCTTTCGTCTGTCTTTTAAGGCCTTTTTTTTCTCTCACAATATTGAACACCTTATCCTTGTTCGAAGTGACGCCTTGTGATCTTTCAATGAACTTACTAAATGCATACCAGGAAAAATGACAAAATATAAAGGCAAAAGTAGTATACCGCTGTTCAAAACTCGTAAATCGATGGACAAAAAAACAAAATCGGGTTTACAAACTAAAACTGATGGAAACGTATTAAATATAAGAGGAGAACAACGACATTACATTAAAATGTAACACACACAGACACGGACTAAGCATTAGACACAATCCGATGAGAATAACAAATATAACATCAAAACCAAATACATGCATTTGGGATAGAAAAGTACCGTGACCCGTCTTATAGTAATGTGAATTCACGATGCCTCGATGCAATCCACCCCCCATCAATTGAAAACAAACATTGAAACGGTACAAATTTAGCAACGAAAATACAAATATGGCAAGAAGAACAACGCAAAAGCAAACGTGACACGCAGAGCAACTCAAAAGCAAACATGGCAAGCTGAGAATTTTAAAAGCAGACATGGCAAAAGGATCAGAGCAACGCCAAAGCAAACAGGAACATCGCAAAAGCAAACATGACAAGAAGAGCAATGCTAAAGCAAACAGACAAGAAAAACAACCCAAAAGCAAACCCAGAAAGAAGAGAAACGTACTCAAAGCAAACATGACAAAAAGAGCAAGGCACGCAAAGAAACATTTCAAGTAAAACAACTAAAAAGCAAACAGGTCCACAAAACACTACTCAGGAAACTTAATATTGAGTAACACAAACCCTCACAAATATCGTGGGTAACTCAGTGTTTCCATATATTTAAGCTTTTGCTGCTCCCTTATGTGAAAAAACGTTGTGTTGCTCATAGCAATGAAATAATAAGTCGCATTCGTCGTCTAGCGTACTCAATTATCAACATTTTATCTTTTCGGGGATTTTAGAATATAAAATTCGAAAAAAAGAATAACGGAGGGTGATTACACAAGTAGAATGCATGTATAAGTGTACTGGTTATAATTAATAAGTCAGTCTAATAACCCGTCTTTTTTTAAATCATTTTTAGACTTTGTGTTTATGCTGTTGTGTAACACCACTGTCTTCGTTTTGAGGGAGTGTTAGGCGCTCACTAAAATATTTAACCGCGCAACATTATCTTATCGGTCATTATACGGCGGTCCATAGTCTAGGACTTTCGTTGGTCACCGTTTGCCATAGTTGTTTTCATAAAAAAGAGTTAAAGGCTAAGTTTTGTCTTTTAGATATTATTCATATGACTTTTTAAGCATGCATATAGCCAATATGGACTTTCTAGTCATCGAAGGCAGGACTGTGAAATGTAGATAAGTATGATTATTCTGCGGTAGACAGTTGTCGCCTTGGTAAACAGGAAGTATTTAGTTCATTTGAAATGAAGATTTCTGATATTTAGATATGGGTTGTTTATTTTCCTGTAATAACGATCTACGATGTTCTACATACATTAGACTTGTCTGACATATTCAGCACTTCTTGGTATTGATTTATGCTTATTCTGACGAAGTAGATATGATAGGAATCTCGTCTAAGTTTGTCTAAGTATTTTTTCCCTTTCAATTTGGTGTTTTTTGTACAGAAATAGTATACTAGTACTTAGTTAATGTTAAAAGATTTCTATTTGAATTATAAGCTAGATGATAAGTGGACGAACATTGCATTGAAATATCTCATACAGAACGAAATTCAAACTCGATCTGTGACTTCCTATCATTCTATATCAATAACTTATCAAACATGACAAATGAAGTAGGCATTATAGGAAAAAGAGCAGAAATGTAAGCGGACAGACCCATGGATTTATTGTGCGCCTATTGCTAGTTAGTTGAGAGGAAAACACAACATATCCACAATTGTGACAGTAAAGCAGGATCGATTTCGTTCATATTTCTGAGCAGTTTTTGTGTCAGTTGTTTTCTTCTTTTAGTTGATGAGTGTCCGTCGGTTTTTAGTGTGTAACCCGGATTTGTTTTCACTTAATCAATTGATGACCATTGAACAACGGTTTATACTACTGTTTCCTTTATGCTGTACCCATATTTTGACTATTTAATTTATTATGTCTGTTTTGTTCATGCATCATTGTACATATAACGGAATTTAATGAGACTGTCGTACAAGTGAGAGGTTTGGCACTATAAAACCAGGTTCAATCCACCATGTTCTATATTTGAAAATGCCTGTACCAAGTCAGGAATATGACAGTTGTTGTCCATTCCTTTGTCTTATATTTGATGCTTTTCCCTCAGTTTTTGTTTGTAACCCGGGTTTGTTTTTTTTCTCTATCGATTTATGAATTTCGAACAGCGGTATACTACTGTTGCCTTTATCTGTCGTTTGATTTTTCCATGTGATTAGGGACTTTCCGATTGAATTCTCTTCGGAGTTCAATATTTTTGTGATTTTACTTTTTATTTATAGTAATAATAAAAATGAACAAAAGAACTAAAGCTACTGCCGGACTTGCGTCGGGATAAGAAGTTGAAATACATTGAATTCACAATAAGACAATTATGGTGCAAAGTTGCCCTTACGTTGTATCATTCAAATTTCGTTTACTATTTGAAGTGTAAATTTGAGTTGGAGAAACAGAATTCTTGCCCTTTAGGGATCAACTCATTTCTCATTTATTGCTTAACAGTTAATTATACTACGATAATACTTTGCGTTACCCTGACACACCGCATAGTGTAGATACAAACCCCTTTAAACTGATACATAAAAAATTAATGCCAACCAGACAGGCAATTATGTTTCCTTTGTTTATATTGTAATGGTTTGCTGATGACAATTTATAAAACTTATATGAACAAAGAATGACGAATATATAAAACTTCACGGCAAATAAAATAGGAAAAGTCCTTATCTAACTATGAAAACATATATCATGAATTCGTTCTGAAGTTTTGGGTTCAGTAAAAGCTATAAAACAAATGACCAAATATGAAAACAAAATTCAAATGAAGTGTTGACTTAATAGATATAACAACTACTAAAATTCATTAATGATACCAGGTTTAATGCAACATATCAATTGCTATGATTGTCTTCACATATAGTATTACAAGATTTGATGACAATGAAATATGGAAAAAAAAACGGTCTATTTTCTTTCAACTCGAATAAAAAAGAACGTCGAAATGTGAATAAAAAATAAAATCCATTACCAACTAATGACGCGAAATCATATTAAATTTTCCTAAACAAATTGCATTTACTTTACATACCCTTTATGTTAGATGAACGTAGTAACCACGTTTTAAATGGTATAAAGTTAAAAATTCTATACAAACGTATACTTTGGCCTTTTTAACTTATTTAATACAAGTGTCACTGATAAGTATTTTGTAGACGAAACTCGCGAACAAATTTAGTGTTATCCTGGTTTTTTAAAAAAAAAGGTTAAATAAATTCAGAAATTATTGCGTGCATTCATTATTGCGATTTAGTCATTTAAGACTAAAATGTGATTATAATTTTTGCGAAATTGAGAAAAATCCCGTTTAGTTCATATCAAAAATTTTAAAATTCGAGCTTAAATTATTGCGATTATAACCCTGTCGCAATTTCGTAATAATAAAAACGACACAATAAATTCTTAATATACGGTATTCGTTTAACATGTTTTTGAGATCACATTATCAATATAACTTACTTCAACGTTTACAATTCTAATTCCTATGACCACACTACTATGTGTCGTATGACTATATATTTGTAAAATCAAGGAAATGTCTCTTTTTATTCAAAGATGAATGATAAAGAAATATTGCTCTTTATTTTTTGTAGTTATTGAAAAAACATGCATTTATTAATACTTCAATCAAATTGTGTCTGTATATGTAGGCGTCTGCAATACAAAGGTTTTCGTATGTTTGTGACAAAATTAAATTAATTTTGCTAATTAAAAAGCAACATATTGTACACTTTCAACTTCAGACCTTATTTCTAATTAATTTTACTTTCATACAATCGAAATGTCTGTCGATTGATACAAAAATTTCACATTTGTAAAATATTAATTAAATTAACAATCGGTGTCAAAAGAAATAGGTTCATGTACTTTTATTGATTGCATTAACCGCAACATTTTTCTAAAAGCATTTAATGTAATAAAAATGACATCTGAATCATGTAGATAAGTAATAAAATGAACAAACAATATCTGTAGTATAAAAAATTATTTCTTCTCGTATTCGATTATAGTACATGCACTTTACTTTACTTACATGCGCGTCTGGCGTATTAAATAAAAGCCTGGTACCTTTGATAACTAATTATAGCATAATAGTTATAGCACAACATTTGCACTTAGTTGTAGTTACTATATAATGAATGCAAATGTGGTTTTCGAAACAAACAACTAAACAATTAAATAATCTCAATTGATTTTAATTCCTATGACGAAACTTCAATAAAACCAAATACGAACTAAGATTCAAGCCAATAGTTGAACAATAAGGTAAAAACATGATACATTCTGTACTGCCACAAAACGAGAAAATACATATGACAAAAGTCAAATAAAATATTTTTTTGTATTTCTACAGAAATATTCTTTGTAAAACTTCAGACCTTATTTCTAATTAATTTTACTTTCACAGGTTTCATACAATTGAAAGGTCTCGATTGAAATCAAAATTTTACATTTTTACAATATGAATTCAATTAACAATCGGTGTCAAAATAAAATAGGTTCGTGTACTTTTATTGATTGCATCAACCGCAACATTGTTTAGCAGTGAATGTAAGAATGTAAATGACATCTGAATCATGTAGACCAGTAAAAAATGAACAAACAATATCAGAAGTATAAAAATTATTTCTTCTCGTAGTCTAATATAGTACATGCACTTTACTTTACTTACATGCGCGTCTGGCGTATCAAATAAAAGCCTGGTACCTTTGATGACTAATTATAGCATAATAGTTATAGCACAACATTTGCTAGTTGTAGTTACTATATAATTAATGCACAGGTGGTTTTCGAAACAAATAACTAAACAAATAATCCAAATTGGTTTTAATTCCTATGACCAAACTTCAACAAAACCATATACGAACTAAGATTCAAGCCAATAGTTGAACAATAAGGTTAAAACATAATACATTCTGTACTGCCACAAAACAAGAAAATAGTTTATGTATTTCTCCAGAAATATTCTTTGTTAAACTTCAAAATTATTTCTAATTAATTCTATTTTCCTACAATCGAAATGGCTATCGATTGACATTAAAATTTCACATTTTTACAATTGTTAACTAAATTAACAATCGTTGTCAAAAGAAATAGGTTCATGTACTTTTATTGATTGCATTAACCGCAACATATTTTTTTTTATAAAGCAGTGAATGTAACAAAACAATGACATCTGAATCATGTAGATTAGTCAGTAATGACGGTTTAAAAAAAATGAACAAACAATATATCAGCAGTATAAAAAGTTCTTTATCGATTATAGTACATGCACTTAATTCAGATCAACGTAGTTATAGCACACATTTTTACTAAAAGATAATTAATTCAAAAGTGGTTGAAGAAACAAAACAAGTGAAACTGCGAGCTACTGCTCACTGATGATACCCCCGCCGCAAGTGGATAATTTTAGTAGTGTAAAAATATGCAAGTGTTCGGTAAACAGGAAGTTGTTGAATGATGAATCCGAAAATGCATTACACGGTATAGCTGACTTGTATAAATCCTGAAACCAAATTTCAGAAATCCTTGTATAGTAATTCCTGAGAAAAATGTGACGACAATTTTCAACTTGGCTATCATATGTAAAATCATACAAGTGTTCGGTAAACAGGAAGTTGTCGAGTGATGAATCTAAAAACGCATCACACAGTATTGCAGACTTATATAAACCCTGAAACCAAATTTCAGAAATCCTTGTATTGTAGTTCCTGAGAAAAATGTGACAAAAATTTTCAACTTGGTTATCATGTGTAAAATAATACAAGTGTTCGTTAAACAGGAAGTTGTCGAGGGATGAATCTGAAAACGCATCACACGGTATAGCTGACTTATATCAAGTCTGAAACCAAATATCAGAAATCCTGGTAGTGCAGTTCCTGAGAAAAATGTGACGAAAAATTTTCAACTTGGCTATCAGGTGTAAAAATGATACAAGTGTTCGGTAAACAGGAAGTTGTCGAGTAATGAATCTGAAAACGCATCACACAGTATAGCTGACTTATATCAAGCCTGAAACCGAATTTCAGAAATCCTGGTAGTGTAGTTCCTGAGAAAAATGTGACGAAAAATATTCATGGGACGGACGGACTGACTGACAGACTGACGGACTGATGGACTGACGGAAGGACAGACAGAGGTAAAACAGTATACCCCCTTTTTTTCAAAGCGGGGGTATAACAACTAAATAAATAATGGCAATTGGGTTGAAATTTAAACTATGACGATACAAGCTAATAGTTAACCAATAAGATAAACGTGATATATTATGTACTGCCGCAAAAACAAATAAATTAAAAAGACAAAAGGCAAATAAAACAATTATATCAAAAGGACATTCAAAATTAAAAGTCGAAAAAACAAACTGACAAAGCCATGGCAAAAACATTCAACAGCATTAAAACAAACTGACAAAGCCATGGCAAAAACATTCAACAGCAGTAAAACAAACTGACAAAGCCATGGCAAAAACATTCAACAGCAGTATATAGTTGCCTAAAAAACAAACCGACAAAGCCATGGCAAAAACATCCAACAGCAGTATATAGTTGTCTAAAAAACAAACCGACAAAGTCATGGCAAAAACATTCAACAGCAGTATATAGTTAATTTGTCTAAAAAACGACCAAAACAAAAACAACTGTATACAAAGCATTACATAGAAACCAAAACTTAGGTACACGAAGCACACCAGGTTGGAATAACTACCTTTAATTATTGCCCCACCAGGTGTTGTTCTAGATACGTTAACTGAGTGGAGGGTGATTAGTAGACACAAAGTTAATTTCAATCTGCATGTTCATCACTATTATATGTCATCAGAAGACCGATGTTCTGTTTGTAAATGTTTCTACAACAAACTTGATGAAAATTTTTCATACAGGTAAATTAGTGACAATTTTATTACCCTTCGGCACGCAACATGAAGATATATATTTTCCTACAGATAACTTGAGCGAATTATAAGGTTGAGAGCAAGTTCTGTTTATCTGAGAATAGTTATAGTGCTGAAATTTTTTTAAATCCAACATGTCCAAGGAGGTGTTTAGATACTTCCAATCTCTCAGCCTCAGTCAATCGATTGCACATATTGGGGCATGATGTATTTACACTTATTTCGAAAAGTTGCAACCTCGTATCTGTTCACACTATGCAGACCTATATACCATAATAGTTGTTTGGACTGACACTTTAACGATTGTTGCAAGTTGACCGTGTTTGGATTTGCATGTTTGGCGATTAATGCATATCAAGAGACGTTTATATACTGTCTATCAAAAGACTGAACTTCAAGGCAATTTCCAGAAGGGGAAGTTCATAAAAGTGACATAGTCAAACACTATCATCAACGGAACAAGCGACAGTGGTTAATAGTTCCGTTATATTGATGAAATTGTGTAAGCAACCTAAACAGACATGATATGTAAATGTGACAATTGGAATCGAGCAGTCAAAACTGTTAATATACATCACAGACACACACATATTTGATTAATTATTTCTACATCTATCCAAAACAATCTAACAAAGACGTCGACAAAAAGGTGCAGTAAGACTCATCATTAGTGTAAATGAGACACATCACCATTAAAACTAAAGGAATTTGTGGTTGATAGTACATACCGTATATAGTAATAACTCTCTCGATAAATTGATGATTATAAAAATAGAAATGCAATGATATGATGATTTAAACAACACCTTAAAACCTTTTGTGTACGAATCGCACCTCGGAATACCTGAATCTACTACTGCCTAAAATAAACAAAGAAAGTACTCAGCGAAAACTAGAAAACCCTGTTGCAAAATTGAATGCTGGGACAATTGACAATGTATCTACTTTAAAATGCATTCAATGCAGTTAATTGTAAAGACATGTTTGTGGTTTGAAACTTGCATTACGATTCCCATTTTATCATCAAATTTATGCTGATATCGCCGATTTCACGTTTTATTGGGTGTACGTTAACAGTTTATTTGCTTAAAGTTGTTAGTGTTCTATGTTGTGTCTTATGTACTTATATTGGTCGGTTTGTCTTTTTATTTTTTAGCCATGGGGTTGTTAGTTATTTTATTTTATATTTTTGAATTTGAATGTCCCTCTAGTATCTTCCCCCTTGTTAATCGGTGATTGTTTTCCACACTTTAGTTAACCTGAGTTGATGTCAAAAACAAGACAAACATAAAACAGATCAAACACTTATTGACGGCTGCATTGGTGCCAAAATCAAGTCTAAGAGCAAATATTACATGCAAAAAATAATGAGGACTTGTTGATGTGGTATGAATACTAACATGCTTTGTACTAGAATGCAATGATGAACTCAATTGTTTAACGTTCAATATATCAAGGAAGTAGTCACAAATTAATTTATATAAGTGTAACTCCAAGCTCAAGCCTACCTTTCCTTGCTTTAATTCATAATGCCCCAACAATGTGTGTTCATAATTTCATTTTTTTTTCTTTTATCTAGATACACACGAGATATGGGGTTGGAAACAAACTGACATGACAGTATTGTATATTAGATAAATTATCCCAGTTTCCTGGCAAATTTTTAGCGAAGGAAATGGGTTAATTTGTGTCCATGTCAGTGGGTTACTCAATTTGAAAAGCAATTTTTCAAATTGCATTTTGCAGGTTAATGACCAATCATTTGTGGTTTCAAATAAAAAGACCTAATCACAACCTAATACATGTCAACTAAGCAAAAGATTCATAGTCAATATAGAGACCATGACTGAGGAGATAGGGCAATATAACTTTAAACTAGCATAATTAAAATCTTATACATGTATATAAAGCAAAAGTTTCAAAGTCCATAAACCATGACTAAGGGGCGACAAATAATCTCCATAGAAGTGAGATGAGCCAATTTTTAAACAACCACACACCAAATATCAGTGACCTTCCTGTAGCAGTTCTCCATTAACTGACTACTTTATACAAATATCTTAACATGTAGCCAAGCAAATTGCTGATTGCATAGGTTCTGCTTTATCCCTTTTGAGGACCTGAGATGAACCATGAGTTTTGGTGGGGTTGTTGATGCTCATCCATAGTTCTCTGCATAGTAATTTGTGTACTTTTTGTCTTTTTGGCAATTTTCACTCAAGGCATGGTCAGTTTGTTTCCGATAGTTTAGATATCATTTTGGTATCTTTGGCCTCTTTTTTTTTATGAAAACGGATTTATGTTTTATTTTTTATATTTTTTCAAGGAATACATTGGTATAAATAATTGATTAATGAGAAACTTATAGGACTGATTTTGCTTGTTAAATGGACCCCACTTGCAGTTGATTTATTCATACAGATTTTA
Source organism: Mytilus edulis (assembly GCF_963676685.1). Lineage (NCBI taxonomy): Eukaryota > Metazoa > Mollusca > Bivalvia > Mytilida > Mytilidae > Mytilus > Mytilus edulis. The sequence goes on along the minus strand of NC_092357.1, from coordinate 32,659,277 downwards.
TTTTCGTTTTTATTTCAAAAAAAAATAAATCTATAGTCATTTATCTTTGACAAATAATTTACAGCATAATTTCAGGTAGAGTATATCAAAAGTTACAGGTTAATACATATAATCATTTTAAAATTAACATTACATTATAACAAACATCTAAAATACTTTTAAGTTCAAGAAGTGTGGTTTGAGTATTGTTGTGTTATAAATTGTCTGCTCAATTATTAGCTTTTCAAAATTTTGGCATAAAAGTGGTGGCATCATCTAAAACTCAGTCCTTAATTTTAATCATTCATCATGGAGAAATAATGTACAGCATAATTTTATGTTGGGAATGGATTCCAACTAAAATATTGTCCTTGCATTTAAATGTTTAATGATAATGATAGTTGTCAATCATACAGGTATTGAATCAGTTTTCATACGCACTCAATGAAAATAACTGAAAAAGAAGCAATTTTAAGGTGGTACCCAACACTTTAACTAAAATTAATTTGGCTCGTTTAATTTTCTTAACATTTTGACAAAGTATTTACTTTGACCCTTTTACAAAAATATAAAAATTTCAAAAAATTTGAACCAACAGTTTTATCAGAAAAAATACACTGGTTATATAGCAGTTTGGCAAATACTTATTTTGATCATTGAGAAGCGTAATATTCCCTTAACAACACAACGTAATTAAAACGTTTAGCTGATTTTACAGAGTTATCTCCCTGTAGTGTTAGGTACCACCTTAAAAAGATTATGACATACTGTACATGCTTAAGGATGTACTTAGGTGAGGTTGGGTGAAAATTAATAAATCAAGAATTTGAAATTGATACTATAAGCTGGTAGAGAATTCATTAAGGATAAAAAATAAGCTAAAAATATGGATAGGTCATGGACCTCCTTTTCGAGATATTTTAGATTTAAAATATGGTGGGAAAATGCTGACTTGGGCTTTTACCTTATATTTGCATTGGTATTATTAGGTCTCAAAGCAAAAGAAAGAAAATTAAGAATCTTCTAAAATTTTGGTAAATGACCTTTCATGAGCTATTAAGTCTTGTATGAAAAAATAAATGGGTGTTATGGGGCAAAATATTTTACATTGTATTGTATGGAAAAACACCAAGGAGTCCAAACATTTGACACAAATTCCAAAACCTCACCTAAGTACATCCTTAACTGTTATAAACATATATCTAAACCTTTCACAATGTATATTAAATAGAAATGAGGAGTGCTGCAACCTTTTGACGCTTGTTCAGCGTATGTTGATAATGGTAGATCTAGTGACTAAAAAGGTTGATAGCTAAGTGTGTTGTATAACATAAGTATCAATATATATGTTTTTAACAATAATATTGTGATGTCAATACAAATAAGATGTGTGTAGATTGTTGTTATCTATCTTTTAATCTCCTTAGTTTACAGCAGAGTATCTTCCTGTCTGTTTGTAAAGTAACATTACAACAATCAAGGTTAATAGTTAACAGCAGTCCATAATATTCTTTTTAACCCTACAAAACTATTACCTCCGTTTTTCATATATAACATATAAAATTACATTCTAACATGTCCAAATTTTCTTCAGTGGTAGTGAAATAGTTTAAATGTCAAGTCATATTTTCTGTTAAAATTTAATACTGTAATATCAAAGTTTTTTGTGATTTTTGTATTTTTGCAAAATGAAAACATTTGCAGGAAATAAAATTATTTTCAATTTTGATATTATTTTTTGTATTGATCTTTGCTTGGTATCACTTTAACTATTCTAATTTTTGTACAATGATGAACAAGCATATTATAATAAATGCACTGATACATTTCTAAAGTCATAGTAGATTATATGGTATCACATATTAGCATCACTCGGTTGAGTAACAGTCCTCAAATTATCACTCCGACTAATTACATTTTGTACTTCACTTGACTGACTTGTAGCGTCACTCCCACTAGTTACCTCCCCTGACTGACTTGTAGCATCAGTTGGTTGTGCGATAGTCCTTACAGCTTGTATTGATTGAGATATGATACTCAACCCAGCAGCTGATCGTGGCACAGTCCCATCTCTGGGTAAATTTTCAGGTCTGAAGAATAATTGTTTTCTAAGAGTAAATTGTGGCATAGGAACTTGTTTGCTTATTTCATAATTGTTTCCAGCTGGGATATTTTCTGTTGATACATCATGATTCACCCTGGTTAGTATGGATATCAAATCTTGGCTGTAAAATAAAAATAATAAAAATTAAATAGACAGTGATTGAGCAAGAGAAAACATAACGTCTTCTTTTTTTTATTTGAATACTGTGAAAGTGTTTTAATTGGTGGGTATCAATTTTTGTTGTTACAGTGATATTTACATGTTCGTGGGTTTTCAAACTCGTGGATTTAAGTTTTCTAGAAAGAAAAAAAAATGAAAAATTGAAGCCATTAGAACCGACAGTTACACTTAGTCTGGATTGAAGGACATTGCTAAGTAAACATTGACTCATATAAATTGTAGTTACAACACTTATTAACCCAAGATAAAGTGATCAACAGATTGAAGACCATTAAATGTGTTAATTAGGTCATAAACATGTTACCTAGAGAAAACAGTAACATAAACAAATGCTATAAACGTGTTTGAATTGTAAAATATTTCACTTTATTCAATATATTCTCTAAATCATAACAGTAGTCATACCTACATGGGTATCTTTCCATGTCTTGATTTGGACAATGGCTTTTTTATTTCGTTGGACACTTAATTCATGGATAAAGTCATCCACAAAAACCACGAAAATTGGTACCCCTTGAATAAAAGTACTTTCACAGTAAGAAGATGTGGAATGACTTTCAATGAGCCAATCACTTTCCAAATCAAAATGTTTAAAAAGTGAACCATTTCAAGTCATAGTAAAGCCTTCAATTAACACAAAGCCTTGGCTCACACCCAAAAGCAGGCTTTAAATGGCCCAAAACGATTAGAGTAAAACTATACAAACAGGAAAATCCAACAGTCTCATCTATAAACAAGAGTGTGTCCCAAGTACACGGATGCCCCATCCTGACTATCATTTTCTATATTCAGTGGACCCTGAAAATGGGATATAATATCGAATTTGGCATTAATATTAGAAAGATCATATCATAGGTCTCATGTTTACTAAGTTACAAGTTGATTGGACTTCAAATTCATCAGTAACTTCCTCGACCAAAAACTTTAACCAAAACCTTAACCAAAACTTCAACCAAAACTTTAACCTGTTACAGGACAGAAGGAAGGAAGCACAGACCAGAAAAAACATAATGCATATAAATAGGGCATGAAACAAGAGGCTCTCAAGAGCCTAAATCACTCACATTGATTTTTTGGTATCTATCTTTTGTTTAAGAGTTTAGGTGACCAATTTCATCGTAGTTTGTTTTTTTGGTTTAATGTATATTAATAAGTGTTTGAAAATGCAGTTTTTTGTCATACTTTCTTCAAAAGCAAAAGAAAAAGGTGTTTGGTGTGAGATTTTTAAGTTTGTTAGGTTTTAAAACATGTAAAAGGTGATTAATTGCATGCATGCACAGTAGACTTAAAGATGCTCACATGATAAACAAATTGTGTAAAATTGTCCTTAAAGGGCAATAACTCTTCAAGGGGTCAATTGACAATTTTGGTCATCTAACTTATTTGCAGATCTTACTTTGCTGAACATATTTGCTGTTTACAGCTTGTCTTTATCATTAATACTTTTCAAGATAATAACCAAAAACTGCAAAATTTCCTTAAAATTACCAATTTAGTGGCAGCAACCCAACAATGGGTTATTAGATTCATCTGAAAATTTCACGGCTGATAGAACTTTACCTTATAAACACTTTCACCCCATGTCAGATTTGCTATAACTGCTTTTGTTTTTGAAATATAAGCCAAAAACTGCAATTTACCCCTATGTTCTATTTCTAGCCATGGAGGCCATGTTTTTTTTGACAAAACAGAAAATAAAACACAAACTTTATTCTAGATACCCGAAGGATCATTCAGCTTAAGTTTTTTTGGAATTGGTTCAGTAGTTGAAAGATGTTTGAATATGTTTGAAATAGTTTACACCAGATGGATGACGCTGACGGACGACGACAGACACAAAGTAATGGCTAAAGCTCACTGTTCCTTTGGAACGTTAAGCTAAAAAAGAGAAACAAGAAACATTTATGACAATATCAACAAGCCAGAACCACTGAACAATAGATTCCTGATTTAGAACAGGTGCAACAATTCAGTGGATTTAAACGTTTTAACTGGTGCCAACCTTCACCCTAACCTGAAATAGTAGTTTGACATTATTACATAAAATAAATATTATTAAGACAATATATATGAACACTGATGTGAAAATGTCAGATTAGAGTCAATGGGTCCTAACAAAAGAAGATAGGAAAACCACAATCCGAAAATCAATGTTAACCAAAAGTTACAATAAAATAACTGAAAAAGTTCATAGTTCCTTCAGCATCAATCATCTAAAAACATGCTTCAATTATATTATTAAAAAGTTCACCAATTTCAATTTTTAATGAGATTACCATTTTCAATGATAATATGATATTACCAAATTTCAATTATTGATGACCATTCTGGACAAAGAAAGATAACTCCAATTGAAAATTTCTTGCCATTGCACAATATTGTGCAATTAGATATTTCTTGCTATTGCGCAATACTGTGCAACTGAAAATATTTGCTATTGCACAATATTGTGCAATTGAAGATTTCTTGCTATTGCGCAATACTGTGCAATTGAAAATTGCTTGCTATTGCACTTGAAGATTTCTTGCTATTGCTGAATACTTAATATAATAATTTTGGATCCTGATTTGAACCAACTTGAAAACTGGGCCATAATCAAAAATCTAAGTATATGTTTAGATTCAGCATATCAAAAAAATGCCCAAAAATTCAATTTTTGTTAAAATCAAACTTAGTTTAATTTTGGACCCTTTGGACTTTAATGTAGACCAATTTGAAAACGGGACCAAAAATTAAGAATCTACATACACAGTTAGATTTAGCATATCAAAGAACCCCAATTATTCAATTTTTGATGAAATCAAACAAAGTTTAATTTTGGACCCAATTTGAACCAACTTGAAAACTGGGCCCATAATCAAAAATCTAAGTATATGTTTAGATTCAGCATATCAAAAAAATGCCCAAAAATTCAATTTTTGTTAAAATCAAACTTAGTTTAATTTTGGACCCTTTGGACTTTAATGTAGACCAATTTGAAAACGGGACCAAAAAATTAAGAATCTACATACACAGTTAGATTTAGCATATCAAAGAACCCCAATTATTCAATTTTTGATGAAATCAAACAAAGTTTAATTTTGGACCCGATTTGGACCAACTTGAAAACTGGGCCAATAATAAAAAATCTAAGTACATTTTTAGATTCAGCATATCAAAAAAATGCCCAAGGATTCAATTTTTGTTAAAATCAAACTAAGTTTAATTTTGGACCCTTTGGACCTTAATGTAGACCAATTTGAAAACGGGACCAAAAATTAAGAATCTACATACACAGTTAGATTCGGCATATCAAAGAACCCCAATTATTCAATTTTTGATGAAATCAAACAAAGTTCAATTTTGGACCCTTAGGTCCCCTAATTCCTAAACTGTTGGGACCAAACCTCCCAAAATCAAACCCAACCTTCCTTTTATGGTCATAAACCTTGTGTTTAAATTTCATAGATTTCTACTTATTTATACTAAAGTTATGGTGCGAAAACCAAAAATAATGCTTATTTGGGCCCCTAATTCCTAAACTGTTCGGACCAAAACTCCCAAAATCAATCCCAACCTTCCTTTTGTGTTCATAAACCTAGTGTTTAAATTTCATTGATTTCTATATACTTATACTAAAGTTATTGTACGAAAACCAAGAATAATGCTTATTTGGGCCCTTTTTTGGCCCCTAACTCCTAAACTGTTGGAACCAAAACTCCCAAAATCAATCCCAACCTTTCTTTTGTGGTCATAAACCTTGTGTCAAAATTTCATAGATTTCAATTTACTTAAACTAAAGTTATAGTGCAAAAACCAAGAAAATGCTTATTTGGGCCCTTTTTGGCCCCTAATTCCTAAAATGTTGGGACCAAAACTCCCAAAATCAATCCCAACCTGCCTTTTGTGGTCATAAACCTTGTGTTAAAATTTCATAGATTTCTATTCACTTTTACTAAAGTTAGAGTGCGAAAACTAAAAGTATTCGGACGATGACGATGACGCAAGACGACACAGGACGACGACGACGCCAACGTGATAGCAATATAGGACGAAATATTAAAATTTTTGCGGTCGTATAAAAATTCAAGAATTCACAATTGATACTATAAACCAGAAGAGCATTAGTTAAAAAACAAATATTCTAAAAATATTGATAGGTCATGGAGCTCCTCTTGGGGATTTTTGAATTATAAAATATGGCGGGAGAAAGGATGGCTCAGACTTTGACCTTATATTTGCATTGGTATTGTTTGGGTCTCAAATCAAAAGAAAAGAAATCTAGAATCTACTTTTATTTTGATAAATGACGTTTTATGAACTATTGAAGTCTTATATCAAAAGAAAAGTGGGTGTTATGCGGCATTTTTTTTACCCTGTAATGATGGGGAAAAAGACAAGCAGTCCAAACATCACATAAGTACATCCTTAAAACAAATTGAACTGTTCATTCTTACCTATTGGCATATTGATTCAGATTTTCGGTGAGTTTCCGTATGTAAAACGACCCTCTTGTTCGACTTCTAAAGGATGTATAACCTGTAACAGTGGCATAGCCAATCAAAAAGTCTGATTCATCTGGTATAATTTTGGAGTTATTTGACCGACCTACATCCTCAGCATCTGTCTCAGGAAAGCTTTGACCTTCTTCTAGATCTGATGGACCATCAGCTTGTATTGATAAATCAGTTTGGTTTATTCCTACAATTAAAAAAAAAAAGAAGCTTTATATGTAAGCTAAATCTTGATAACATATACATTGATAACATTATAGATATATTACTGTAAACTAACTTAATTCATTGTGACTTTCCTGAGTAGAAAAATTTACCAAATATAAATAGTCACCAATATTTGAAACTTTGAACTTTCCTTATTAAACTAAATGAGGTTAATTTGAAAATTGCAAAATTAAATCGTCACGAAATGGACTAAAAAGGGCTATAATTTGTAAAACAGAAAAAAAGTATCCACAATAAAAAGTTTTTCGCAAAAAAGATTGTTTAGGTGTAATACCACCAAAACATGGTACGTCACATCCGGTTGCATACGAAAGTAGGCCTAAAAAAATATTCCCTTGAATTTGACAGTTGTAGAAAATTAACCCTGCATGTCAATGCACTTAAATTTTTCTGAGTCGTAAATATGTATGTTGGATGTCTGAAAGCATCATTCTTTTTTTATTTGATGGTCTTATAAAATATTTTGGAACGTTAAGGTTACGTAGTTACCAAAGCAGGTAACATGTAAATAACAGTGTAAAAATTGGGTTGTTTACTTCCGGCGATGATTATTTTCTTATATGCAATGAAATGTAGTGTGAAATTTTCACTGTATCACTGGAAAGGATTAAACTTTACACATGCAAAGTATTTCTTTGGTTGAAATAAAGGTAAATACTGTACAATTTTTTTTAAAAGTGCCAATTTAACAAAGACTAATAGGGAAAAATCAATGGTGGTATTACACCTATTTAGGGAAACTACATATGCACTCGTGACCTTATTGTACTTTCATTTTTAAAAGTTATTAATAAACCAGTTCATACATTGTAAACATGGACTATTCGGAATGGATTTAGACACAGAGAGCACGTTTGAGGTAAAATTGCCTTGAAATGAGGGTTTACGGGTGTTTTCTAAGTCAAATGAGTGGACAGACAAAGCTGTATTTAGTTTACTGTGTTAAATTTTAAATTACCCTGACAGATTTGTTTATACAACATGTGATTTTTTTTATTTCAGTGTTAACCATGTTCTGAAGAGCATTCTGTTGAAAAATCTCATATGTGAATTGGTCTGCAGATGACACTTCAGCATTAAAGTAAGTATCAACTATCATCATGTTTTTTTGTTTTTTTTTGGCCGCAAAAGTTTACAATTTGCCATTGTGCCGTCTACATTTTGCACAGACAATAAATCATCTAAACACTTATTTGCCCTGGATTTACACACATCAGAATCCAGTCTCACATACTTAAACTTTATAATTCTTACCAATTATTTTTTGTACCAGCATTCCAAGGGACATAACCCTTTTTAAAAACATTTTGAGGTATTTTTTTATTACTCTTTCTCCCAATTTTCTAATGTAAAATACAAGAAAGTGGACTCTTTGTGTAAATCTATTAGAAATATACTGTTATGAGTAAATAAAAAGACTTTGATACCAGTAACAATAAATGATTGACTGAAAGGGAACCGTTATTTGTCACACTAGGCGAACAGACCAAAAACTTGAGTTTCACATAAGGGCTTATAGAAACTTCCGTGTAGACTGTTAACATTTATAGAGACAGTTCTTTCAGCTAAAACACTTTAATTATTGATTTAACATTACATTTATTTCATTTTTGTGGGGAAATAATCACATTTGTTTTAATTTTTAGACAAAAGATATCAAGTTTTGATGAAAAAGGAAGGAAGGAGGGAAAATGGACCAAAACAGACCAAAACAGACCTTCAAATGAACTCTAAAAGGTGCAATAAAATTGTTTATCATCTTAAAGTTGTCTTTTGTATTCTATATAATTGTTTGAATGAATAGATCATGAGTTTATGATCAGATATTAGTCAACACTGCATTTTATAATAATACACTGAAATTAGGATTTTTCGAAGAAATTAGACTGAAATTGCCGTAGGATATGGCCTTACATTATAGTGATTTTCTCTGAAACTATAGCTCTGACTGAGACAAAACTTGACAGTTATGCTTGAAATAACTTGCAATTGGAGGGGAAAAAAATACATTAGGTTTATTTGACATTTAGGTGTTCTTTAGGTGTAATACCACCAAATCATGGTACGTCACATCCAGTTGCATACGAAAGTAGGCCTAAAAAAATATTCCCTTGAATTTGACAGTTGTAGAAAATTAACCCTGCATTTCAATGCACTTAAATTTTTCTGAGTCGTAAATATGTATGTTGGATGTCTGAAAGCATCATTCTTTTTTTATTTGATGGTCTTATAAAATATTTTGGAACGTTAAGGTTACGTAGTTACCAAAGCAGGTAACATGTAAATAACAGTGTAAAAATTGGGTTGTTTACTTCCGGCGATGATTATTTTCTTATATGCAATGAAATGTAGTGTGAAATTTTCACTGTATCACTGGAAAGGATTAAACTTTACACATGCAAAGTATTTCTTTGGTTGAAATAAAGGTAAATACTGTACAATTTTTTTAAAAGTGCCAATTTAACAAAGACTAATAGGGAAAAATCAATGGTGGTATTACACCTTTATGCAGTTGTTATAACATGGGGTTTTGCATTTTAAATAAATATATATAAGACCATGCAAGGTAACGAAACTTGAATTCAATTTGTCTATATTATTGGGTTATAACTATATATAAATAACATGTGCATATTAAGTGATTTTTAAGATAAAATCATTCGAAAAATTAAGAAAAAATTTTGAAAGACCAAAAATTAATAAATTTGATATCAGCAGTTCTGGGCCAATATCTTCAAATAGGTGATATTTTCCAAAATTTTCAAGGTAAATAAAAATTGTTCTAGTCTGACCAATTTATAACTGTCAGTTTTTCTCTAATTGCTAGTTTTTAAAATATCAACCCAAGCTGAAATACCCCATCCCTTGTTCAATTTTAGACAAGACAGCCATGTCTCAGCAGATTTCTCACTAGGAATTTTTCATGGTGATAAATGGTGAGTCCTGAAAGATTTTGAAGAGTTCATGATGCATGTAACTTTTTGTGTCTTAATGTAATGAAACATGACGAAAATAAAACTAAAACGATGTGTGTTGGATTGGTAGTTTTTATTAAATTTATATCCAATAAAATTGATGATCTTTTAATAGTTATTGTTCATTACAACATATATAACAGACTTCTTTCTATGTCTATCAACTACACCAGTGGATCATTGACTCTTGGTCTTTTACTTTGAACTGATGATTCTATGTCATCAGGTTCTCATTTTGATAATGATGGCATTATGTTAGAAAAGCTAGTACCCAGTTAATTATTATTAATTTATTTTATTTTAATTATATTAATTTATTTAATAATTTAGTTAATAATCCCTTTGATGTTGCATCATTATAATTATTGGTGCGGGACGTTTGCGTTTTTTCAAAGGACATTTGCACTTTTTATTTTGGACACTTGTGCTTCAAATCATAGGACATTTGCGCTTTTAAAAAAAGGACATTTGCACTTTTGCAACATTTGGTTTTTATGATAATCCTCCTGTTTTATCCAGGCTTTGCTTTTAAAAAATCATTGCATAGCCCTTTTCATAGCACATTGATATATGTTTAAAGTTTCTATACAGCTAAAAATAGTTCAAATTAAACATTTTAAAGACATAAAAAAAGTACAGTCATCTCATGTCAGTTTCCGCTTGATATCTGAAGCCCAAGGACTGAACAAATATTTAGCTCTTGTTACCTGTTCTGACTGGTATTTCGCCCATATTTCAAATAAATAATCATATTTCTCAATTCTGGGGTGCCTGTTCATCAATATAACAAATCTTTATGTAATTCATCATATCCGTAGCCAGGGGGGATTCGGGGGGTTCGGACGAACCCCCCCTTGAAAACAAATAAGCACTGTTAAAGTCAATGTTCTGTTCGAATTGTGACTGTTAAAGTCGAGTTTGTGAGTCCAACGAATCCCCCCTTGGAAATTCCTGGCTACGGGCCTGTTCATCGACTGTTGTTAAATGATACTCTTCAAAAAGATAAAAATAGCAGGAAGAGCAAGTATTACTGTTCATTATAAAGGACATGGAAAGATTCTGGACCATTTGTCGTAACAATGACAAATTTAAGATAAATTTATCTACGTGATAATACTTCTCAATAAAATTACAGGTGGACGACAATATGTAAAAATCGCAAATGTCCGGTCAATTTAATACAGGTGAATCAAAATTTAAAGCGCAAATGTCCATAGTATTTGAAGCGCAAATGTCCAATCCTATGCCCATAATTATTATAGTCTTTAATAAGAACAAGCAAATCTACAGTGAACACCTTTTATAATAATGAGTTTGGCTTTAATCATTTTTTAATCCAATCTGTTTCAATTTCAAAACATTTTTTTCCTTTGACTATGTTTACAATCGCTATGCACAATACGAGAAAATGTTAAATCATTTTAAGACCAGTAAAATTATTTTTTCAACCTTAAAATTTTATATCTTCACTGTTCTATGATCTATTTTTATTTTTTATGCATAGAAGCAACAGTTTTGAAACATCATATATCCATATCATTTCCAATACTCAAAAACAAAAATTTACTTTTTTGATTCAATCCATCTGTATGTGATGTTCAACACGTGGAAATATTCACGATTTTCAAATACTTGAAAAATTAAAACAAATTGGTGACTATTACATACTTATTGATTAGTTTGAACAGAATTATTATTTTTTAGGATGAAATACTTTTAATCTACAAAAAATAGTTATCAGTCAAAAAAAATATATTGATCTATGCATCACATAAAATTTTCAACATTGACTTACTGTTAAGTTTTTTTGTCTAAACAATGTCAACAATCATAAATCTTCCTGGCAAAAACGTCCAGGGGCAAATGAATATGCATAATCTATGTTTCTGATATATGACTATAAACTTTCCTCTGTACTAGACCTACAGGCTGAGCTGGATTTTCAACATGCTAGTTCACAAGGTAACATTTCACAGGAAGACATGTCACCTTATCCAGACACGTTATTCCAATCAGTCTTTTGCTCTTACTCCTGAATGCTGTCTGCTTAGCGGAGAAGCAGCAAATTCCAATTTAAATTTTTTTGTTTGACTCAGCGGCTGTTAAAATCCATAACCTCCCACCCTCAAGGCAAACATGATTTTTAATTTTAGTTTCTTGTGTATAATTTAGTTTTAGTTTGGTATAGTTTAGTATGACATCCATTATCACTGAACTAGTATACATATTTGTTTAGGGGCCAGCTGAAGGACTCCTCCGGGGTGGAGTTTCTTGCTGCATGGAAGACCCATTGGTGGCCTTTGGCTGTTGTCTGCTCTATGGTGGGGTTGTTGTCTCTTTGACACATTCCCCATTTACATTCTCAATTTTATTCCATGAAACCACTGTGGCGGTTAATCTCACTTAGAAAAATCTTACCTGTTTGCCTTTCATTTCCTTGACATGCCTGTATAAAGAACAGCTTTGGTTTGTTTGCTAAGCTCTTGCACTTTGAGGATCTAAAGAATGATGTTAAGTATCTGATAGCAATCTCTTTCCCGTCCACTCCATAAACAACATGTTCTCCGCCATGTGACAATATACATACAACCACAGCATTATACTTTGAATGGTCAAGTCGAGACAAACCATGCATTACTGCAGCCATATCTTTTACAGTGAAATCATTATATATTTTCACAATGAATCCAAGCCTACAGAAAGTTTCATCCAGCATCCCTACAACAATATTTTGAAATATCGTTATTAAAAACCTAACAATTTGAAATTGGGGAAAAAAACTCTTATTTGACATTACAATTAAGAAGATCATATTATACAAAATATATGTACTAAGTTTCAAGTTGATTAGACTTCAACTTTATTAAAAAATAACTTGACCAAAAACTTTATCCTGAAGCAGGATAGACGGACGAAAGAAAGGCCGGAAGAACAAACAAACAGATGCACAGACCTGAAATCATAATTCCCATAAATGGGACATAATAAATGAGGCATAAAAACTGGTTTTTACGTTGTTTGTCAAGAAATTCAGACTTCCTGTTAAATTCCACATTTGCAAAATGTCAAAATGTAAGCAAAAGTGAAAAACTTACATATGAATAATGACTCATCTTCAAAAACTACAAGAGCAAACTTAAAATTCTAGCTACAATATGAGATCAAACAAAAGTCATGTGAAACAAAGATTTTGTGAGATTGATTAGCACATTTACAGGCCTTCTTTTTAAATAAAGCAAATGCAATGTCTCTGAACTTTTGGTAGATTATTACTAGAAACTTTACATGCTTTTATACATGTAACTGTCATGATACAGGTTGTCGAAAGATGCTTTCTGAATAAATGATGAAGATGCATGCATGCATACAGTTGCTTTTATATTATGACCATTTTGGTGGAGAATTCTTACCAAAAAAACATTTCCAAATGGACAACAATCATGTTATTAAACAAATTTCAGTTTTAAGCAGATTTTAACTTACAGCAAAAATTAAAGGTTCAAACATAGTTGAAGGATTAATTCATATATCTCCCCAACATATATGCATGATATGTGCATAGAGGTTCAAATTTGTTTACAATGATTGATATTTGCAAATGGCAAATTTTACAAATCAGTAAAGTTGTAAGTCAAGCTTCATTGCAGTCAACCTTTCTGGGATATAATAAGCGATATAATTCATGATAATTAGCAAATTGTTATTACCATTCAATTAAATCATTAAAAGTCGTTGCCTGAGAACAAAAATTGTTTTATGATATGGTATAATTTAGATAATATTTAGTAGAAATGCTTTATTTGTCAAATCAGATAACCCAAAATAGTAATTTGAACTACCTGTATTATGATGATAACAGACCTGCCCAATTTTGAAAATCTCCATGGGAGATTAAGTGTGCGACCAGAATTTTAATGTTTCACTTTTTTGCGGCTGTCTGTGTGCACTGTCTTTTTTCACTCTTGAAATAGTTTTAAATCTTTTCTTTTTATACGCCCCTCAAAATTTTGACGGGACGTATTATGGTATATAAATGTCAAGTGTCCGTCCATCCGTCTATTTGTCAGGCATAAACATGTCGCACCATAACTTGAGAACGACATATCTAAATTTCATGAAACTTAATATAGTTGTTTTTTATGATGGTCAAATGATCTGTATACTTTTTGGTGAAAATAAGATATAAACTTTTTGAGTTACAGCATTTTGTAACTAAAACAGGGGTGTTTTTTTTTTCACATGTCACACTGTATCTCAAAAACGATTCTTTATTATTGCTTTAAAAGACTTTACACACTTCTTAGTTATATTAATCTTAATATCTGTATACTAATTGGTGATGATTCAAAATTTCATTTTTGAGTTATTGAGTATTTTGTAAAAAAGGGGGAGGGGTTTTTTACATGTCGTGCCGTATCTCAAAAACGATTTCTGCTTATTGCTTAAAACTGTAAACACTTCTTTGATTATTAATCTAAAGACCAGTATACTTTTTGGTGATGACTCAAAATTTTATTTTTGAGTTATTGAGTATTTTGTAAAAAAGGGGAGGTTTTTTTTTACATGTCGCGCCGTATCTCAAAAAACAATTTATGATTATTGCTTGAAACTCTACACACTTCTTTGTTATATTAATCTAAAGATCTGTATACTTTTGGTTTGATTCAAAATTTTATTTTAGTGATATTTGTAAAAAGTTTTTTTTTTAAATGTCGCGCCATATCTCACAAAACAATTTATGATTATTGCTTGAAACTGTACACACTTCTTTGTTATATTAATCTAAAGATCTGTATACTTTTGGTTTGATTCAAAATTTTATTTTAGTGATATTTGTAAAAAGGTTTTTTTTTACATGTCGCGCCGTATCTCAAAAACAATTTATGATTATTGCTTGAAACTGTACAAACTTCTTTGTTATATTAATCTAAAGATCTGTATACTTTTTGATTTGATTCAAAATTTTATTTTAGTGATATTTGTAAAAAAAAAAAAGGGTTGGGGGGGGGGGGGGGGGGGTTCACATGTCACGCCGTGTCTCAAAAACAATAAATGGTTATTGCTTAAAACTTTCTCAGACACTATTCATGATTATTGCATAAAACTTCCACACAAGATGTCAGGCGTATCATGCGTTCATGGCGCAGCTGTTTATTTCTTTTGGTTTACTGATGATGAGCTAATAAGCCTTGATTTCTTTTATTTACATAACTCTTGTATAGTTTTATTGGCAAGATAACTTATTAATATAAAGAAAAATGGCATTAAAAAATAAAGGATACAAAGTGGACCCCCCCTTTTTTCCAATTCAAAGACCTTCTTATCTTTGCACCATGACTCAAAAGACCTACATTTAATATAAGTATCCTAAAGTTAAAAAGATGAAAACAGTTTTTGAGTTAGTCTATCAGACTCTGTATAAATGAGAAAATAGATAAAACTTGAGTTATCTTTTTTTGCGTTCAGCTGTGCCTTTACAGGCTGTCAATCTTATACATAGTAGAAGTAAATATAAATTGGCGTCGATTTTAAATTTCAACCATACAGAAACACGTTCAAAAGTTCTTGATTAATTTACTAGCATCTTCATCACTTCCAACTCGACATCCAAAGCCAGACTGAGGATAGAAATTATTATTGTTGATAATAATACAGAAACCTGCAAAATAAACATATAAACAGATATTTTTAAATATTTCAACAACAATACAGTCTCTCAATTCATCTAAAGATACATTGTTGATATTGATCTTGTTAATTACAGTCGATTCCACTTAATTGCATACAGGTTAATAGCATAATTGTGGTTAATTGCATAGTTTTCTCCTGCACAAAATCATTTCCAATTCATCTAATGTTAAATTGTCCAGTTATATGCATAGCTCTACAAGATGACAAGTGGCCTTTTGGTTTATTGCATAGACAATAATCATCGTCTTGATATGCTTAGTTAAAACTGACAAGATTTTTGACCGGGAACAGCAATTTGGTGAGTATATTTTTGATGAATGCATCTTTATTTTCATTATTATTTCATATTTACTTCTTTGTTATGTGTCTATGAATAAAGTTTTAAACAGTTTCCTTCATGTTTATATGATGTAATATGATATAAAAATTAACCTCGATGTTTACACAGGTAAGTGTAAGCCTCGAGGTCATAAAAATGTCAAACAGATAATTGTTGTAAAAACACTGACCATTCTTTCTCAAAGGGTGTTAATTAAATTGATTGGATTGTATTATCTATAATTATATTCCAGATAAAAACCAAAAACTGCAAAGTTTCCTTAAAAATTACCAAATCAGGGGCAGCAACTAAACAACGGGTTGTCTGATTCTTCTGAAAATTTAAGGGTAGATAGATCTAAACCTGATAAACACTTTTACCCCCCCCCCCCACCCCCAACCCCAGCCCCCTGTCACATCTACTCTTTATACTTTAGTTTCAGAGAAATAAGCCAAAAGCTGCGTTTAAACCCTATGTTCTATTTTTAGCAATATCCACCATCTTGGTTGGGGGTTGGCATAATCTGACACAATTTTTTAAACTAGATACCATAACGATGATTGTGGCAAAATTTGGTCAAATTTGGCCAAGTAGTTTCAGAGGAGAATATTTTTATAAAAAAATTCAATGAAGATGAAGACCGCGACAGACATCAAGCGATAAGAAAAACTCACTTGACCTTTAAAGGTCAGGTGAGCTAAAAGGAAAAAGAAATATGCAATTTTTCCTGCTTGTCGGTAAGTGCTACCTTATTTATCCTTGTACATCAAAGTGGCTATTCTTTGCTACATAAACTTGAGTGCCATTGATAAACTAGAAACCTTTAGCCGGTAACAAGAGAGACTTGGGAGTATTGAGGATAAATATTTTTTTCACATTCTACTACTGCTATTCCCTTTCAACTACATTGAGTAAGATCTAACATACCTCTAGGGAAGGCATTCATTTCATACGCATGCATTGGAGATGGTTCATTAGTCTGTGGTCCACCATTCTGAGGCCTGCTGGGTAATGATGGGTACTGGTCAACAACAGGTGATTCTGAAAAAAACATTAACAAATATTTTCAAAAATAAATGTATTTTTATTTGACCTCACCATGCTTAAATTTTGAATAAGAAATTTCCGTTAAATGTTCAAGCAATATTAAACCACTAACCATCAAATGTTAATAAAAGTGCCATCTGACCCGCATCCCCCCTTCCCCATACAATTAATTCTGGAAAAGCCCTTATTAGGATTTTATGTAGATATATTTTTTTTACATGATATATAAATGGTGATTTTTTTTTAAATAGTTTTAGCTTCAACATGTCCATGATGTCCAAAGGGACAGTTATAATTAAAGCTGTATAAAGATAGCCAACACCAAAGCAAATGAAAAAGGGAAATAACTCTTGGATGGTAATTTTCAAAATCTTTAAAATCCAACTTGACCTAAATTTGAATGATCAAAGCATGTACAAACCCACAAAACACTACACAGGACACTCTAGATGTTGATCCATGAAAAAACAAGCAAAATCTCAGGTGCTCCAAATGATAGTTATTTCTTGTTTGTTATTCAATTCAAATTAAAAAGTAAAAAGACAATTTTGGTAAGTTTTAAAAAAGTTTAGATGAGTTCTAATGTCACTTACTTGATTGAAACTGATATTGATCTTTTTTTTTATTTCTGTATTATTTTGGTCATTATGAAAAAAGCCTTTAAAAGGGAAATCTAAACTTATATGATAATCTTAAAGTGATCAAATAAACTGGTTATCCAGAGTGATTGAGTTAAAATTAACACTAGGATGAAATTTTTACTCTCAGTACATAGATACTTATCACCAGCAACTAATTTCATACAATATTTTCTGAGAAAAATATACTTTAAATTCATGAACATTGCACAGTCTAATTACTTTCCATCAATTCTCTACTTAAGATGTATTGTGAAAAGAGCCCCTTTTCTATAGTAAATCAACAAACGTAAAAGTACTGTACATGTAAACAAGTGAAGTATATGTATATCCCCATTTTATAATATTAGAAAACAGACAGTGTCTGACATCTTAAAGGACACACACATTACAACTTATCACTGTTTCAAAACTGCTGATCACACATGAAGTCTTATTCCATTTATTCCAAGAAGAGAGGGATGAAAATATTTGTTAGATGAACAGATCTAGACAGAAGGATGGAAGATCAGACTTTAAGGATGTTTGCTTGTCATGTTTCAGAATTTTTGTCAGATTTTCAAAATCCTCTGGTTTTATCCATTTGACTACCTTAAAAAAATTTGCCCATGAACCCCCATTTTCTTTTTATAAATCTTTTTCATGTATAATTATAAGCCATTTGTAAAAGTTCTAAAAAAAATATTTCTTATTTAATAGTTTTGAGAACTTTAACTGGTCAATGATGAAGCTATGAAAAATCAAGAGAGAACATTTTCCCGCCAAAATTCCAATGGCTAATATCTGGAAAACAAGCACATTGACCCCTATATATTTTTTGCTTTTTTGCTTTCTCAATTTATCCCCTATCAATATATACTAGTGTTATGGAAAGTGATTTATTTTGAAACTGAGCAGCGAACTTCCTTAAATATGTACACTATTTATTTTGTATCACACATATGGTGTTTTTTTATGTTTGTAATGATCATAACGACCAATTGATAGCCGTTTGTTTTCTGCTCCTTTGTAGAAGTTGTTGTCTCTTTGACACATTCCCAATGGTCCCTGCTTCTATTCTGACATCTATTGTTAATAATTATTTACCTAGTGTCTGTGTAGCACCATTTATATTTAAACTGTCAGTATTATTTACCTAGTGTCTGTGTAGCACCATTTATATTTAAACTGTCAGTATTATTTACCTAGTGTCTGTGTAGCACCATTTATATTTAAACTGTCAGTATTATTTACCTAGTGTCTGTGTAGCACCATTTATATTTAAACTGTCAGTATTATTTTCACCATCTATCAAATGTGGATACTTAGCTATAAAGAAATAAAAAGAACAAACTTTACAGCAAAACTAACAATATTCTAAGTATACTATTGTATAACAATACAGAATAACTTGTTTAAGTTAAACCTTATATATATACTCATGATATTTACATGACTTACATCTAGAAATTGACAAAGAACGTTAGTTGAAAACAAAACTTTACAACAAAAGAGATGAATTCAGCTTTCCAATTGTGAACTTTCCATTTTTAAGTAGCAACATTCCAGCAGCACCTGCATACAAGGTATATATCTCCCAATTGATACGATATTTCGGTGCTTGCATTTCCTATCATGATTTTCTTGATAGACATGATAGAGGGTAACTGCTCACAAGGAAGCTATTAAACCAAGAGTTCCAAATGGTGAAGTTGAAATCATCCCTTCGTAAATTTTACGAACGCCATCATGAGTTGGTTGACCGTTATGAAATAACCGTTTCACAAATGATATCCGATATGTTCCTTACGTCGTAACTACAATCATCTTCCCTTTCATAAATGTGACCTACCAAATTAGACTATTTACTGGATTTGTTACAACATAAGCAACACGACAGGTGCCACATGTGGAGCAGGATCTGCTTACTCTTCTGGAGCACCTGAGATCACCCCTAGTTTTTGGTGGGGTTCGTGTTGCTTATTCTTTAGTTTTCTATTTTGTGTCATGTGTTCTATTGTTTAAAATTGAGAATGGAAATGGGGAATGTGTCAAAGAGACAACAACCCGCCCAAATATAAAACACAACAGCAGAGGGTCACCAACAGGCCTTCAATGTAGCGAAAAATTCCCGCACCCGGAGGCGTCCTTCAGCTAGCCCCTAAACAAATATATACTAGTCCAGTGATAATGAACGCCATACTAATTTCCAAATTGTACACAAGAAACTAAAATTAAAATAATACAAGACTAACAAAGGCCAGAGGCTCCTGACTTGGGACAGGCGCAAAAATGCAGCGGGGTTAAACATGTTTGGGAGATCTCAACCCTCCCCCTATACCTCTAACCAATGTAGTAAAGTAAACGCATAACAATACGCACATTAAAATTCAGTTCAAGAGAAATCCGAGTCTGATGTCAGAAGATGTAACCAAAGAAAATAAACAAAATGACAATAAAACATAAATAACAACAGACTACTAGCAGTTAACTGACATGCCAGCTCCAGACTTCAACTAAACTGACTGAAAGATTATGATTTCATCATATGAACATCAGGCACAATCCTTCCCGTTAGGGGTTTAGTATCATACCATCATAACATATATGAGAAGAACATAACCCGTGTCATGCCAACAACTGTTTTTAGAATAAATGTGTTTAGTTCCGATGCAAAGACCTTATCAATGACTCAATATTAACGCCAAAATATGCAATCTTTAATGACTTGACAACAGTATCGTAATTATATCCCTTCTTAATAAGTCTATTCAAAGGTTTTGTAAGTTTCTGAGGTGAATACTGACACCTTTGTGCTTTATAAAGAATATTACCATAAAAAATTGGATGTGAAATACCTGAACGTATTAAAAGTCTGCATGTTGAGCTATATTTACGAATAATGTCTTTATACCGATGATAAAATTTTGTAAATGTTTTGACTAGTTTGTGATATCGAAAACCCTGGTGTAATAATTTTTCAGTAATACATAAATTTCTCTCGTTAAAATCTAAAACATTGTTACATACACGAGCGAATCGTACAAGTTGAGATATATAAACACCGTAAGATGGTGACAAGGGAACGTCACCATCTAAAAACGGATAATTAACGATAGGAAATGAAAAATCATCCCTTTTATCATAAATTTTAGTATTCAGCTTTCCATTAGTGATATAGATATCAAGATCGAGAAAAGGGCAGTGGTCATTGTTAGTATTAGCTTTATTTAAAGTAAGTTCAACAGGATAAATTGCATTAATATACATACTGAAGTCGTCATTATTGAGAGCCAAAATATCATCCAAATATCTAAAAGTATTATTAAATTTGTTTATCAGATGTTGTTTCGATGGGTCTTTGCTTATTTTTGTCATAAATTGTAACTCATAACAATACAAAAACAGGTCCGCAATAAGTGGTGCACAGTTAGTCCCCATTGGAATTCCAATAATCTGACGATATACGGAATCCCCAAAGCGAACAAAAATGTTATCTAGTAAAAATTCAAGGGCATATATAGTATCAAAGCATGTCCAATTAACATAGTTTTTTTGTTTATTGCTACTAAAAAATGACCTAAAAGAGTTTGAACATATATATTCACATTTTGATTTTTTGAATGCCCATTTAATTAGGTGTGTGAATTTTTTCTTAATGAGAATGCTTCTTTCATTTTGAGCCAGGCGTTGTCAGTTTATTTTCAATTTACGAGTTTGACTGTCCCTCTGGTATCTTTGGTCCCTCTTTTAGCTTTAAATAAATAAAAGAAAATAACTTTACAACAAAATTTTCAATTAACAATACAGAAAACATGTATATAAAGGTAAACCTTATGAAAAGTTAAAACTGACCTTATTTTTTATAAGATAGCAATTGAGAAACAATGTCTAAAAAATCAGTGAGCCTTGGAGGAACAATTAGATTTGACTTTGCTATCAATTCAAATTTGAGATTGTTTTTATATTTGAAACAAGAATGTGTCCCCAGTACACGAATGCCCCACTCGCACTATCATTTTCTATGTTCAGTGGACCGTGAAATTGGGGTAAACCCTCATTTGGCATTAAAATTAAAAAGATCATATCATAGGGAACATGTATACTAAGTTTGAAATCGATTGGACTTCAACTTCATCAAAAACTACCTCGACCAAAAACTTTAACTTGAAGCAGGACAGACAGACAGACGAAAGGACGGACGAACGGACGCACAGACCAGAAAACATAATGCCCCTCTACTATCGTAGGTGGGGCATAAAAAAAACGAATATGCAAATCAGAAAAAAGATACAAGATAATCTATGCTACATTTCCAAAGCTAGGACACAGCTAGAAACAATTATGATATATAATATCTTTACCTTGATATTCATCAACAAGCTCCAATAAATCTCCTCGATTTAGTACTTTTAACATGTCTTTAAGTACATTTATACTGGCTGGAATTATTAATGAGTTTTTTTCTAATAGAACAAACAGGTCAAACACATGTTTAACTTTCTGTAATTGTCCTCTCTTAATTCCTAATGCTTTACTAGAATGGTATTTCAACTGTTCAAATTCTTTGTCAGATAAATCTTCTGATATCTTATATAGTAAAATTCTGAAACAAATAATACGTAAAATGTTTTACTTTGAAAATATTTGAAAATATGTTCATATCATCCATGAATCAATATAATAGTGGCATTATTGCTTTGTATCAATCTGACAAGTTAAACCTTTTTCAACTGATGTTTATAGTTTATTTTACTGTTATACTGTTCAGCCACTGTACCAAGTTAGGAGGAGGGTTGGCGCGCCTTCTAATTAGTTCATCCTGCCACATTCTGTGTGTGCCTGTTCCAAGTCAGGAGCCTGTAATTCAGTGGTTGGCGTTTGTTGCAGTATATCGTATTGTTTTTTGTTCATCATTTTGTACATAAATTATTTTTCTTGTTTGAACTAATTTACAAATTATCATTTTAGCAGTCTATTATAGCTGAATTTGTTTTTTCAGTTTTACTCATTGTAAAAGGTGGTGCAATGAAATTCTTAAAGCTGAATATTTAAAAACCAAGGATGTAAAGGAACCAAATCAGTTAAGGTGCTACATATTTTAGATATAAGAAGATATGGTATGAGTGCCAATGACACAACTCTTCATCCAAGTCACATTTTATAAAAGTAAACCATTATACATGTAGGTCAAAAGTACAGCTATTTCACCATGAATAACCTAAGGCCTAAATTAATATATTGTTTGTTTCCCCAATCCCGACCCTGCAAATCTAGGTGTGGGTAGGTAGGTAGGTAAATAATTCTATTTTATCCAATAAGCTGGAACAGTGTCGGTCGATCCAGCAAGCCTGCAAATTGGAAATGAATAAAATAATCTGCGACTTAGTTTTGACAATCAAATTTTGAGGGTGGGACCGTTTTTACAGGGTCAGTCGGGATTGGGGAAACAAACAATATTTTATTTAAGGCCTAAGAGTAATGGCCAAATTCATTTAAGGTCAACTTTGCCTTGGGGAGTTTAAAGCTTAGTTTCAAGGAATTAAGTAACATACTTTTCCTTATTTCATGTATTTAGAACATGTGCATGCCATATAAATATAGTATTATACATTTAGAAGAATATCACTAAATAGCAAATAGTGCTACAGTGACCTATAGTTGTTAATTTCTATGTCATTTTGGTCTCTTGTGGACAGTTGTCTCATTGGCAATCATACCACTTCTTCTTTCTTATAATTAGTGCTAAACAATGCTTAAAGTGTTGTTCAATCATGAGAATTATGTTCCAGTATGATAATTATTATTTGGACGAATCTCCATCCGGAAATAAATTATTCTGGAATATTTAAGCAGAGATTCAGATTAAAGTTTGACTATTCAGCATGTTCAGAGTGTCAAAACCCAAAATTTATAAACCACCTCAGAACTATCATCCTGTTTACTAACCTGAAAGGTAATAGCCTAGGATCTGTTTCCATGCCAACCTCTACACGTCTGGGATCTAACTCTAACTTTCTCACTAAATCTATTCGTCCAATTAACCAAAAACACTCTGCTAAATAACTACCATCATGTAATGCAACATGTTTATTTCTTTCAATGGCACTAAATATGTCTATTGCCATAGTTGCCATTTCTAATTTTGCTGATCCAGTCACATCTCTTAGCAAAAATTTTAATTTCTCAAGGTCATCACTACCAAGGTCACTGCAAATTTCCACCAAAATTTGTCTTAACCTTAAATTAGCCATTTTGTCCTTTGTATCACAACTCAACTTCTGT
This sequence comes from Mytilus edulis, assembly GCF_963676685.1. Taxonomy (NCBI): domain Eukaryota; kingdom Metazoa; phylum Mollusca; class Bivalvia; order Mytilida; family Mytilidae; genus Mytilus; species Mytilus edulis. Next base: position 32,635,359 of record NC_092357.1, on the reverse strand, counting down.
TTTTATGATTCACAATAATAAAAGTGTAACCTCATACCTGCAATGAAATCAAAAGAATTATAACTTTGTTTAAGTATGATAAGAAGTCAAGGCTATTTTAGCAATAAATGTAATGGGGGTGGGGCACTTATAATCACTATATACATGTAGCTATGTATCATATGCATGTTATTTCAAAATTGCTTTTCCTATTTAAAAAAAATGGAGAATGTGTCCCAATGGACACAGATGATACCCCTGCTTGCATACAACATAATAAAGGGACATAACTCAAGAAAGATAAAAGTGTCAGATGCTATTCAAATGTGTACTTGATCTGTATTTTGTGGTAATAAGCATTGTTTATAAGTTTCATAACATTTGGTTGATGCAAACTTAAACTAAAGAATGGAAACTAAAATCATGGCAATTTTTCCATTTATAAAGAGGTATTTATAACTCTAAAACTGTTAAAGTGACACCACTATTTTCAAACGTGATCAGTGTTTTGTGGTAATAAGCATTTTGTATAAGTTTCATAACATTTTGTTGAGTCAAACTTAAGATAAAGAACAGAAACTGAACATTTTGCAATTTTTCCATTTATACAGGGGCATAACTGTAGAACAGTTGAAGTGACGACACAAAAATTAAAACTTGATCTGTGTTTTGTGGTAATACATAATAAGCACTACGTTTAAGTTTCATAACATTTGGTTGAGGCAAACTGAAGTTAGAGTTTGGGAAGTATGAACAGCCAGCAGATGAACAAGGGTAAAACTTAATGTCCCCTCCTCTACATCGGGGGCATTAAAAAAAAACCAATTGAACACAATACACACATATATGTTAAATATTTCTATAAGGGAAAGAATTGACTTAAAATATGATTTCATTTCAACTTAGAGACCAGAGCCACAAGACATGGTACCTAATAATATATTCATGATATTAAACCATTCTTTCATCATGTTTATATTCATAATATTAATCATCATGTGTTCTTATCTTAAATTTAACATGCTCATGGTGCTTAATAAACCACCTTTCTTGTTAAACCTTTATTTTTGATAATTGAAAAGTAAAGAAAGTAGGTATACATTATTTTTGGGGTAATCTGGAGCACACCTTTATGTGCTGGATGTTCTCACCGTGTCAACCCATTGTTGGCCTTTGGCTATTTCTGCTCTTGGTGGGGTTGTTGCCTTTTTGACGCCTTCCCGGTTTCCAATTAATAAAATGTGAATTCTGCAAAAATCGTGAGGAATCCAAAAATGGTTTTGCTTTCATTCTTGACTTTAAGATCATATAAATCATGTTTAAATGCTAGACATAAAACATGAAAAATGATAATAATGATAATCGGATATGATTTAACTTATTTCAATTCATTCTATCCTTTAAAAGTGTAATTTTAATGTTTTCCTTAAAGTTTGTGGTCAGTTTGGATGTTCAAATTGTGCATTTGCCAATTACAGATTTAGTTCTGTGAATATTACACACGTTTTAAACAAACTTAAAACTTCCCTTAAAATTTGTCAATCGTACAAACACTGGTTCTACCTCACGCTAAATTGGCTTTTGCCCACGAAAAGCAAGGTAGGTAAAAAGTTTTATATGGGCGCTTTAACATTTTAACAATCTTTCAGCAAAAAATAACTTCTGGAATCATGCAAAAGTATCTATACTAGCTTAACAACAAATTAAATGTAATTAAAATATTTGTAAACTCAAAGGCTACTCATATTACTCACACATATATTTGTTCACTCAGCTACATTGTTGCTTTTCATTGTCGATTGTAAATTTATGTTCCTGCTAAGGGAGACAACTTAAACAGGGATCCTTTAATTACAGGGTAATTTATAGGATTTGGTGAACAGACAATTAGACATTATTTTTGCCTTAAGTAACGTTGTGAAGCAAAACCCATACTGCATCATATAGTAACGGAAGCTATATAAGGCCTTACAGTGATCTATAGTTGTTAAATTCTGTGTCATTTGGTTTCTTGTGAAGAGTTGTCTCATTAGCACACATATACCACATCTTTTTATTTTTATTCTCATAGCATACATGTATAAAACCCCACCCTTGTGATGCCCTATGGTCATGATGGTTATGTTTTAAAAAGCAAAATAAAGTAATATGAGACCTTAATTGCCGAAGAGACATATACTGTTACTCTCCATCAGAGACCAAATGATCACTATTGACCTTCAAAATGAACAAAACCTATACCACATAGTGAACTTAAAAATGGCTGCAAAATGACAAATGTAAAACAATTCAACAAAATACATGTAGCCATCTATAATGTATTTCGGAGTTTAATGTGACGTCCATTAACACTGACATGACTGAACTAACTATACAATTTTGTTTTGGGGCTATCTGATCAAAGCATGTATCTTGGTGCGGGATTTTCTAGCTGCATTGAACATGTTGAAGACCCATTGGTGGCCTTAGGCCATTATCTGCTCTTTGGTCGGGTTGTTGTCTCTTTGACACATTCCCTATTTTCATTTTCAATTTTATTTTATGATTAATGTAAAAAACAATAAACAAAAACAAATTTGATATACACATTATACAGCAACAAACAATTAACATGATTAACACTGATTTACAGGCACCTGACTTGAGACAGGCATATATATAGAATGCCGCAAGTTAATTAATGTTTGTCTCAGACGCCAAACCCTCCCACTTCGCCTGGGACAATAGTGTAACATGTGCAACTGCTATTTGGGAATCTGCAACACTTGACCCAAGAATTTACTTCGCATGAACTATTGACTTCATATAACAATCACTTTCAGTTTTGGATCAGACAATTTGATTGCAATATATCTAACAGAAACCTTTTATGAACATGATGAAGAATAGTAACGGTGGATAAAATATAAATAGCAATAAGGTAAAATAAAAAAATCATGCACATATACATGTATGTGAAATAAATACCTCTATATAGACATGATGGATGGGAGATTGCTTTTTCAACTATTGATTCATCCTAAACACAAAACATGCATGAAATATTTGCTACTAGTACATGCAGTATAGGTATTTGTTTAGAGGCCAGTTGAAGGACGACTCCGGGTGCATGAGTTTCTCGCTGCATTGAAGACCTATTGGGGACCTTCTACTGCTGTCTGTTCTACAGTCGGGTTGTTGTCCCTTTGACACATTCCCCATTTCCATTCTCAAGTTTACTAGACTTAATCAACCAATCAACTATTGTCGTACTGATAGTGATATGTCCACTCTCAGCATGCAGACTAAACTATTTGAGGTAGATACATTGTGTACCACAATATTGGATTGTACAATCACAGTAAAAAATCGGTCAAGTTATTCGCTGTTCTTTGTTATACTTTTTTTTTTAGATTTATTTGTTTCGTTTGTTTGGTACCAGGGACAAAGTCAAACACATATAACGAACTTGATCACAAGAAAATGTATCACCTATTAGTTCTTCATTATCTTGGCATTCCGCTTATCCATCTGGCATTGTCTATTCATGTCATTCGACGATGATTCGTAAACCGAAACTGAAGGAAAAATGAATTCTAAAAATAGATTATTCGGAACTGCATAAAATAAATCTTTACCAATGTCGGATAAGAACTGTAGTTGAATCCGTATATCTTCTGCCAAGTATTAAACACCTCCAAAATTTGGAGTATTAAAAGACAAAAGGTAATAATCTTTTACCAGTAAAACGATTGTTTAAACTTATAAATCGAAAAGTTCGTGCACTAATCCCCGTATCCAGTGGAGGATCCAGAAAATTACATAAGTGGGGGCCCGCTCTAGTCACGCTTCAATGATTCCCTATATAAGCAACCAAATTTTTTCCCAGAAAAGGGGGGGGGGCGTTCCCCCTGCCCCCTTAATCCGCCAATGGTATCTGATATTTTATTTACAATACAATGTTTAGTTTATTATGATTTCAAAAAGAGTCAATAATTAATGTTCCCAGTGGTCTGGAAAAAAAAAGTAACACTATTTTTAGGAAAACTAAAAAAAAAGTTACTTAGAAGTTTCCTTAAGGAATGTAGCTCCCTCTTGCATAGGTCTATTTTTTGTCCGGGTTTGGCTGTACCAGAGACATGATACACATATGTGTGTCTCTGGCTGTACTTAGTCTTATTAGTTATGAGGACTTTAAAGAATTAAGCATCGAACATCGCCGCTGAAGAGACATTCACTGTCGAAATGCTCATTTGGTGTAACACAATTTATCATTTTGTTTTCATCAATTACAATATATCGTATTAGCATGAATTAATTTAAATTCTTGAAACTATATATGTACCACGGATACCACAATGACATTATACATTATTTCTTACATAGTTTTAAAACTCGAGACTATATTTTGATAAGTCATAGCACACAGGGCCTCACAAACATTTCTGGGCAGCAAAAACATGGGTATGTATTATTGCCCTCCACCCCCCCCCCCCCCTTTTTTTTTTTTTTAGAGATTAACTCCGCTGTGAATGTTTTTTATAGTTGAAGCTTCACCGTGATGATAGATAAAGAACATTAATATGTAAGTTTTGTTTCCTTATGTTTTAACAGAAGAGTGATATGATTTTGGGCCATAAATTTAAATTGGAGTTAGATGTTTCTGAAAAGTTAAATAATCAAGTCTGTATAGTCCCCTCATATTATGGAATATAATTCCAAGCAAATGTCGTAGTACAGTACACTTTTTCATTGACACCAAACCATGCATTTTATTATTATACTTTAATTTTCTGTTAGATTACTGTGACAAGCTTTATTACCATTAACATATACGAGTTGCCTTTCCCCTTATAATCATTGTGTAAAACAAATATTGTGTGAATAAACAAAAAATTAAGCAAAAAATTATCACTGTGTAAACATACCCTATATTTGAAGTGATTATATCAATCGTTGTTGAAAAACAAGATAATATATTTAATACAACAGACACGGGTTTGTTAAGAGCTAAAATGATGATTTCTGTTCTCTGTTTGCTTATCATGCATTGTCAAGGCTTTCTTCTGGATACAGGAACAGGACAAATATCTAGTAGTGGTCAATTTCTTTCAGAATCGGAATTTCTAGAAGCCAAAAGTTACATAATCAGGAAATTAATGAGCCACGACGAGATACGGACAAAAATATCGCCTTTTTGACAACTCAGTTGCAAAATGAATTTGACAATCTTAATTGACCAAAAATTGGCTAATGTGGAAAATAATGGAGCAAGTCAGAATAATATGCCTACGAATGAATATCGGGCACTGGAACAGAAATTAAATGAAGTGCTAAACGATAACGTGGATCTGAAACGAGAAAACATGAATATGAAAAATGAAATGGCAGCAATGAGAAATGCACTGTCAGCATTGAATAATGCATCAACCGAAAAAAGTAAAATCACAAAAATACTGAACTCAGAGGAAAATCAATTCGGAAAGTCCATAATCACATGGCAAAATCAAATAACAAAACGCATCTAAAACGAATGGACAAGAACTGTCATATTCCTGACTTGGTACAGGCATTTTCAAATGTAGAAAATGGTGGATTGAACCTGGTTTTATAGCTAGCTAAACCTCTCACTTGTATGACAGTCACATCAAATTCCATTATATTGTCACCGATGCGTGAACAAAACAAACAGACACAATAGGCAAAAATGTCAAAAATAGGGGTACAGCAGTCAACACTGTGTTATCATCTCAATCACTATAAAAACAACAAATGTAATGAAGAAGCACAAAAAGGCACACATCAAATTAACATCCTCATTTTGATTATATTATACGATTTTATTTGTCTATGTAAAATGCACCCATCAAGGAAGGAGGGTTTTCAGTACTGGTGTAAAATTGCGCGTTTGAAATTCGCACAGGTAGACATGACATAATTTTGTCGTTCAAAGTATGACGGGATGCATAAATACAGTCACGCAAAATAGATATACCAAAAACTGACTTAACAGTTAAAGTAATAATAATAAATAAAATAATAGTGTGGTTCAAAGTATGACGGGATACATAAGTACAGAGTCACGTCAAATGTATATCACAAAAAAGTGGGTTAACAGTGAAAGTAATATTAATAAATAAAATAATTTTGTCATTCAAAGTATGACAAGATACATAGGTACAGAGTCACATCATAAAATAATTTTGTCGTTCAAAGTATGATGGGATACATAAGCACAGAGTTACGTCAAAGAAAACACAGGGTTTGCAGCACGTCATGAGTATATTATCACCAAGCCCGCCAATAAAAGGATCGTTTTCATTCCATACTCCTGAGACATATTTTCGACTTTTACAACAAGATTATGTATGGATTCAATGCATTCTCGTAAAATTCAGGACCCCGAAAACTTTGATGAGTTATGCCGTTTTTAAATGACTTTTATAATATGGTTTAATGTTGTGCCGAGACACCATTGTTCCAGGTTAGATTGAGGGATCGCCTGCAGCATTCAATAAGTTTTGATCCTAATTCCAGAATCTGTACGTGATTCTGTGATTGGCGCTGCGTGCATAATTAAGCCCAGTAAGACCCCTTTTTGGCCCTAAAATATAGCTGTTTAACAAAATTCATTAAATGTAAAGTTTTAGCTATTTATTGGAAAGTAAAATACGTCTGTTCCATAAATATGGGCTGTTTTGGACAACACAATACACGTGTATCAGATACTAACATAATTAAGTCATGCTTAATTACTGAAATCTTAGAAATTTTAGCATTTGGGTTAATTTCTAGACGGTTTCCGTATAAATTGGGAAATTGCCACTTTCTAAAGAGTTAATTACCCAAACCAATTTTACGTCAAACATTTCGCCGTTATTATACAATAATAGGGAAGAAAACGGATAACAATAAAAATTATCATCAATCAGATAATTTCACCTCGGAGTAAAACTTAATTAAAGTATGCTAATAAGTCAACACTCGTTTTAAATTTCAGAAAGTTTTATCACCAAAAGAGGAATCTGATTTTCTGTTTCCCACTGACTTTAACACAATATTTACTTATGGTGTGCTGTTACACCACTGCCCCAAGTTTGAAAAATAATGGGAGGTGAGGTATTGAAATAAATTATACTGACAGACTTTAGAAACGCAACACTCGATTAGTGTTTTAGTTTTCATTTTAAAATACACATTACACGCATGAAATTATTATGATTGATCTTTGACGGAAATTCAGTTATTAATTTTTGTATTCAAGATGGAAGTATAATGAACAATAATTCAAAATGAATATAAGTCATGATTTGATGATAAAAAATAATCAAAATATGTGTTAAGTTCGTCAGTACATATTCAGGTTTTCTATTTGATTAGTGACATACGACATTAGTAACATATTTTAGTTACTATATTTCTATGTGAATAAACTCATCATAGATACCAGGACTAAATTTTATATATACGTTAGACGCGCGTTTCGTCTACAAAAGACTCATCAGTGACGCTCGAATCCAAAAAAGTAAAAAAAAAAAAAAAAAGCCAAATAAAGTACGAAGTTGAAGAGCATTGAGATCCAAAATTCCTAAAAGTGTTGCCAAATACAGCTAAGGTAATCTATGCCTGAGGTAGAAAAGCCTTAGTATTTCAAAAAATTCAAAATTTTGTAAACAGTTAATTTATAAATATAACAATATCAATGATAATTGATTTATATTGTGATAAACGAAATCAACATAGTATAGTTGCTACATATACATAAAAGTATGTAATTATAGTTTTGTAAATAAGCCCGTTAGTAAGGAAAAATATTTTATAAAATAAACATACCCTACATCAGTCACAGTCTTATATCACAGTCGTTGTTGTGAAGACATAATATATTTGAAACCATAGCTATGAAAAATGATGTCCGTTTTTTTTTTTGCTTATCATACAATGCGATGGTTTCCTTCTGGACACAGGGAAAGGACAAACACCGAGTAGTAATCAATTACTTACACAATCGGAATTTCTACAAGCAAAACGGTCGCTACAACAGAAAACTACCGATTTACGACTTGATTTGGACAAAACTATCGCGTTATTTGCAACTCAGTAGCTAAATAAATTTGACATTCTTGATACAAAATTGGCTTTTGTGAACACTAATGGAACAAACCAGAGCACTATGACTACGAATGAATATCGAGCCCTGGAACAAAAATTAAATGACGTGATAAATGATAACGCGGATCTGAAACGAGAAAACATGATTATGAAAAATGAAATGCACTGTCAGCCTTGAATAATACTTTATCTGAACATTCTCGAAAATTAGAGGACCTCCAACAACTAGGAATTATTCAGCTGTCACGCGAAATAAGCGCTTTACAACAAAGTGTCAAGTCTAACTCGGATAGCATTCAGTTCTTGTCTGTGCATGAACAGGCCCGTCGTCAGGATTTTCTTGCCCTGTATAATATTACCCCTGACTCGAATAGAAGGTTAAGTGAATTAGAAACTAACACCAGTGGTCGAATACTCTAACACCAAACATACACGAACAATCAGCTGATGAAACTGCAGACAACTTATAATGCCTCGTTAAAGGAAATAAGAAAAGCAGGGACTCTAAATGGAGAACAAGGTATTTAATATATAGATACCAAGAGTACATTTTGTCATGTTGCAGGAGTTCTTAAAGTTTGTAAATACATTTTTTTTTATTAGTGTAATTATTTATCAGACATCATTTACGGTAGTTTGATTCCAAGGTTCCGCATTAAAAGGAATTTACAAGCGTTTAGCATCTGGATAATTGTTTTGCCTATAATTAATTTCTTTTTTACATATGTTATCATCCTATTTATCCTATTCTTAATAAAAAAAATTTAACGAATTTTTTCTCAATTTTTTAACTTCTTAACAATATTTGCTATTTTGTCAAAAAAAATAAAATCCGGAGCCTCACTTTTTTGTAAAGCTACCCTTATATTCAAAAACTCTTATTCTGTCTTAGACATTTTTGTTAGAAACTGTTCAGTTATATTACATAAAAGTGTCATTTAGGTTTTTTCATGGTTATTGATTTCTGACGCAATATTGTTGATTTCTACTATGTGCTTTTCTAAGACTGAAAAGAAAATCCCGTGTAAATCAACAGTTAATTGAAAATCTAAAGTTAATATCAAATTCACATCGAAATTCAAATAAAGAAAACCGTATAACTACCAATGTAATAGTAAACAGGAAATATATCATCTTTGTTTATTTCAATGAGACATTTCTAGTACATTTATTTTCAATTACAATTTAAAATGGTGAGATATAATACATGATTATTATTTTTCAGTGGTTTTAATGGCACACGCTACATCTATATCTAGTAATGTCATCCAGTTCAATGATGTGTAATTAAGCTTTGTAATTAACAATTTAGCTACTTTTAAGAGCAATGGAAAATTTGTTTGTGAGAAGGACGGAACCTATTTAGTGTCTGTATCTTTGTCTATTAGATCTACAGACTCAGATGGAGCTTTTTTTTTGCATTCAACATAATGGAGCGCTGTATTCGTGTACAGAATCACCAGATGGGAATGAATGGCATAGCTATTCAACTACTATAGTTATGAATTTAAAGAAACATGACACTGTATGGGTAATTCAGAACTCCTCAGTGGAAAAATGACGTTATTCACATTTCATGATCATCAAAATATACTAGACTTTCATCTGTCAATAGTTTGATTCAAATAAATTTAAAAAGACTGCTGAATTGCTTTCATAAAACATTTCTGTTTAAAAAAAAAAGTTAAATAGTTAAGTTCAACGAGACAGCAAACCTACACCACAAATGTTTAGTTATTCAGATGAAATGTACGTGGATTTTGGAATTAGTCTTCTGATTTGCCGAAAGTTTTTTGTCTATCAGCTCAAAGACATACTATTGTTATGTGACCGTTACGTCATTAAAGTGTTTTATTAACCCCTTAAGATGGAATTTAAACTTTAATTATAAGGACTGAATGTTTATTGTTTTGTGTCTATTCGAAATAAAATAAACATATTGTGCACACTTCAAGATAACCCGATACGTCAAACGGATTTTGGTGTTACACAAAAAAATATATAATCTTTAAGGCTTGACTGTTAATTTTTTTCTGTCTACGACTAAATAACATCAAACATATGGTGCCGACTGTACAACGCGCTTAGATTAAATGTTTTTTGATCAAAACACAAACATTCCGTTTGGCATTAATTATCACTTATTTGTAAAAATTTGGCCTCTTATTTCAAAAACAATATTGCAATATTCTTGGGCAAGTTTGAAGATTATAAAACTATAAATCACATGCACATATGGGCGTTTTTCAATAAAAACGTATTTTCTTGTCCCAGCCTCTTTAAAAAAAATGTGTTTGATCTTTGCAAGTAATTGTTGTGCAGTCAGCACATTGAATTAGATTTAACATTTTAAAGCAAAGAAACAGTTTATTTTTAGAGGGATTGATAAGATATTGACTCCTGAATGGTCCAAAACAACCAAAATGGCATGTCCCTAGACCGCCTGTTCAACATTCATACTCTAAAATATCATAAAAAAATGAAGAAATAAATGTTATTTTTACTTTACATAATAGATATAGGTAGATGTGGTGTGAGTGCCAATGAGACAACTCTCCATACAAATAACAATTTAAAAAGTAAACCATTACAGGTTAAAGTACGGCCTTCAACACGGAGCCTTGGCTCACACCGAACAACAAGCTATAAAGGGCCCCAAAATTACTAGTGTAAAACCATTCAAACGGGAAAACCAACGGTCTAATCTATATAAACAAAACGAGAAACGAGAAACACGTATATATTACATAAACAAACGACAACTACTGTACATCAGATTCCTGAAAAATAAGTTCTTTAATAACTCAAAAGTATGTTCAGAGCCTACATATTTTAATAAACAGCTTTCAATACAGGATTTTTAATTTCAGAAGGTGTGTCCCTCACAAAATGTCCACTACGAAACGAAGTCATTAAAATTTGCCAATAAACAGTTTTATAAAATCAATGTAATTTTTGTTTGCAAGAGATATAAACATTAGGGTCTTACAAAAGAAGTGATGCTTTTATAACGCCAATTAAATTGTTGGTAAGAAAAATTGAGCACATCAAATGGACCAGAGTGATACCGTATTTTTGTTAATGTCCACTACGAAACGGGTCAAATCTCCTATCTGGTTTTAAAATTATGAACAAAATATCAGTGTACAGCTTAATAAATGCTTTGATGAATACAATAAGTCTTGTTACTATTGCAGTATAGGGATTGTGGGGAAAAAATTAAAACATGCGAATACGTCCCTTACGAAACGGTCCCCTACGAAACAAGTATGGGAGAAAAACGTTTCGTAGTGGACACTACCACTACTATGCAGTCTTTTTTTTAATCTTTTTTCAATTATATTCGTGCAAAACAAATAACAAGGGTTAGTTTCATGTAATTTTTATTATGTTTTTATTAATATATAATAGGGTTGATGTCAACTACGAAACTTTTTGTCCACTACGAAACGGTTTTGTCCACTACGAAACGCATCAAAATGTCCACTACGTAACATGAGTTGTTCCTTCATATGTGAAGTACTGTCTAATCTTTATCGATAAAAATGGTTTTCCAATTCAGGAAAACATGTGATTTTTCTAGTATTTAAAAGTAAACAAACTGGAATGTCTATAGGGAACATTTAAATTTGCAAAAAATATGTGTGTTTAGAAGAAGTTTCGTAGTGGACAAAAGTCCCCTACGAAACAGTACACAAATTATGAAAATAATATCATTTTAAAGAATATTTAAGATTGCACTTTTGGTTTACAAACAAGTCTACAATAGAGGTATTCAAAATAACTTGTGAAATTAAATTTTAGACCAGTTGATTTTCCATTTTTTTTAGGTCTGAAAGTTACGCTTTTATTGAAAAACGCCAATATAATAAATCAAGTATATAGGCGTCCAGTTTAAATTACGATTTTTTATTCACTGACAGAAGTTTCAATAGATATAGGAAGATGTGGTGTGAGTATGTACACTATATATACAAAAAAATTGCAATGCTTCTATGAGCGTTCGTTCTACCTCAATCTTAAAGTGTCAAATATCGCTAAACACTTGTTCTATCACATTATAAGAAGATGTTGTTGTAGATGCAGACAAAGCCGAACAACACCATTTTGTTCGCGTAATCTGGGAATGTGGTATTTGAAACCCAAGACTTGTGAAATCTTAGCCAGAACACTGATTGTAAAAGTGGTATCTATTTATACTATTCAAATAAATATCACTGATTAAGCTACTACAATAAATTGCGATTTCCAACATGATTCACCCAACCATATTATTGTGCACATCCCAAGTCATGAACCTCTTGTTTTTGTTACTCTTGTGTGCTTTTTTAAAATCTTGTTTTATTTGTAGTTTTGGGAGTTTAACGTGGCGTCCATTTCGCTTAATTTGTATACATTATTGTCAAAGGGTCAGCTGAAATCTTCATCTGTCTGAGAGATTTTCTTGCTGTGTCGAAGCTGATTTCTGCTCTTTGGTCGGGTTTACAACACATAATTTACACATTCCTCGTTTCCAATAGTCTAATAGTTATTATATGTTTTTCGATCACTTGGCTATTTTGAATATTAATTAAGGAAGAAATGCTGAGATCAGCATTTGAAAACTATGAACTACATACAATTAAAAAACATGATTTAACATTTTTAAATCCTAATATCATATTCCCAAGTCATTATTATTTTGTTAAAATTAAATACTTATATACATTTCTTTTAGTTCCGTCTTACTTTCCACTTCTTCGAAAACCAAATTCGTGTCCTCATCTACATTATTTCACTTTTAAATGGGATGATTGTTAAAGTGTGATTTGGTTTATCATCAAAGTGTTAAGGAATCAAAATAATAATTCATATTATGTTCTAGAAAACGTGTTAAACGTCATTATAGGATACAATTCAGAATAAACGCTGAATGAAAGATAAACTGGGTAAGGGTAGACTGTAGGTAAGATGCCGACAGAGTTAGAGTAGTACGTTTTCTTGCAAAACACGACACTTTCATTTTAAGGACATACGATACAGTTTTATTCCCGTATTTACATTTTGATAACAATTTCGATATAGAATATTATTTACCTGATAAAATCAAATATGTTATAAAAAATATATCTTCATGTGCTACTTTTTGAGTAAAATAAGGTCGACATTTTGTATATTTGCTCAAAATTCGGATTTGTGGTCGTATTTTCCCTATCGAAAGAAGTACATAACTTTTTTGTTTTGAAAGATAAACACAAATTGTTTTTTGTAAAATAATTTGTAGTTTCGGTATTTTATAAGTATCCTAAAAATTTACACCATTTTTTATTCAGAAATAACTCATATTTATCAAATGTTCATGAACGTAGAAAAAAACATCATTTTATGCTGTATATTTATCCAATTAAAAAGAAATTGCACTTTACGTTTTCATGAAAATTGGTACAAATAATCTTGTCGCGTAATCAAACCAAATGGCTTTTAAAAAAAGAGGGGTCCATGAACTCGTTTTCAAGTTAAACAAGTTTGAATGATAAAAATCAGTCGAAAACTGAATCTTTTTCCGATAAGTCATAGTTTAACGTCGCGAAAATAATAATTGACGTTAGCAACGTCATTACCTCTCCTGTAACTGTATCGTATGCCCTTAACGTTCCATTCTTACCGAACGTTGCTTCTTTTCTGAACTTCACCACAACCAAATAAACCTACACCATCGGTTTCTATTAATAATCAAGACAACGAAGTTATGCACACATACTTATTGTAAATATTGTGTTTATAGGTATTCTCTTAGTATGTTCTAACAGTGGTTAATACTAAGCCTCATAGACATTCTTCTTTGTTGATACAAGTAGAAATATATTTATTTGGGGGCCAGCTGAAGGACGCCTCCGGTTGCGGGAATTTCTCGCTGCATTAATGACCTATTGGTGACCTTCTGCTGTTGTCTGTTCTATGGTCAGGTTGTTGTCTCTTTGAAACATTCCCCATTCCTATTCTCAATTTTATGTTTAAAAATGTAATTTGTTTTATCTTTTTTGTCACAAGAAAGATAGTCTAGGAAATCTTCCTGTCTATTCATAGCAAAATTTAGTGAATGCTGCTGAATCACTTTTTCTTTTTCTGACTTAGATATAAAGGCATTGTCACAATTAGCTCAAATCATAAATATTTCATGTATTCATTTGCGAGTTGATGGAAGTATCTATACATGTTTGTACTGTTTTGGTGTTGAAACGCAACTTTTGATGTGCAAGAGTTGTTTACGACACGTTTACCTCTACTATATATCTTAACCTACAATTCAACATAGTGAAAAAGGTTAACACATCTTCTTATATGCAACTTGGTTGTGTTGAGAACTTACTTTTTACTAATCAAAGAGATAACCATAGCTTTCCTATTGTGATTATTTTTACTTTTTAGTATACAAAAACTGCAGCATACAGAATAGAATACGAAGGAAATGTTTCACAGGTAGCTCACTGAAAAGAATACGACCAAGGCAATCTATGCATATGGCTAAAATAACCTTAGTGGTTCGAACAATTCAGATTGTTATCAAAGAAAATTAAAACAAGTATAACAATATCGAGAATATTTCTCGTGTAAATACAAAGAGCTGAATACTTTTTGAGTGAAATCCTTGAAGACAATGTCACCCATCAATGGCACCGACTCAATGGTTGTTAAAACTGATCAACGATGTTTAACAGAGAGTAGGAACCCCAAACATATTGAACAGTGCAACAAACTACACCAACCAACAACTCCCGACATTTCTACAAACAAGACAAATAAGAATGGCCCAAGGCAAAAAGTTTAACAAACCTTCCTTCAAACATGACGTCTTTGCTTTTGAAAGATAGAAGGAATTCCTAAAATATTAAACAGTGCAACAAACTGCATCAACCATCAACTCCTGACTTTTTCACAAAAACTTTTCCACTCCCGACTTTTCGACAAACAAGAAAAAATCAAGATCGACCAAGGAAACAGGTCGTCAAACTTTCCTTTATGCAACACATGTTGCTGAGTTCATACAAAAATGACCTCTTTGATTATAAAAGATATAAAGTCAGAACCCCAAAATTTTGAACAGTGCAACAAACTACACCAACAATCAACTCACAATTTTTCCAAAAACAAGATGAAAATCGACCGAGAGGTCAAGAAATCTTCTTGTATACAACCAATGTTGTTGAGCGCATACACAAATAAAGTCTTTGCTTAAGATTGATATTAGGAATGCCAAAAATATTGAACAGTGCAACAAACTACACCAATCGTTAGCTCCTGACTTTTCAACAAACAAGAAAAAAATCAAAATCTACCTAGGCAATATGTCAAGTAAACCTTCAAATAGCAACACATGTTGCTGAGTGCATACACAAACTAACCTCTTTGCTCATTCACACAATAAACTTTAGAAACACAATTATATAAAGAGGCATATATAGTCCAAATATCAACAGGAGTACCCCCAGTTACTTGTAAATGGGGTAGAAAGTCCCCTACCTATTCGTGTAGCAGATTTGAAATATGCCCGCATCTGCAGAAGACTAGCTGAAATAGCTAGAACCCTTTGTTAAATATATAATGTGTTAAAAACAGAAATAAATATAAAACAACATGCTTAACAAAAATAATTATTTTTTATTCTGAACTTTAATTGAAGATGTGAGAAGGGAATGCACAATATGATTTATTGGCAAAACGTAAAGGAAAACAAAAAAATATAAGAATAGAGGAATATATTCAACAGTAAAGAATAAAGGAAAACAAAAAACTATAAGAATAGAGGAACATATTCAACAGTAAAGAATAAAGGAAAACAAAAAAATATAAGAATAGAGGAACATATTCAACAGTAAAGAATAAAAGACAATCAAAAATTAGAAATAGAAGAAATAGACAATACTGGGTGTTCTAAAAATATACAAGGAATATAAAAAAAAATAGAATACAAAATTAAAGAATAATGAAATAAATTACTAACCATTCAAACCCACGTATTTATTATTGAACTCGAGAATATTAAATGTTAAAGGCAAGTATGTATTCAAAATTATCAGGCGAACGGACAGAAGTAAAACGTAAAAACCTTTTTTCATTATTAAATAAATTGGATGCAGATCTTGCTGTTAAAAGATTTACCATAATTTTCTCCGGGTACAACTGAAAATGTTTATTCTTTTAATTCTATTTCTTAAAATAAACAACTTAGGACAAGTAGGAGTATAGCAATTATCAATCAAAATAATACGTCACTTTTAACCAATTATTATCTTCGAATTAATGACGTAACAAACAATTATAAATTGCAGATATGCATATATCACCTGAATAAGTTGATCTATTACAGTATTGAGACAGACTTCAGTCTATACGTGATTGTACAGTCATGTTGAGGATATCTATTCTGCTTGATATAATGTGTGTCATTATTCTTGTGGATTATGGGAATTCGCTTACGGTAAATGATATACTAAGTACTTAGGTTGTAGACTTATCAATCAAAGCATGACTATTTTCAAAAAATTATGAAATTTTGAATCAATGTAATTTTATTGAAACATTCAAAACTTCAGTTATAGGTGATATCTTCATTATCTTTAAACTATGCTTGACCTGTTCTTTTTGCAATATAATATGAACTCATTTCGAGGACCAAGCCATGCAATTAAAAAAAAAGTTTTTGAAGGATTGCTTTTGTATGTTTTGTTTATTGTTCAACTAAAAACTTCATCAAACAAAAAAATATGGTTGATGCACAAATGTTTATACAATGTAACAATTGCTTCAACTGTGTCGGTTTGTATGCATCCTTGTTTCATAAATATAAACTTTTAGATGTGAACGGTCCCGATGAAGGTAAACCAATAAATCGAGTTCAAAGTAACAGTATGTAAATCTTTTTTTAAAAGTATTTCGCAATCGCTATTAACCAGAAACCCGGTATTTCAGAGAGTTGCAACCAACTTAATTTTATCAATCTGTTTTTATTTTCGATTTGAGCATACAATCGTACAAAAACTTCATACTTTGTGATTTTACGGAAATAATTGCATTCATGGAAGAAATGACTTTCTAAAAGTGTAATTTTTGAAGATTAAATCTTTATGAAGACCCTTATTTTCTATTTTATTGATATTTTAAGTTTCTTAGTGATAAAACTCAGACTATTCGATATTCCGAATTGAGAAGTTTATTTTACAAACATCATCATGTCGCTGAATTATTTCAACAGAAGTCATGTTTTGTCATGTACAAAGGGTTTTGTTCTAAAATTCTAACGACTGAATGTGTTTTTTTTAAATTTAATCTGAGCACGTTGCACAAAATAAAAAATGATCTCTTCGGCAAAGCATGCGTTTCAAATGTGATTAAATAAATAATATTTGAACTCGGAGAAATAGTTTTGCGCTTAACTTTATCGTTTTATTTTGTGTTGTGATCATAATTTTAAGGGGCACTAGGTACGAGTGATATGTTTATGTTTATATCGCTTACTAGTACAATGTGTGCCATCATTCGCAATTAAGTGCCAGTGTTTTCTTAAAGTTTTACCCAGTTGTTTAACTCTAGGACTATGTAGTATATGATAATCGGATGTATTCGGAGTTTAACTTGATATGAGGAAAACAACTAAACAACAGAAACAATGAAGTGCAACAAAAAACAAACGACATTACAGTATACATTGAAACAAACTATTATATTACAACTGCGGAATTCCTGACTTGGTACAGGACATTTTATGAGAAATGGTGTGTTGAACCTGGTTTTGTGGCTAGCCAAACCTTGCGCATTATGGCAATGTAAAATGTATCGCTTATATGACAACATTACATGGCAGGAATACAGTACAAATAGAAGCAAAACACCCAGGACAAAGAAATGCACAAATAAATGATACAATAGAACATTTTTGACATGTAACGACAGAATAACAACGAATACCTAAAATTAATTTAGAACAGTACACAAAAACATCACACTATAATAGACGTTATGCACGGTATTTTGTCGCAAATAGTTATCAAAGGTACCAGGATTATAATTTAGTACCCCAGACGCGCGTTTCGTCTTCATAAGACTCATCAGTGACGCTCATATCAAAATATTTATAAAGCCAAACAAGTACAAAGTTGAAGAGCATTGAGGATCTAAAATTCCAAAAAGTTGTGCAAAACGTTTCGTTGAAAAAAAATTTGTGGAGTACCTTCTAAACTGATGTTATCAAATGAATACCATAAGATGAGGAAATCAAGTCTTGTTGTTTATAAGACCACTAATTTCGTAAGTATCATTCTTTTGTTTTTTATGAGATGAAACTGGCAAATGCAATTTTTTTCAATTTTATTTTAGTTAGATGCAATTGCAAACTTTTCTATTTCTATTATTCAGAATAAACATAAAAACATTAATATTTCTACATCGCATTGTATTTATTTCATAAAAATCGGTCATATTATTATTAACAATATTTTTCATATCTCGATTTTAGTTGAAATAATTTTTTGAGATAAAACTCACTTTTGTCTTATATCTGTATGTGTTTGTGCAAGTTTTAAAATACTATATTTGCAAGAGTAGTCTTTCTCTTTTTTTTAAGGACATAATTTTATTTACAATTTATGGTTTTTATTTTTATCTGAATGTTATTTTGATTCAGACTTTTTGAATGAACATTTGCCCGGCATCATTTTTACTGCCTAGACGGAATAGTGTATATTCATATGAAAGACACCGGTGTTCAGAAACGTCTAAATGACGCCCTTGGACATAACGGCTAGACATAGGGAATGCTTACTAAAAAAATTAAAAGGTCACGATGTTAGTTATTTTGCCTTTTTAATGAACTTGAAGTTTGTACCTTTTAAATATGTTAATTTAGTATTATAAATGCACATTTTCTATTTATATTACATACTTGGAAAAAAATAACGTTTGGACATAGTGGCTAGACATGCGATTCATAGAAAATATAGTTGCTCCTTGCGAAAGTTATTTTTACATTTGAAACTTTGAAAGAGATAATTTGTTTTCAGAAATTTTTACTGAGTATAGTTTCAATATGATTTAATAATATTATAGTGATAATTTTAGAATCCGAAACTTTGCATAATTTCCTCGCGCAAAGAAAGACGGGTTCATCGGTGTAATATTTTGTTGAAGACTTGCTTCAAATTTCGGCCAAATCCAAAAAAAGGATATGACGTCAGAATATAAATCTAGTAGAAAGTTGCTGACCACATGTCGCAGATTTCATGTATAAAATTACAACAGAACATAGGAACATGCATTTTATTCATTTGTAAATGTTACACCGGACAAGCAATTATCTAAGTAAAAATACAACTTGAGTGATCGATGAAATAAATGTGTGATACGAAAATTAAGGATTATGTACCTTTGTGTTGATTCAATGCTAAATATATGGAAATTTTATAGAAATCTACAGCCTTTATCCTTGTACTCTCATATTTGGCAATTTGATGACTGATAGATATAGAATTATTGCATACAGTGCTAGCATTGATTTCCTTAAAACAAGTTTATTAATGTAGTTATTGGTTAAAACAAATATAAATATGGACCAAATCAAGTACACTTTTAAGGTTGCGCTCGTCTTTAGTGACTCAGAACGAAGTGTTTTAGAATTTACAGGTTGCTTAGAACTTTTTGTAAAAAATTAACACTAGAACATCGATCATAGAAAATCAAGGGAGTAATTTATGTTTCAAATTTTATAACAAAAATCTCTGTATTAAATGCTGTGGATTTTCTATAAAAATCTTGATTTATATGCCACAAAGTCCTCTTTTTCTATTAAACGCAATGAAAACAGTAAAAAATAATGCTTTGCATCAAGTTTCCCTTTGGAATATGAACAAAATGGCCTATCTCTTTTACTTTGTTTTTAGTATTCATTATATCTGTAGTTTTGATACAATTGAAGTTTGAAAAGTTCGTACAAAAATGGCTACGGAATGGGCCATAAACCATAAAAGAAATAAGTTAAAACAAGAAACACATGTCATGAAGGCCTTTCTGTAGATATATACATGGTAATGGATTATATTTGTATAGGTGAATGATTGTTGTTCTAAAATCATATTATCACGCAATTTTAATCCGGACTCACTACCGTGCGTAACGTCATTAACGAACTGTGAGTCACACGAATTTACCAACGCCACAACAAGTGACTTAACAGGTAAAGTTCTACAAATTGAATATACATCAAGACTAGTTTAGTAATTGTATTATTTGATGCATGTTATAAGAATATTAATAAAGAATTGTGTTTATTACTGTGTAACTAATTGTTTAATCTGACAATGTCGGTTTTTATTCTAAATTAAAATGTGTGAAACAAATAAATCCTTTGCAAAGTTTGCATATAGTTGCATTTAACTTAAATCATATAAATGAACTGGTTGATTAATTATCTTTACTTTTACATACGAATAGAAAATAACAAAAATAATGTATAGCGACAATACAAAATCTATATCAGCTAAAGTTCAATGTCAGGAAATTATAAAAATTGACAAGTTTTTGTTGTGTTTTGTACACTGTTGCCGTGGCATTGCCATTATGATGACTTATGAATTCGAATGTCCCGTATATATCAGTCGCTTTTCTATTATTGTTTTTTTTATTAATCAGATATGATTTCATACGGAGGTGAAAAAAAAACCAAAAGCGATATTAAAACTCTTAAGTCAATAACGAAAATGGCCAAATGGTAAGCAACATTTATCAAACACGATAGAGAAAATCAAAGACCGAGCAACAAGAAAGCCAACTAAAACCGGAGATGATCGCAGTTGTTCCGGCAGGTTAAGTAGATCCCTCTCTGTTAGTGGCATTCGTAAGTTGACTTACTTTTTATCAATGTTGTGTTTTGTATCTTTTCAGTGTCCAAAACAAGTGCACGGTAAGATAACATTAGTTGTGCTTTTTACAAGTAACATATCAGCAAATAAATGAAATACTTAATAAATTAAGTGTTGTATTTTGTTATGTTTAATTTTCCATCTATGTTGTATTTATCGATGTGTGTGTGTCTGCTTTGTAAAGTAGTGTAAAAAGTTTAATGACCTTGGAAAAGAGTGACGAAAGATCCTAACTTAGCAGTCGAAACCAAACTGACAATGCATGTTGAAAAACAAAACAAAACATTAAAGTCATCTCTTTCAACTTGTACAGAGAAGCTCAACATTGGCACAACTTTAAGCAAAAAAAGATCACAAACTTGCTGAGGACAAATTTTCAATTGTCTACTTCTCATTCTTCATGTTTAAACTTTTTGTACTTGGTAAACCGGGATGTTACATTTTACAAGAACTGATGCACGTGATACATGAGAGCTAGAAGAAAAAAATTTCATGTTTTTGACACTATAAATAACTAATAAGTTAAACGGTTACGATCACGAAAAGAAAAAAAATGAGAATGGAAATAAGAAGTATGTCAAAGAGACCAAAGAGCAGACAGCAGCAGAAGGCCACCCATGGGTCTTCAAAACAGCGAGACAATCCCAAATCAGGAGGTGCTCTACAGTTGGCCCATAAATAAAATTGTGTACTAGTTCAGTAAACTCCAAACCATATAAATGAACTAAAATTTAAAAAAATACACATTTATTCGTTCATAGTGTGTTACTTTACGTTTTTGATTGAGTCAAGCCTTTCAATTGATATTTTATTGTGTGTTTTTCTATGTTGTGATGTTATACTATTGTTTCAGAAAAAGGGAGAAGGTATGATACCATCAAAATGTTTAATCCCGCTGCAAATGTTTGCATCTGTCCTAAGTCAGGAATCTTATGTACAGTAGTTGTCGTTTGTTTATGTAATTTTTACGTGCTTCTCATTTCTCGTTTTTTCATAGACTAGACCGTTGGTTTTTCCGTTTGAATGGTTTTACACTAGTAATTTTGGGGCCTTGTTGTTCGGTGTGAGCCAAGGCTCAGTGTTGAAGGCCGTACATTGACCTATAATGGTTTAATTTTATAAATTGTTATTTGGATGGAGAGTTGTCTCAGTAGCATTCTTACCACATCTTCCTATATCTATATACCAGACCAACAAAGTCCAGAGGCTCCTGACTTGGAACAGGCGCAACGATTAAACATGTTGTGTGAGATTTCAACCCTCTCATCTAGCAAATATAGAATGAAGAAACGTAAAACAATACGCACAGTAAAACTCAGCTTCACATAAGTCTGACTTTGATGTAATAATAGATTACTAAAGGAACTAAGCAAAATGATTATGATACATAAATGACAAAGGCTCCTAGTTGTTACTGACATGCCAGCTCCAGACCTCATGTATAGCTTATTTACTAATGCATGTAGAACAAGACTGTATTTAATTTGCTTGCTTTGCTTTTAAATCATACTACTGTAATTGGGATAATTTCCAATCAAATTTAAATATAATATACAGGTTTATCTATGCCTGAATATATATTGTTCCAAGATGTCAATTAAATTACAAACCTTCATAACAGGTTTATGCAAACAAAAAAAGCTAACCAAACAAAGTTTTACTCCACATGCCTTTGGAAAATAGCTTTAATATGATTGCACGATTATGTCTTCATCATATAAAAATCAAGTACAATATTTGCCGTTCGTGGTTTAGTTTTATACCGTCATAATATATATGAGAAAAACTTAACCCATATCTACATTTGTGCACGTCTGTCATAAATCAACTCCCTTTTACATTCAAAACATATGATAGTATGACATCAAAAGGTTATTCCGAGTCAGAATTATGGTCATTCGGAGAAAAAGTAGTGTAACAAAAGTACCGAACTTCGAAGAAAATAAAAAACAGAAAGTCACTTATCAAATGACAAAATCAAAATCAAAAACACATCAAACGAAAGAATACCAACTGTTATATCCTGATTTGATACAGGCATTTACCTATTATCAACAGTTTACATACTTGCATTGGTTAATTGGTACAAATATAGGTGTATCATTACACTAGCGGTCTGTTTCTCTCTGACGTTTATCTTAAGATACCTTATGATCTACCAGTTTATCGAATTTGATACATTGATTGAGATTGGATGCACATGGCTGGCTACGCAGGCATAGCAGGAGATTTTTACTCTGTCAACGCATCAGTTGCATTGGTTTTGTTGGTTATTCGAGATCAGCCATGGTTGTTTTTACCTAGATTTATCATTTTTAAATCAACGCACGAGATTTGACCAATGGTAAACTAATTTTTTATTTAATTTCAACCATAAGTCAGCGCATTACTAACATTATTTATTTGATGTGTTTGAGGTTTAATTTTTGTCAAAATAGGTGATAAAAGGAACTAAGCAACACGACAATGATAAATAGATGAACAAAGGACTACTTGCAGTTACTGACATGCCAGCTTCAGACACAGATTTGAACAGTAGTAAATAACTCTTCCTTTAATTTTGACCAGAAGTTAGCGCATTATTAACATTATTCGTTTGATGTGTTTGAGCTGTTGATTTTTTCATTTGATTAAGTTTTTTCATTTTTTGAATTTTCCTCCAAGTTCAGTATTTTTGTGAATTTTCTTTTTATTACTGTTATATCCGCATGTCACAGATACCATACATACTGGTACCTTCAATAAAAAACCAGTTATTTTTCAAAATCATGTTAAAACCTATGATCAGATGTTTTTTTTAACCCTTACATAAAAACATGTTACAATCATCTGTTAGGATTTAAAGAAAATTAAATATCCTAAATTGTTAAAGGATCGATGAATTACAATATTTCTTCTATGTAAGATTTAAACAGCTAATATATACTTCTTCTTATATTTGTACAGATTCATCGAATTACATAGGCTGTTTTGCGAATTATGATTTTGCGAATTATAATTATGATAGAATTTTTCAACACCGTTATAATGGAAATGGATATCATCCTAAAATGGAAAACAGTAGATGCATACTTTACTGTAAGGAAAAGGGCTACAATTATGCCGGTACGGCGGTATGTAAAATAATCACATAGTTGAATTTACGTATTCTCAAGTTTTTTTACTTACATTTGAAATGAAACAATTTCCGGTTCCTACAAGTCAAAAGCTACTAATCAGCAACATTTTGACTCTTATATATCCAATATTCATCGCTGCATTGCTAACTCTGTTTTTAAACTATGTAAACATATTTTCAGGTGATATGGGAGTCTAAATTAAAAATTATAACATTTGTTCATACTTTGCAAAAAATGTAGTATATTTTGATATATGTTCAAAAATATTATTTAAATGATAGGTCACCGCGCATTTTCTTAAGCTACTGGTTGTGACAAAATGACACATTTTTTATGTATTATACAGGAAGAAGCACCTTTAAGTATTAAGATGCTAAACTATATTTATTAATGATAAAAATGTAAAAAAAAACTGAGGAGGATGCTTTTAGTAAATGCTGTTAGTATATCAAAAAAAAAGATAGGGTCACTGTGTGTTTTTTTTCAGACTAAAATACAAAAGAGCAAAATTCCATGTAGATTCCTTCAGACAATGCACTATTTCAGAGTTACCTTTCCTTAAAATGCCAATTTAAAAATATTGCAAATCAAACAGAATTAATCAATACTTGTTAAACAATTAATATTTATAAGTTATAATCTTAAAATTTTGTTCTTTTAAATTCACATCTGCCTAACTTGATATGACCTCAGATTCTCTGGATTTTACAATCCTATATAGCGACAGACACCCATAACATTTTAAAACTTCTTTCTAATTTACAACATTTTTTGGCATATGTTTTCAAAGGGAATCAGGTCCCAAATATTCTTCAAGTCATATAGATCGAGTTTTTTGTTGTTGTAATTTTGATGTTATTGAATAGTTGAACCAAATAAATGGATGCAAATTAACATAATTTGTGTTTAATTTGAAGTTTTATATGACAATACATATTGGAATATAATTTTGATTATGGAAAAAACACATAAAATTTCCATGACAATTTTGGTTTATGTTAATATTGTCATTCAGGGAAACAAATGTCTGGTGAGAGTAAACTACATAAATGTTAATGAAAAGGCACAATATCAGCAAAATACGTTAAACGACATTGCACTTGTAGTAGTGAATGTGAGTACGTAACATGATTTAAATGTTTTTGATATGGTTTATCAGTTCAAGGTAGTTTTCATCATTGTACCATAAATTGTAACTAATTGCTTAATAAGAATTCCCATTATAAGTACAGCAATATCATACTCATATAGAACCCCTTATTGTATATCTTGTTTTTTGCCACTAGACTTTTGAGGCAACGCATGGTCTTCCTATTGAATCCCTTCTTTTTTCGTCATAATACGTCATGCTTCCTACTATGGATTCCTTTGGACAATATCTTGTGCCACTTGGTATCTTTCTGATTCTAGACTCTATTAGGGGTATTCCCCACTTGTAAGCATACTATGTCTAATGACTGAAATAAGAAGTCAACAATACATATATCAAATCGTATATACAAATACTTCTTTTTGAATATAAAAAAGATGTGGTTTGATTGTCAATGAGACTACTCTCTTCAAGAGAACAACATGACACAGAAATTAACAGCTCTATACATATAATTAGTAGCAAATGAAGTTACCTTCTCTCTTGGAGTTAAATTAATATGTTTGTCTATATCCTTTCTACATGTATTTGGGTTTTGTCTAGAGATCTAGACTAAACATCGACGAAGCTAGGCGTGATTTTTTATCTATAAAATTTGCTAATCAGAAAATCCAGGATCTCTTCCGGTTTTAGTTATGGGATTTTGAAAGTTACAAGTACTAGCACATTCTTCAATGTATCTCTTATATTCAATAGGATGACCACATGTGCTATTGTGGAACCAATTCTTTCCTCAATAGAACAAAGACTGACGATTATTATCTTCCAAGCTCCGACTGTTTTATGCATTGTAGAGGTGATTCAACACAATTTTGTGGAGGAAGTGGAATAATGTCTGTGTATGAAACAGGTATTTCTTAATAAGCTTTAGATATTCAAATATTTTAGACTCAAGCATCACTGAAGAGACATTGATTTTCGAAATGCGCATCTGGTGCCAAAACAAAAATGGGTACCGTTTATATGAGTATACTGATCTATATATAAAAAAAGAGTGTGTATCAGTTTAATCATGTTCACCAGGTTATTTGAAGAGGGTGTTAACGATCAAAATATGCGGTTTAAAAATCTCCATGTTGGATATTTATTTTATTTTCGCATAAATGATATATATTTGCTAAACTCAGATTAAAGTTAGTCCCTTAAATCGACGTCCAGATCTGACGTCACATTTTCATATCATTATTCAAAAATTTAAAACTATATTCAACTTCCAATGTGACGTCATTTGTTGCAAAAACAAACCGACGTCCAGTCGTATATATAATATAACAGTACAACATGTAAACCACATAATTAGCAATACCAACGATTATTAATGTATACTTTAACTTATCAAATTTGACTTTCAAGTTCAATGATGTTTGATTGCAGATTCCATGTATCTGATTTAAGTTTAATGGATCATACAAAACCAACTATGATAATATGTTTTGAAAAACAAACATGCAAAAAGTGATAGCTGCAGGAAAAGAATGTTATAAATTATGTGATTTTAAGTATCATTTTTTATTAACTGCATTATTTTTCTGTCGCCACAAAACCATGCAGATCAATTTTTAAAAATCGTCTAAATTGAAAAAAAAACCCAGTGCAACGACCTTGATAAATGAAATAATATTATGTATTTTTTAATAGGGTTTCATTCTTTGAACATTCAAAATACCGTCTACAATGCAGTTGCAAAAGACTATAAGCTAACAACACAGACTAGGAGAGTAATACGAATAAGCAGCGTGTCACACTGTGCATTGCATTGCTTATCCACCACTTCCTGCCGAGCTTTCGAAACGTGTATGGATACTGCGGAATGTAGATTGATATTTGACTATGAAGAATTGTGCGATGGTATCCAACATGAGGTTAGATACGTTATTTATATGTTGCAATAGATGATATCAAGTTTGGATGTAACGCGTCTTCTGGTTGGCTGAGAGTGTTTTGTCTATCAGCTCATAGACATAATTGTGTCATGTGACTGTAACGTCATGAATGTTTTATCATGTTGTAAACCATCTTTAAAATTGAATTTAGAATAAAATTATAAGGAATGACTGTAATATTGTGTCTGTCTATTCGAAATAAAATTTAGATGTGTTGCAAAGTTTTAAATGACCCGCTACGCGGATTATTCAGTGCGCACCACATTTTTTATGTTATTTTTTATAGACCAAAAAATATTACAGCTATTGCTTAAATGTAAACACAATCTCCTTGCATTAGAGTGAATGATAATTATTCCTTTTATTCTTCTAGGTTCGTATAGAAATTTAGAGATGTTTAACAAGGATTTCTTATTTATTTTGAATTTCTTCGCAATGTTTTAGGTTGTTATTACAGAAACAAGTATATTATATATATTATATCATTTTTTGAGGTTTTTTTTTGTCACTGTACTGATCTCTTCAGTACAAGGAGGGTGCAAATAAACAAGGAAAACTAATCAGGGTTTATAACAAATCGATATTTCTTTTCGAACACAGAAAATCAGATCAAAGATTTAAAAAATAATACAAATTGTAAAAAGATAATGTTAGTGATGATGAAAATAGATATACATGTAGCTTCATGTTCTATGACTTTTAGTATGAAAATCATTCAAGCTACTAATGAATTGTGTAATGTTAGAATTCTTGATTTCTGTATTCTTTGTCTTTACACACATTCAATGTTATAAGCTTAGGTTTAATGAATAAAACTCGAAACAAATTTTTAGAATTATAAATTCCCATAAAAATTATTAACAGGGAATCAGGATCAAGTACTTGCATCTCATATATCTCAGCGAATCTGATTTGCTACTACAACAATTATAAGGGCATGCATTAAATTAATTTCCATTTCCCGATATTTACACAGATAAAAAAAGTTCATCATCGGATCCATAGTTACTATTTGAGTTTTCTCATTGTCTACTTTACTTTTCTAAACAGAAACATTCACACTGCCTATCCGTATGGCATTAACATATCTCACCTAAGCTGGAGGTTAACACCAATAAAAAGTAAGTATCTAATCAAATGTCAAAATCAAATGATAAAATACATAAAAAAATGACTTGCTACAGGCATTTTCAAAATTAGAAAACGGTGGATTGAACGTGGTTTGATAGCGCTAAACCTCTCACTTGTATGACAGTCGCATCACATTCCATTATATTAACAACGATATAAGATTGCAGTACCAGAAGTTTGTACCAAGTTGGATAGTACTTACAATAAAATTAAATCCATGAATTGTATGTTGTGATATGCATTACAATGATCAAACGATGAACAGAAAGAGATAGAAGGTGTATACAATGGGACAGCAAACACACCATCAAACAAAAACATTGGATAGTACTCACAATAAAATAAGTTCCTCTTAATGTATGTTGTGATATGCTTTACAATGATAAAACTATTAACAAAAAGACATGGGAGGTATATGCAACTGGGCAGCAAACAAACCACACACAAACACAAAAACAGATCATATTTGAGTTTCCTTTCTCTTCTAATTAAGAAAAGTAATTCGAGTTCCACTGATGAGTCTTGTGTAGACGAAACGCGTGTCTGGCGTACAAAATTATTAGCCTGTTAAATTTGATGGGATATTAATGGAGATTTTACAAACATAATTCCTTCTGTTGTTTTTACACATAAATACAGGCAACACTAGTATACCGCTGTCATTAATCGATTTAGAGAAAACAAATCCAGGTTACAAACTAAATCCAAAGAAAACACACCAACTATAAGAGGAAAACGATCCGTATTCTGTCTGTGAGAATAGTAAAAGATATCAGATTTTTAATTCAATTTAAGTTATGCAGGATGACGATAAGATTTCAATTTAATTTAGAAGAAGAGTTTTCAAAAATAAAAGCATCAACTTTAATTTTCAATGAAATTATGTTGTGCATTGATTGTTTTTTTTCTTTTTATCTTTAAACGGAAACAATAATAAAACAAGGTATAAATGAATTCTATTTGGAAACAAGCATAATGGAAACACGACATTAAACAGTATATAGAATGTACAGATACTCATCACATGCATTCTTTACCACGGCAGTTGATAAGCTTCTTACATTTTGACATCTCGAAAACATGCTCTATCTATTGTTTGTCTGTAATATCTACTTCCGTCATATTTGATGCCTGACATTTATTGCCAAGTACAACAATAATGTGGAACATCAGCTCTGATTGATGACTTAAGCTTTCTTTCAGAATAATATGAATAAGTACACTAAGTCTTGTAGTACTTAACTTTTTGTATTGTGTTGCATAATGTGGACGTTTCCAAATTTGGGATGACGTTAACTAACTGTAAAAGGAAAAAATCTATGTGTACTTTTTTTGATCATTATTTGTTTCAGCATTATCAACTTCATCCATTATTATGATTCATGATCTATTTCTTATACTTTTATGTGTCATTTTGGTCTCTTGTGGTCAGTTGTCTCATTGGCAATCATACCACATCTTCTTTTTTTTTTTAAATTTACCGCAGGGTTTGTTACTCATGATGTGTGGAAGCAGTATAATGTGTCCCCGTGCCTGTAGTGTATGCCCTTATATTTGTACAGTCAGCGTTTTGTTGGCTTGTTAGAGAGCTGTCTACTTATTCCATTATCATGATTGAAGTTCTATTTTCTTAACTTTTCTGTGGCATTTTTTGTCTCTTGTGAAGAGTTGTCTCATTGGCAATCGTACCATATCTTCTTTTTTATAGGCTTAAATATGTGACTCTAAACGCGTGTTTTGTAAATAAATGACTCACCAGTGACCCTCTCATCAAAACTCGTAACGACTAAATACAACACAAAGTATAAGAGCAACTTTATTCATCTGCTGACCTATTTAGTCCTTTATTCGGACGTGGGATACTGTATAAAGAAGGTTCTCTAATGCAAGAGAACAAAAAACGGGCCTATTTATTTCATTGCACTTTTGAGAAGCTAAACATTTATGAAATTAAACTTTTTTACTTAACCTGATTTTTGGGTTATATGACTGTAAAAAAAACGGAGGAGAACAAATCATATGGTGGTGCACTCCTTTGTTTGCTACGACGCTTTGAAGGTACCCAATTTTGATGAATTTCCCAAATCATCAATTTTTACCTTTTTTGGGGATTTAATCGTGAAAAAAATCCACAGTTCCACCATTAAAATTTTTGCTATGCATTCAATAAAGATGAAGGCGACTAATCTGAATAAATTCAACTAAACAAACTATAGTTAACGTTAATATTAGAAAGTTTTATCACATTTTAATGTTTTTTTATGTAAAATTAACCATGCTGTCATTTTTGTAAATTTGTGATTTTTCTCTATTTTAAGAACAAAATGCATAATTGTTCAACTTATTAGTTATAAATGATTAAAAAGAAAAACACACATCTAAAAAGTTTGAAAAGAAAAAAAGTGATATGGGATGTACATGTTTCTAGTAAAATCATATCTTGTGCCCATCACCCATTTTCTAACAAATTTTGTCTAAAAGGACTGACTTAATTGGTTATACAATTTGAAAAAAGTTATTACTCAAAAACTATATATTGTAAATACACAATTTTTTTCACAGAGTTAGGTGTTATTATAAAAAAATTTAAATTCCTTGATATTTTCCACTTGTATCACATGTTTTGGAAATATTTCCAGAACAAGATTTTAACGAGATTAAAACGTCAGAAGAATATATCCTTACATTGATAGTTAAGAAAATAATGACTAGATTCAAAGATTCTATCCAAATGAACTGGAAAAATGGATATTTAGTACATTAGATACAGTACAGGATCATGAGAATGTTTCATATGTTTATACAAGTTATAGTTTGTGTTCTATAAATCAACAGGTTAAAGAAGTGTGTTTGTCATTCACTAAATTTGAATAATATATAAAGAGTAAGAGTTTTTAACAATACGACAGCAATGCTATAACACATAGAAACAACGAATTTTAAAGTAGATTTACAGTTTTCAAGACTATCAAGTGGTATATATAAGTTTGTTACGAGTGTAAATCCCAAATGTAAGGATCGAATAAGTAGTCAATTTTACGTCAATGGTGACTTATCATATGAATGGATTAAGTGTTGTGATTAATAAGAAGATACCGTGAAATAATAGGTATTGATTGTCTGATAAATGATTATATTTTCTACGTTTATTTAATATCTATCTGTTATTTCGGTGCATAACTATGTCTTTCCACTTTTCTGTGGAAAGACCTATAGTTTTTCTACTGATTATTTTTTTCTTCCGCCTTATTTTGTTCTTGGGATAAATATTTGTTTCGCAATATGTCGTTTAGATATTTGGTATATGATATTGAACGGTTTATGCGCTTTTGAAATTTACCCTGTGTAACCGAATACTTTTCTTTGTAGGAGTTATCTCCCCAAACACGTTTTTCCTTTTGTCCACTACTCCTTCGCAACCGTAAAAGATTACGACAAATTTATTTTGACCAAAGCAATATGAACACTCCATATGAGAGTTATTT
The DNA here is from genome assembly GCF_963676685.1 of Mytilus edulis. Taxonomy (NCBI): domain Eukaryota; kingdom Metazoa; phylum Mollusca; class Bivalvia; order Mytilida; family Mytilidae; genus Mytilus; species Mytilus edulis. The sequence continues at coordinate 32,603,631 of NC_092357.1, read as the reverse complement.
CCCCTTATACATTTCATACAAAAAGTAAAATCACAAAAATACTGAACTTAGAGGAAGATCAATTGGGAAAGTCCATAATCACATGGCAAAATCAAATAACAAAACGCATCAAAAACGAATGGACAAGATCTGTCATATTCATGACTTGGTACAGGCATTTTCAAATGTAGAAAATGGTGGATTAAACCTGGTTCTATAGCACTAACCCTCTCACTTTAATGACAGTCTCATCAATTTCCGATATTTTTACATTGATGCGTTAAATAAACAGACACAATAAATAAAATAGTCAAAATATGGGTACATCAGTCATCATCGTTTAACCAATTTAAAAGGAACAATTTAACAGAACACAAAAACATCTACTATCTACGAACACATTTATTGATTTGAGTGTCTGACGTCAGAAAATTTTATACGTCACATAAATTTGTCGTTCAATGTGCGTATAAACAATTTTAAAATTTTCATGGGAATGTTAGCATACAGGGATAAAAAATCAAAAGTATGTAAGAATAAATTTAAGAAATAGACCGAAATTTAAACTAGTCCAAAAGTTATATATAGAATTTATAAGAATTCAAAAATAGTTAATTCCACTACGCGATTGAATGATTTTGACGTTTGTGGTTCAACGTATATTGTAATTCATAATAGAAATATATCATAATGACATATAATAGAACAATATCATATTGACGGGATCTTTTAAAGTACAGAGTCACGTTATAAGAACAAACGAAATACAAAAAGTCGCAAATACAAAACAAACCACAAAAAAATGAAAGCCAATACAAACACATTGACGAGATGCATAAGTACCGAGCCACGTGAAACGGATATCACACGAAACCATTCAACAGTAAAAGTAATATTAATAATAGAACAAAGACAAATGAAAGAACTATAAAACACGTTGTAAAGATGATAAACAACATCAGTACGCAGAATCTATACATCAAGACCATCGTGTATTATTTGAGAAGTTGATACGGAATATTTATCAACAAGGTCTTGGTACCTTCCGATGAACTTTTTTAGAAAAAGAACGAGACGTTCTTTGACATACCCCTGTTTCATCAACTTTCTACTCAGACACTGATGACGTTTTACAAAGTCTGAGTAGGAGCTGCAAGATCTTGAATATCGAATAAGTTGGGACATATATATCCCATATGCAGGTGAAGTTGGTATATTGCTACTAAGGTGGGGGAAATTTATAATTTCAAAATTAAAATCGTCTCGTTTGTCATAGATTCTGGTACTGAGATGACTGTGTAAGTCAAATTCGAGATATAAGTCTAAAAATGAGGCGGAGGAAGCCGTGTCTGTTGTTTCTTTAATCTCTAGTTCTGGGGGATATATTAATGGAACCCAATCAGAAAAGTTCGGATTGTTTATGGAAAGAACATCATCAATATATCTGAAAGTGAAATTAAATAATCTGGCTTCTTTGATTCTCTTGTTTTTAACAAGTGTCTGGAGGAACTCCGATGCATATGAAAATAAGAAGAGGTCGGCAAGAAGAGGCGCACAGTTTGTTCCCATAGGAATGCCGACAATTTGTTGGAAAAGTCTACCTCCAAACTCAACAAATATGTTGTCGATAAGAAACTCCAGCATACTGACCACTTGTTCTTCTGTGTAGCATATTTTACCTTTTTGTTTGTCACTATTTATACGAAATATGCCTTATGAAATCCCAAAGTAATAAATTTATAGCGTATGCTACCATTTTTATGTTGAAAGGCATTGTGGATTGTTTCTTTTAGGCGATTTTTCAATTTCACATGGGGAATGGTGGTATACAGGGTTGAAAAATCAAAAGTTTTGATGGAACTAATTTCAGAAAAAGACCGAGATTTACAATTGTCTAGAAGTTCTTTAGAATTTTTAAGAATCCACATATGGTTAATACCACTACGCGAGTAAACAGTTTCACTGCGGACAGAATTTTAGTCAATCTAATGGACAATTCTTTAGTGGAACATGAAGATGAGCCAGCAATATACCGTTGTTTGTACGGAATTTTATGAAGCTTTGGTATCCAATACAAACAAGGTAAGTCCTCCGATTTGGTGTTCAATGCAATGTTTATTGAAGCCATGAAGGACTTATGATTTGCTAAAATCTCATCCTTGTCAAATGATATGTCTTTGTATGTGGGATTACCTGAGTGCTCCTTTATACCCAATTCTTTTACAAGACATTCGTAGTAATACGATTTACATACAAAGACAATATTATTTGAAGCTTTGTCCGCAGGATACAATTCGGAAATTAGTATGGCGTTCATTATCACTGAACTAGTATATATTTGTTTAGGGGCCAGCTGAAGGACGCCTCCGGGTGCGGGAATTTTTCGCTACATTAAAGACCTGTTGGTGACCTTCTGCTGTTGTTTTTTTTCTATGGTCGGGTTGTTGTCTCTTTGGTACATTCCCCATTTCCATTCTCAATTTTATAAACTATGTGATTTTAAGTATCATTTTTATTAACAGCATTATTTTTCTGTTGCCACAAAACCATGCAGATCAATTTTTAAAAATCGTCTAAATTTGAATAAAAAATATGAGTGCAACGACACTGATAAATAAAATAACGTTATTTCTTTTTTAATAGGGTTTCATTCTTTGAACATTCAAAATACCTTCTACAATGCACTTGCAAAAGACTATAAGTTAACAACACAGACTAGGAGAGTAATACGAATAAGCAGCGTGTCACACTGTGCATTGCATTGCTTATCCACCACTTCCTGCCGAGCTTTCGAAACGTGTATGGATACTGCGGAATGTAGATTGATATTTGACTATGAAGAATTGTGCGATGGTATCCAACATGAGGTTGGATACGTTATTTATATGTTGCAATAGATGATATGAAGTTTGGATGTAACGCGTCTTCTGGTTGGCTGAGAGTGTTTTGTCTATCAGCTCATAGACATAATTGTGTCATGTGACTGTAACGTCATGATTGTTTTTTCATGTTGTAAACCATCTTTAGAATCAAATTATAAGGAAGAACTGTAATATTTTGTCGAAATAACATATAGATGTGTTGCACAACTTTAAATGACCCGCTACGCGGATTATTCAGTGTGCACCACATTTTTTATGTTATTTTTTATAGATCAAAAATATTACAGCTATTCCTTAAATGTAAACACACTCTCCTTGCATTAGAGTGAATGCTCTGAAACCATGATATAATTATTCCTTTTACTATTCTAGGTTCGTATAGAAATTTAGAGATGTTTTACAAGGATTTCGTATTTATTTTGAATTTCTTCGCAATGTTTTAGGTTGTTATCACAGATACAAGTATATTATATATATTATATTATTTTTTGAGTTTTTTTATCACTGTACTGATCTCTTCAGCACAAGGAGGGTGCAAATAAACAAGGAAAACTAATCAGGTTTTATAACACATCGATATTTCTTTTCGAACACATAAAATCAGATCAAAGATTAAAAAAATAAAACAACTTGTAGAAAGATAATGTTATTGATGATGAAAATGGAAATACATGTAGCTTCATGTTCTATGACTTTCAGTATGAAAATCACTGAAGCTACTAATGAATTGTGTAATGTTAGAATTCTTGATTTCTGTATTCTTTGTCTTTACACATGTTCAATGTTATAAGCTTAGGTTTAATGAATAAAACTCGAAACAAATTTTTAGAATTATAAATTTCCATTAAAAATTATTAATAAGGAATCAGGGTCCAGTACTTGCATCTCATATATCTCAGCGAATCTGATTTGCTAATACAACAATTATAAGGGCATGCATTATATTAATTTCCATTTTCGGATATTTACACAGATAAAAAAACTTCATCATCGGATCTGTTACAGAGTTACTTTTTGAGTTTTCTCATTGTCTACTTTACTTTTCTAGAAAACGGAAAGTATGTAATCAAATGTCAAAATCAAATGATAAAATACATCAAAAGAATGAACATATTTCTGACTTGCTACAGGCATTTTCAAAATTAGAAAACGGTGTATTGAACGTGGTTGTATAGCGCTCAACCTCTCACTTGTATGACAGTCGCATCAAATTCCATTATATTAACAACGATATAAGATTGCAGTACTATAAGCATGATAAGTTTGCACCAAGTTTGATAGTACTTACAATAAAATTAAATCCATGAATTGTATGTTGTGATATGCATTACAATGATCAAACGATGAACAGAGAGAGATAGAAGGTGTATGCAAGGGGACAGCAAACACACCATCAAACAAAAACGTTGGATACTACTTACAATAAAATAAGTTCCTTTTAATGTATGTTGTGATATGCTTTACAATGATAAAACTATTTACAAAAAGACATGGGAGGAATATGCAACTGGGCAGCAAACAAACCACATACAAACACAAAAACAGATCATATTTGAGTTTCCTTTCTCTTCTAATTAAGAAAAGAAATTCGAGTTTCACTGATGAGTCTTGTGTAGACGAAACGCGCGTCTGGCGTACAAAATTATTAGCCTGTTAAATTCGATGGGATATTAATGGAGATTTTACAAACATAATTCCTTCTGTTGTTTTACACATAAATACAGGCAACACTAGTATACCGCTGTCATTAATCGATTGAAAGAAAACAAATCCAGGTTACAAACTAAATCCGAAGAAAACACATCAACTATAAGAGGAAAACGATCCGTTTTCTGTCTGTGAGAATAGTAAAAGATATTAGATTTTTAAATCAATTTAAATTATGCAGGATGGTGATAAGACATCAATTTAATTTAGAATAAGACGTTTTAAAATGAAAGCATCAACTTTAATTTTCAATGAAATTATGTTGTGCATTGATTTTTTTTTCTTTTTATCTTTAAACGGAAACAATAATAAAACAAAGTATAAATGAATTCTATTTGGAAACAAGCTTAATGGAAACACGACATTTAACAGTATATAGAATGTACAGATACTCATCACATGCATTCTTTACCACGGCAGTTGATAAGCTTCTTACATTTTGACATCTCGAAAACATGCTCTATCTATTGTTTGTCTGTAATATCTACTTCCGTCATATTTGATGCCTGACATTTATTGCCAAGTACAACAATAATGTGGAACATCAGCTCTGATTGATGACTTAAGCTTTCTTTCAGAATAATATGAATAAGTACACTAAGTCTTGTAGTACTTAACTTTTTGTATTGTGTTGCATAATGTGGACGTTTCCAAATTTGGGATGACGTTAACTAACTGTAAAAGGAAAATATCTATGTGTACTTTTTTGATCATTATTTGTTTCAGCATTATCAAGTTCATCCATTATTATGATTCATGATCTATTTCTTATACTTTTATGTGTCATTTTGGTCTCTTGTGGTCAGTTGTCTCATTAACAATCATACCACATCTTCTTTTTTTTTAAATTTACCGCAGGGTTTGTTTCTCGTGATGTGTGGATGCAGTAGAATGTGTCCCCGTGCCTGTAGTGTATGCCCTTATATTTTTACAGTCAGCGTTTTGTTAGCTTGTTAGAGAGCTGTCTATTTATTTCATCATCATGATTGATGTTCTATTTTCTTATACTTTTCTGTGGCATTTTTTGTCGCTTGTGTAGAGTTGTCTCATTGGCAATCGTACCATATCTTCTTTTTTATAGGCTTAAATATGTGACTCTAAACGCGTGTTTTGTAAATAAATAACTCACCAGTGACCCTCTTATTAAAACTCGTAACGACTAAATACAACACAAAGTATAAGAGCAACTTTAATCATCTGCTGACCTATTTTTTCCTTTATTCGGACGTGGGATACTGTATAAAGAAGGTTCTCTAATGCAAGAGAACAAAAACGGGCCTATTTATTTCATTGCATGATCCGCACTTTATATGATGTCTTTAAGGATGTGCACCTCAGAGGAGCTAAACATTTATGAAATTAAACTTTTTTACTTAACCTGATTTTTGGGTTATATGACTGTAAAAAAAATGGTGGAGAAAAAATCATATGGTGGTGCACTCCTTTGTTTGCTACGACGCTTTGTAAGTACCCAATTTTGATGAATTTCCCAAATCATCGATTTTGACCTATTTTGGGGCTTTAATCGTGAAAAAAATCCACAGTTCCACCATTAAACGTTTTGTCATACTTTCAATAAAGATGAAGGCGACTAATCTGAATAAATTCAACTAAATAAACTATAGTTAGGCGTTAATATTAGAAAGTTTTATCACATTTTAATGATTTTTTATGTAAAATTAACCATGCTGTCATTTTTGTAAATTTGTGATTTTTCTCTATTTTAAGAACAAAATGCATAATTGTTCAAGTTCTTAGTTATAAATGATTAAAAAGAAAAACACATATCTAAGAAGTTTGAAAAGAAAAAAGTGATATGGGATGTACATGTTTCTAGTAAAATCATATCTTGTGCCCATCACCCATTTTCTAACAAATTTTGTCTAAAAGGACTGACTTAATTGGTTATACAATTTGAAAAAGTTATTACTCAAAAACTACATATTGTATATACACAATTTTTTCACAGAGTTAAGTGTTATTATAATTTTTTTTAAATTCCTTGATATTTTCCACTTGTATCATATGTTTTGGAAATAATTCCAGAACGAGATTTCAACGAGACTAAACGTCAGAAGAATACATCTAAGAAAATAATGATTAGATTAAAAGATTCTATCCAAATGAACTGGAAAAATGGATATAATTGTGAACTTTCCATTTCTAAGTAGCAACATTCCAGCAGCACCTGCATACGGGGTATATATCTCCCAATTGATACGATATTCCCGTGCTTGCATTTCCTATCATGATTTTCTTGATAGAGGTTTGCTGCTCACAAGGAAGATATTAAACCAAGAATTCCAAATGGTGAAGTTGAAATCATCCCTTCGTAAATTTTACGGACGCCATCACGAGTTGGTTGACCGTTATGGAATAACCGTTTCACAAATGATATCGGATATGTTCCTTACGTCGTAACTACAATCCCCTTCCCTTTCATGAATATGACCTACCGAATTAGACTATTTACCGGATTTGTAATCACATAAGCAACACGACGGGTGCCACATGTGGAGCAGGATCTGCTTACCCTTCCGGAGCACCTGAGATCACCCCTAGTTTTTGGTGGGGTCGTGTTGTTTATTCTTTAGTTTTCTATGTTGTGTCGTGTGTACTATTGTTTTTCTGTTTGTCTTTTTTATTTTTAGCCATGGCGTTGTCAGTTTATTTTAGATTTATGAGTTTGACTGTCCCTTTGGTATCTTTCGTCCCTCTGTTAGTACAGTAGATACAGTACAGGATCATGAGAATGTTTCATATGTTAATCATGTTTATAGATAGATTTTCTGTGGAAAGACCTATTGTTTTTCTTCTGATTATTTTTTTTTCTTCCGCCAAATTTTGTTTTTTGCGATAAACATTTGTTTCTCAATATGTCGCTTAGATATTTGGTATATGACATCGAACAGTTTATGCGCTTTTGAAATTTACCCTGCGTAACTGAATACTTTTTTTGTAGGAGTTATCTCCCCAAAAACTGTTTTCCTTGTGTCCACGACTCCTTCACAACCGTAAAAGATTACGACAAATTGATTTTACAAAATTGCTAGTTATATCCTTCTCATGATTTGTCCTATTTTTACCGAAGCGAAATGAACGCTCTATATGAGAGTTATTTCCCCTTATGCATTTGATATAAAGGATATGCATTTCTATCTTGTAAACCATAAGTGATACAGACCTAGGATTTTTTTATTTGAGGTCCTTGGTCCAAAAAATTGAAAATAAGGTCAAGATCAAAGGTCAAGGTCATATTCTAATTTTTGAATTTGGCTTATTTTCACTCATTTTCATTAACCTTATAAGATATCGACAAATTATTTTGACTAAATTGTTAGTTGCGACATGTCGTAACTTAATAATTTTAGTTGAAAGGGTGTGTAGACAATGAATGGGAGTTTTTGCCCCTATCATTTTTAAAATTATATGTAAAGTGATATAACTTACTAACCATACATATTAGAGACCTAGGGTCTTTTGACTTGAGATCCTCAGTTTGTGACCTTGAAATTGAGGTCAAGGTCATAGGTTAATTTGACGTTCTAGATTTTGACCTTTGCTTTAAATTCATATCTTTATATCATAAAGCCATCATGGCCATATGAACTGATATTTTAGACTGATTTTTAATATTTTAATATCAAAATAGATATTAAATGGTGGAAATACCTTCAATTGTTCTCTGAACAATTGGTTTTTAATTATTAATATCTTTTTTCCGCCAAATTTTGTTCGTGCGATAAATGTTTGTTTCGCAAGATGTCGCTTAGATATTTCTCATATTGTATCGTTACATCCTCTGGAAATTTTGGATAATTTGGTTCGAATTGATTCGTCAAAATTTTAAATGAGTTATCTGCCTTCAGCACATAAATTTGTAGTATTATTTTTGAAACAAGTAAACCGTAAGCCGTATGAAAAAAATTGGACCAAAATGTTAGTCGCGACATGGTATTAGTGGTAAGTTTTTGTGGAAATGGTATGCGTCATGGTTTAAATCCCTTCGTAAATTTTACGGACGCCATCACGAGTTGGTTGACCGTTATGGAATAACCGTATCACAAATGATATCGGATATGTTCCTTACGTCGTAACTACAATCCCCTTTCCTTTCCTGAATGTGACCTACCGAATTAGACTATTTACCGGATTTGTTATCACATAAGCAACACGACGGGTGCCGCATGTGGAGCAGGATCTGCTTACCCTTCCGGAGCACCTGAGATCTCCCCTAGTTTTTGGTGGGGTTCGTGTTGTTTATTCTTTAGTTTTCTATGTTGTGTCATGTGTACTATTGTTTTTCTGTTTGTCTTTTTCATTTTTAGCCATGGCGTTGTCACTTTGTTTTAGATTTATGAGTTTGACTGTCCCTTTGGTATCTTTCGTCCCTCTTTTAAGGGGTTCCATGCCACTGAAACAGCAAAATGAACAAAATGAACGAATGTTAGGCTTAAACTTTGCAGCTATCATGATGTATACATGCATCTTATTGTGATTATCAACCAAGGTTCGCCATCCTCAGAACCCCCCCCCCCCACACACTTTTTTCTTGGTTTCTTTCTTTTTGGAGGAATACCATTTCGCCTTGAAATTCAGTCCTGTACAATTTAATTTAAAAATGAAATCCTTCTTATAAACAAACGTCTAAAATAGAAATTCATCCAGGCAAAAATCTGCTCCAATTCATGTGTTTTCTGAAATTAATGGAAGATCGATTTATTAGAATACTAAAATAACAGCAGTATGTTTGTGTGAATGCATTGAACGACAATAGTTAACCTGTAAAATATATAAACTGAATCAAGAAAAAACATTCCCTTTAGGTGCGGTGCGCTTGATTGAGAAATAAAATTCAATGACGTAAAAGATTGCTCCTAAATTCGTTAATACAGCTGAAATCCTACAATCAAATTTCCAAACATGCAGTAAAATATAAGTCTGTGCTTCCGTAAACATGTGAACGTAAGATGCATGCATGATCCATCATCAATGACCTGTAAATAATAAAACCAATAGTGATCGTGTTTCTCCGATCAATACACATGTGCTCTGTTCAACGGTCTCCCCTTAAAAGAAATTAAGACATATATATTTGAACGTCACATAACTTCAAAACACCTTCGCGCGCGCGGACCTAAAATTAGAATAGAAAATTAAATATCCAAAAATAGAATGTGAAACTTCCAAGACAAAATGTTACTCAGTTTTTATTTCTACAAGTTCGAACAAAATGCAAACAGCATGTAAAAGAAACCACGAAGTACGAGTTCCAATATAAAATAGAGTAAATTTAAAATAAAAGAAGATGTAAGGACTTTTATTCTTTAGGATATCCTTAGGCTGTCTGTTTGAGAGTGCAAGATGTATAAGTACGCAGCCACGTATTCGGTCAAAATATCGGCTTTAAGTCCTAGGCCTCTCTAAGAGTAGGAGAGTGCCATGCAGACTTCCAATCAATTAATCAATCAATCAATAAATCAATCATCAATCATCTAACCAACCAACCAACCAACCAACCAACCAACCAACCAACCAACCAATCAACTAATCAATAAATCTGTTTAATACGGGTTCCAAGATCGCATTAGTTTCTTCTTTGCTTGTTCAAAGAGACCCTATCCCATGGGTTTAATTAGTATATTAGCCAACTAACCAACCAACCAATCAATCAATCAATCAATGGGTTTAATTAGTAATCCAGTCAACCATCCAACCAATCAATCAATCAATCAATCAATCAATCAATCAATCAAAAAATCAATTATTCATGTTTTGGAGGGGAAAGACCATCTAACAATTGTTTTATAAACAATTGATTTATATTTGTATCTAAGTGTTTTTAATTGATATTAGTGTCTTGCTTTTATATATATTTCCACGAAACATATGCAGGCACACACATGTGCAATAATCAATATAGTGGATGTTGGAAACGATGATTGTCATTACCATACTATATAACATTAAACTCTGTTTGAGGAAATATTTGTTTTATAACACTTGAAACTTTAAGCGTTCGTAATTAAAACAATAACTTCATAGGAAATGGTTCAAAGTGTTGCGATTAAAATTATTAATAAATATTAAGTACTGACTCAAATAGGAATTTTTTCATATTTGATTTCCCCATAGTTAATGTGTGTTGCATTTCACAATGCCTGTAATAATATTCACATTTTCCGTTATTGTATCTGCAGGATATGCACAATTTGTTACTAAAGGTAAGTTCTGACAACTCCCACCTTTTCAAATATATAACGGCCCTTTTTGGCTTGTTGTTAAGGGTGAGCCAATGCTCCGTGTTGAAGGCCGTACATTGACCTATAATGGTTTACTTTTATAAATTGTTTTTTGAATGGAGAGTTGTCTCATTGGCACTCATACCACATCTTCCTGTTTCTATGTATATTCTAGCATGTATGTCAATTAAGTTCGTGAAGCTGAATTACAAATTGTTACACGTATTTAACTCTCAGGAATTTGTCTGAATTTTGTCATATTGTTATTTTTATATGATACATTCAAATAATTATCTGTTTTCCATGGAATTAGAAACAGAACCTATGTACAATTAAATTTGTTTAAAAAAACAGATTTGTACATTCATTCATAACATTGAATGAAAATCTATTTGAACGAATCAAATTGAGAAAGAATATACCTATTCTTGTACACAAAAGATACCAAAGAAATTTTAAACAACCAAAAAGAAGAGAACAACACCTTAATTATTCCTAGATTGCGCGAACGAACAGCTAAACAACAGATCCCCAACAATACAAACACAATAAGCAAAAACAACTTCAAAAACCGTTGATGAATTTTATCACATTGAAACCAAACGTGCATTTTCATGAAGTGTGCTTTACTAGCATGCAATAGCAGCAAGGAGCTTGTTAGTCCCCGGTTAATAACACACCTTTACATTTGTACCTCAATTCTCCGTTAATACATTTATACATCATTACACAAGTCATGTAAAGTTTCATTTCCCCAAAAAGGAAATTTTTGACGGATTTCAATTGCAAATAGCCAATTACGATTAAAAGTACATAAACAACATTGACTTCTACAATTGTGAAGAGCCTTTAATCGTCAATTTTGCTTAAAGTGTAATTTTGTAAAGTTGTCATCGTAACATTTTTCTATCATCATAATGCTGCACCCATTTTTATTAACATCTTTTTTGTTGAGTTTTATGGACTGATATTTCAACACGGAGTCGATATTTCGAAAAGTGCACAGTGTGCACCTCGAGCTTACGAATACTATTAAATCTTGATATTCTACTCGATAATGACACCGATGAACGACTGTAAATACTAATGGCTATGCTAACGCGTCGCCAGTAAACTTAATTTGTGTTCCCAAAGTCACTAATGGATTCCATCGGTTCCTAGAATAAAATACAGTTATCTCCTGCAGATTACAAACGTAATTATTTAAACTATTCAATTGTCAACTTCACATTTTCGGATCTTAAGATATCATTTGTTTTATCTAAACTGTGCCCTATTCCGATTGTATCTTTTTATTGAATTGGGGTCGGATATCGGATCGTTTTTCTTTCAGGAAACAATCAGAAAGATCAAGTTTACTGTCGAATCGGAGAAGAAACAGTACTGTTTTGTCCTAGAGGTGCTGATGATTCTTCAGTGACGTGGCTTGGACCACCTAATCTTATTCCATATACTGATGGTAAAGAAATAAATAATGATCTAAGGAAAAGTGATCGATTGGAAATTACCGGAAAGCATTCTAGTGGAGAATTCTATTTACAAATTGTTAATATTACAATTGAAGACGAAGGGCTATACAGATGTAGTGTTATTGTAAATGGATCTCCTCGTGAATATGATACAGAATTAAAAATAGAAAGTAAGATATACTATAAATGTTTAGACTGCTTTGTTTCTTTCAACCTCTGAAAAATGTGCTATAACACAAGGGAAATAACATAGTTCGTAAATTTACAGAATCCACATTCCTGCTGCGTAACTTAATATCTTCAAAAATTAGACTTTTGGAGTCCGTGAAAAACTTTATTTTTCGTGTGTTGGAATACTTTTGTAAAGTCATATTGTTTTATACTAAACAAATTTCATATTAACAGCATTGTCAGCATTGATAATATATCATAATTAATTTAAAGTAAAAATAGCATACATTTTGTGTTAATGTTCTTGCAATAATAATAATGAAATTAATTAAGATTTCTTTAAGGCGCTGCACATTAAGCATGGTAATTAAAACAAATCAAAGACAAAAACATAAAACATACACTGTATCAGATTACAATGCTTAACTAAGAAATACAATAAAAATACCCACGTTAAAAAAAAATCTATACTAAAATAACACAGCATTTTTTACAATAAAATCATGTTTCATTTTTTTCAGGATTGCCTACAGATCTGACTATTACCAATATGACAAACACACATAACATATTTAGTATTGAACACACTGAGTTAATTTTGTCTTGTTCAGTCAGAAGGGGAAATCCTGTTGAAACTTTACAATGGACGCGAAACGGCATCAACATTCAGAACCAAAATGTCTCTCTATCAATCTCAAAAGATAACATTTCTGAAATAGCAATCATCCAATATTCATTTGTATCATCCAGGGAGGACAATAAGGATAACTTCACATGCTCAGCAGAAAGTTCCATTACAGAAGAACCGCTCTCGGAGACCGTGTACCTCAATGTTTACTGTATGTACTTGAATAGATACATGTATCCATTTACAATAACACTACACCTGTATAGCCCTTCCTCTTCAATTGAAGACCTGTTGGTGACCCTCTGCTGTTGTTTTTTATTTGGTCGGGTTGTTGTCTCTTTGACACATTCCCCATTTCCATTCTCAATTTTATCGTATCAAAAGGAAAGAAATTCGACCTTATATATTAATTTTTAATCAATGATATGATGTCATGAAATATTTTTTAACAGTTCAATTCCTATCAAATTTTGTAGGAATGATTATTGATCGTTAATATCAAATATAGGGAAATTGAAATAGAAAGTACGATAAAATGGAAGATAACATTACTATGCTTCTTTATACATGTTATACCTCTAACAAACATATCCATATGGAAAAAGAAAATGTTGTGTTCTACTTTAATAAATTAAGTCAATCACATTAATCCATGTTAGACAATGAACTTGACAGTGGAAGGGTGTTAATGTACCATTTACACGAGGTAAAATAGTTTTTAAAAAATTACCGCGCTATTCTCGCAAAACTAATCAGGGTGTATATCGTGGCATTCCTTGGTATAGCAGGGTTGTAAACAACGCACTATACTTGTAGCAGGTGTGTAAAATTTTGTTAGAATAGTAAAATTATTATAAACCCTAGTTAAACATTTAAATCGACTATTCACTTTCACATGTTTCAGTTAAAACGCATTTTTGTATTTAAAATTCACAGAAGTACATATACGTCATGCATTTATTGTACCATTTCATAATTTCTAATTTATATAAGTATCCTATCTTTTTTGACAGATACACCTACGGTTATAGCTAAAGTGTATCCTTCCAATGAGATAAGAGAAAGTTCGGATATCTCATTGCAATGTAATGCCGATGCAAATCCTGAAGTTAAGAAATACACATGGCAAAAGCATAACCGAGTGCTAGCGAATGTTTCTGTTTACAATGTGACAAAGATAGATCGATCACAAACTGGAGAATACACATGTTTTGGATATAATGAACTTGGTGACGGTTCATACAAAATCAACATCTCAGTACTTTGTAAGTATAATAATCTTACTTATCTTACAATCGCTAATATTTTTTCATAATGAAAATCGTGGTTACCTTTCTATCTATAAGTGTCATGTAAAAAAATGACTTATATGTCACCGTCTTTTCAACACCAATCCGGTAAGGTCAACGTTTAATTGTCACAGTTTTATTTAAATTTGAAAAAAACTAACTGCATTATATATTTACTTACATGAAACAAACTGGGATACCGTATTCCGTTCGTAGGTGACGATATCTATCTGAACACACACACGAACACCTTGATTGTTTTGAAAGACTCATAAATTATCATTTGTAAGCACATTACGAAGCACAATCATCCTGTTATTATTTTCAAATAGTCCAATTTTTAGAGGTTATTAATAAGCAGCCTGTGGAATAATTTTCAAAGTTTGAAACCATATGCATCATGGAAAATATTTGAATTAAATTGGATTCGAAAATTGCAAACAGTCTATCCTCTCAGTCCTAATGATAATATCATCGGAATTGGCCCTTAAAAATAACACTAAGGAGATTTATTCTGCTCAATAAAAAAACAACAGCAGACGGTCACCAATAGGTCTTCAGTGTAGCGAGAAATTCCCGGACCCGGAGGCGTCCTTCAGCTGGCCCCTGATCAAATATATACTAGTACAGTGATAATAACGCCATACTAATTTCCAAATTGTACATAAGAAACTAAAATTAAAATAATACAAGACTAACAAAGGCCAGAGGCCCCTGACTTGGGACAGGCGCAAATATGCGGCGGGGTTAAACATGTCTATGAGATCTCAACCCCCCCCCTAATACCTCTAGCCAATGTAGAAAAGTAAACGCACAACAATACGCACATTGAAATTAAGTCCAAGAGAAGCCCGAGTCTGATGTCAGAAGATGTAACCAAAGAAAATAAACAAAATGACAAGAATACATAAATAACAACAGACTACTAGCAGTTAACTGACATGCCAGCTCCAGACTTCAATTAAACTAATTGAAAGATTATGATTTCATCATATGAATATGAATGTTTAATCAAATGTTGTTGTTTTTTCAAATGTATCATGTTACCTTAAATAACAGTGCACCAACTTTTTGTTTCACCACATACACATGACAATGATTTTTAGCGTTCATGTGTATACTTATCAATGTCTTTCTTACTTCTAATTGTGCAGTTTGGAGTAGTTATATTTAATTGCAATGAAAAAGAATATCCCAATGTAACTTGATCGACAAAAAGGATCCAATTTTGATTATAACATGACGTCCTTCAAACGCTTTGAGTACACACCCGTGGTAAAATATGAATATATTTTTTAGGATGTTCCGATTGTACTCCCACGTTATATTCTCTTTTATGAATGAGCTACCTGACGTCATAGAATAATGACGTCAGAATATAAGCATTTTACGGGAAAATACACGCTTGTTAAACCGAAAATCATCACAACAAGGACACGTAAACAAACGATGCTAAAATGTGTTACTTATATGTCTTATTGGTTATGTATAAGACATTTGTGTATACCAATACGACATATAAGTACAATTATCATTTAGATTCATCCAAACATATCTAAATATGTTATTGTAAATAGGTTAAGCATTTCACTTTTTCACTTTGCTCCATTCTTTTACGCAAATTGAATAGTGCGTCTATCGCTCAGGGAAAAATATTTGTCATAAAGGACCAACCCGTGGTAAAATCACGATATATTCAAGCCCCCATGAATTATTTCTTAAACAAATCTATGAAAAAAATTATAATTTTTGACGGAACATAATTCAAATATTTGATATTTAAAGGTTTTATTGTCGCATAACACACATTGGAGTGATATACGTTAAGAGCAACACCAGAAAAGTAGAATATGCCTTATTTATAACAAAAACTTTCATATGTGTGTCTTTCATACTTATTGTATTTGTAGATGCACCAGTGATAAATGTCACTCTAATATTTTTTGAAAAGAAGTTCAAACTAGTATGCTCTCCAAATGGAAATCCAAGTAGGTATCGATTTGATAAATGGCAACACATGTCATATTTTGGCCAACATATCCGGTACCTCAATGGTTCAGCCAATGGGGAGTTGATATTTCCATTAAATTTCAGCGATCAAGACAGGGGGATTTATAAATGCAAAGCTGAAAATGGTATTCTAGACACAGATGGGCATTTATATCAACACGGTTCTGCATATTTTGATTCTGGAGGTAGGTACAGTAATGGTTGCCATTCAGAATAATGTCTATATCTTCGTATGAATATATACCTTACAAAATAAAACTTAAAATCCCCCAAAAAACTATACTTAACTATGTCAAAAATAGTTTCCCTAATTTTGCATTGCGGTATGCATGATAAAATGGGAACAGCACGTTAAATAACATTATGCGTTCGAAATGCTTTTCTGGATTTACCTTTATCAAGCACGCTCAGAACCGAATATTTTAGATATATCAGAAAACGATGATTTCAATTTTCAGTCTAATTTAAAAAAATCATCATTTTATCTTTTACAAGTTAATCATGTATATATATTGGATGGAACTTTTGAAAAAATAAAGGTAGACTTATATTTTAGGATTACCAGTCTTTGTTGATAGAAATGAAAATGTACAATATGGATTATACCATAAGATTGCAACCTTAAACTTGTTTATAACAAGCATTCCAAAATATGACAGATTGTGTTGCTCTACAAACCAATGGAAACTTTGCAAAAAGAATCACATTCACCTTTTTCAAGAGAGAAGTGCAGTTTTCCGAGATACAGCATATGGAGTTAATGCGCTGGTTGATGGATACCAAATTCTGTTTGTGACTCCTCCGTTAGAAAGTTCAGATTTTACTAATTATACATTTGAAGCTGCAAACTCTTTTGGAGAGGCTTATTTTACCATACATTTAAGAGATAAAGGTACATGTGTGGACGTTTTATGTTACTTTACCTTATGTATATTGAGGATATGGAAAAAACTATTCATATATTTGATTTGGTATCAAAATGTAAAAACAAATGCTGACAAATATACTAATTTAGAACAGAGGAATATTAAAGACATTAACCCCTTGCAGAGAAGAAATAAAACGTGTTGCAAAAACTCTACATGTAGACATTCTATAAAAGAGGGACGAAAGATGCCAGAGGGACAGTCAAACTCATAAATATAAAATAAACTGACTACGCCATGGCTACAAATAAAAGACAAACGGACAAATGATAGTACTGAAGACAAAAGATAGAAAACTAAAGACTAAGCTACACGAACCCACCAAAACCTGGGTGCGATCACACGTGCTCTTGAAGGGTAAGCAGATCCTGGTCCACCTTTGGCACCTGTCGTGTTGCTTATGTTATTACAAATCCGTTTAAAAGTCTAATTCGGTAGGTCACAATCGTGAATAGTGAAAGGTATTGTAGAAGTTACGACATACATAACATAGCCGTTATCATCTGTGAAACGGTTATTCCATAATGGTCAACCAACTCGTGATGGCATCCGTAAAATTTCAATTTAAAACTCTTGGTTTATTGGAGCAGCAATCATCTATCAATGAAATCAAGATAGGAAATACAAGCCAGTGTCAAGAAATAGAAATTCCTTCATAATAGAATTTACGAATGAAAAACACCTGTTGGGATATTGTTTCCAATGCAATAAATATAACACATGCTACTGTACATGTCCCTAACTGAATAATTGGTAAGAATTTTTGTTCCAACTTTGTTTATAATATTCATTTGAAACTTTTTTTAAATTGAACACATAAACGTCAACAGCAGAAGGTACAATCTGTTTCAAGATATATTGCATCAGTTAAAAGTGGTAATTATAAAAAAGAAGATGTGGTATGACTGTCAATGAGACATTTCTCATAAAGAGATCAAATTACACGGAACAACTGAGGGTCATCGGAGGTCTTCAACAATGCACAAAGCCGATACCGCATAGTCAGCTATAAAAGACCCCGAATTGACAAATGTAAAACAATTCATACAAGAAAACTATAGGCCTTATTTATGTACAAAAAAAGTGAACGAAAAACAAATATGTAACACATCAATAAACGAAAACCACTGAAATAATGTTCTCCCAAATAATAATGACTTTTAATCATACAAAAATGTATATTTTATTGATATATTCTCCTCTTGTATTAAGGTTATAATTCCAATAAAACTGAACCAAGTGCGTCATCCGGTATGTATATGTTACTTCATTTTCTGTTTGCGTTGTAAACAGTATTTTGCAAACATTTTCACAATTAAGAAAAATAATCTTTTAATATATTCATCGTCACTTAAAACTTTCTTTAGACATTTTCTGTGTGTGTTACATTGTCATTTGTTTTTCTGTTGCACTTACGTGTTTCTGTTGTTTGTCGTTTTTCTCTTATAGTTGATGTGTTTCTCTCGAATTTGTTTTCTTTCAATCGATTTATGACTTCCGAACAGCGGTATACTATTGCTGTCTTTATTTCTTTATTTACTACTTGATAGCTGTTTTGGCTTGCGAAAAGGCAGATTGATATACAAAATTGAGTCATTGGTTTACCAGTTCAATAGAACATGTAATCCGAAATTTATACGAAATATATGTATTTAGGAAAATATCATTCGGACAAAACCGTCTCGTAAAAAACTATGAATACTAATTCAGTATTTTGTCCATTTTTTGTTTTATCAGATATTGATATAGGATTACAATCAAAATATTTCTTCGAAATCGCAATTACTTATCTTTTGTAATATTCCAAGGTTCATTTTTTTGTAAAATAATGAATACAAATATTTCTAATCATTACAAAACTTTTTGAAATGAAATAGAATTGAGTTTATATCTGGACTGCTTAAAAAATTCATGGTAGGTACTGTTCAATGTCGTTTCAAACTTTTGATGTTCAGGTGGTAACCACCACTTTCACTAAAATTAATTTGGCTCGTTTTTTAAATTTTCATAAAATTTGTCAAAGAATTTACTTTGACACTTTATCAAAAATAGAACAAAAATAGAAAAAAAATTAAAAATTTAAACCAACCGTATTGTCAGAAAAATTACACTGGTTATATAGCAATTTGACAAACATCAATTTTGATCATTGAGAAGCTTAATATTCCTTTTACAACACAACGTAATTAAAACGTTAAGCTTACTTTACAGAGTTATCTCCCTGTAGTGTTAGGTACCACCTTAAATATGTCTATGAGATTTGCAAAAGGTAATAAAAGGACACTCAAACTGATATATCAAAAATAACAAATTTTTCAATGGCAAAACAGGTCATAGACAATCAATAGTAAACAAATAAACAGAAAAGAAATATAAGGACTGAGAAAACGATTTACACAAAAAAACAAAATTGATCTTAGGTGCTTCGGAACGATATGCAGATCATGTTTCGTATGTGGTACCAACAAAGTTCATTTAAGAACAAACCTTAGATCTAATTCGGTAAGTCGAACTAGGGAAAATAACGAAGAAAAAAGATAGAAATGTCGTTCACAACGATTGGATCTGTGAAAAAGATATTCCGTTACGTTCATAATGACGTCCATAAAATTATCGAAGGTGCAATTCAATTTTAGTACTTGAAAACACTTGGATTAAAAGTTTCCTGAAAACCAAGCCCTGGAGTATTATGTCAAATGTGAGGTATTTACTCCATATAAAGGCACTGATAGATTTTGCTGCACAGAAATGGAAAATTCACAATTGTGAAGCTAAAATCATCTTTTTTTGCGTAAAGGCGTATTGTTCTCAACCAATGTTCACTGCAAATTTCTAGATGTAAGTCAAGGTGTTAGGCATTCTTGACTCTATCTAGTGTATCCTTTATTTTAAGTTCATTGTCATTGTTCCGTTCAATATAGTCCTTCAACTATGAAGAATTTAGTGAGACGACATTGTCTTTATTGCGGAACATAAAAATAAAGAATAATGCTAGCTTTGTTCATGATTCAAAAGAAGCTCTTGTATTTCTGTATGAAGTCAGACTCATGCGAATGAAGGAACAAATTGGCAAGAAGGTCAGCACAAATGGATTCCATTGGAATACCAATTGTTTGTTGAAAAAGAAAACGTTTGTTTTTTGTTTTTTGTTTCATTTAATCTATAATTCAAGATGCACAAATTCAGTTCTAAGGATGTTTGGAATATTCATGTTCTAGTATATTAATTTTGAGTCTGTTTTGTTGATAAAATTGATAAACTTTAAGGAAAGAATGGTTGTAAGTGGTTTAATTAGAATAACAAGAAAGTTTGCGATGATTTGAAATTATTAAGAAACTTAGGTTTCAACTCACTCAGGCAAAGTTGAACATAGTTGGATTTGGCTTTAATTTAATGGTTAGTTAAAAATACTTTAGCTCTTATACATACTTGACTGTCACAATTCGGCTCTGAGCGTTTCTGGTGAAGGTTTATCCAGAAAAGCGCTTTGGACGCATTGAATTTATACGTTTTGTTTTTATTTTTTTAAAGAACCGGGTCGAAACCTTTGCATTCCCCGAGGATATCACCAGCTCAGCAGTCAGTACTTCGGTTCTGACATGATTAACACTTTTTACAAACCTTTGTTAATTTGCCCGTTAATACATTTTGAAAATTTAGGGAAACTTAGGAGTCAACTCCCTCACGCAAAGTTGGCCATAGAAAGATTTTGCTATAATGTTTTAAATTATATAGCTTTTCAACTGTTTCGGATTATACATTTTTAGCTTTCAATTATTCGACTTTGATCGTTCCTGGTGAAGATAAATTCAAAAAGCGCTTTGGACCCATTCAATTTATAACATGTTCTTAACATATTTTTATGATTATTTATTTTAAATGTTTAGATAAAGTTGATACTTTAATGTATACCTATTGTTTTACCAAGACATTTCAAATATCGAACAGGATGCTCGCGGTCATTTTGTATAAATCATATATTTTTTCATTTAAGGAAAATCCTACCTGCAGTATGCCCTCCTAATTGTGGGATTTGTTATAGTTTTATTCGTAAGTCACGTGTGCAGTTGGTACTTCAGAACACATTATCGAAAGACTGTAGGAACGGATGGAAATCTCAATGAGGCCTCTGCAAGTTACAATACGCAACTTGGTGAACACTATGAAGAGATTAATATGAGCCAGGAAATAGAAACTCAACTTGAAAAAGACACTGATAGAAGTTTCAGTTGTATTGCTGAATACGCTGCCCCGGTTAATGATGATAAAGGAGAAGTAGACGTTTTAGATGAAGATATTCATTGCCAACAATTTGCCACTGTTGTATCTAGAAATCAATATGAAAAGCTGAATAAGGTGCAAACAGACAATAATGAGCATGCCTATCACGGAACAAGATCAAGTGAAACCTTTTTGAAAATCTTTTGAATTACTTTACATCACTTTTATCACCAATTAATGCTTCATAGTTACTTTAAACAACACAATCTAGGGAATCCCTTTACACATGTATGACCGTTCTATACTTAAAGAAAAATGGAATTAGACAATTTTTGTTCATTAAAAAGAGGTGGTCAATGTTAGACCTAATCGGCAAAATTATCAGACTTGTGTAAAAAACTATAACAAATGGAATAAGATCCTTATTGTTGTACAGCGGTTAAACTCATCATAGATACCATGATTAAAATTGTGTATTTGCTCTAGACTCGCGTTTTGTCTACAAAAGACTCATTGTGACACTCGAATAAAAAAGAGTTAAAAGGCCTACAGTACGAAGTTGAAGAGCATTGAGGACCAAGAATTCTAAAACGTTTTGCCAAATACAGCTATCGTAATCTATTCCTGAGGTAGAAAAGTCTGAGTATTTGATGTTGTTTACAGATCGTCGAGTTAGATACAACCCATGAACACTTTTCGGTCCTTTGTATACTTTTATTCTGAAAGTTCATCAACTTTATAGAATCATATATGACGTGTATATGTGTCTTGGTATTTGTTTATCCAAGTTGTATTTGTTATTCTGATTTGATATTGTTTTATGTCTTATCTTTTGTAGTTATTATTCCATTTTTCTTTTCTATTCATATATAAATAAAGGCAACCGAAGTATACCGCTGTTCAAAATTCATAAATCGATAGAGATTAAAACAGAATTCGGGTTTCCAACTTAAACTGAGGGAAATACATCAAATATAAGGTAGCAATAAACAGTTAGAACAAAATATTAAAATTTGCCCTTATAAATTTTACCATCCCCTTTACATTGCTTTCTTGCAATTTCAAGCTTAATGTTTATGTCATATATGGGCATATGTATGTAATCAGAATCTTCAATAAATTTTATATTCAGAATATAAAATGGTAAAATATAATTTCTTTTGAGTGTATTCATGGCAACAATCTGCCTGTATATGTTATAAAATATTGTAAAAAGGAGGGAAAAGATGTCACATATTTCCTCAAAATTTTGCTTAAAGTTGAACTTCAATCGCTTGAAGTAATACCTTTTCTGAAACTGTGTACATATATCATTCAGCAAATCCAATGCAAATCATATGACTTTCATTTCATTTTTTTTTTGTAAAATTGCGTCAAAAACTTCGTGTAGAAAAAAAGGGTTTGTAAACATAACATTAATTTCTGGACCGATCGCCGGTCTAGCTATGAAAATACGGATTGTCAAACAGAAAATAGCCCATAAAACATGTAAAAAATAATCTTGATGCTCTTATAAACAATCTGTGAAGGCTAAATTAGTACTCAGCTGTCTAAAACTGAATTTTATTACACAATAACTTTCCTATTTTAGAAATCCACCGGGGCCAAAATGCGAAACGAAACTCCTAACTGTGTATTGCTACCTAAGATGTAACAACAGAGACACAACACCGAAATGTAACACACACAGAAACGAACTATAATGTACACATGTAACAATGGCCATTTTACTGACTTGGTACAGGGCATTTTATGAAAAAATGGCAGTGTTAATTATAACATTAAAATGACAACATTACACGACAGGGTTACAATAAATAAACAGACAAATTGGAGAAAATATACAACAGAGAAACAAACGAATAATAGCCATCGAAAGGTAACAGGTTAATAAATATTGTTATACGCCAGACGCGCGCTACGTCCACACAAAACTATGCTCAGATCTAAAAAGTTTGAAAGCCATAACAACTACAAAGTTGAAGATCGCCGAGGACCAAAAGTTCCAAAAAAGTTGTGAGGCCAGAGTTATCCGCCTTGGACAAAAACATTATTGTTATCAAGAAATATACATAGTTTCGCAAACAGTAAATTTTATAAAATGACTATATAATAGATATACATAATTAAACTGAAGTGGTGACTAGCTATAGAATCAAAACGAATACATTACAAAATCACAGCCCGGTTAGCCATAGTCAATGCAACGCCCAAAGTGACGTCACATTTAAATTTCTAAAACGTGTTCCGAAAATTAAGAAAGAATTAAGATGAAATTCAAGATTAGATTTTTATGACTTATCTAACTTATATTAATAGCAATGAATATTATAATACTAAATAATATCGTATTGTAGTATTCATTAGATAATAAATTGTATTATCTAGCTTTGTGAGTGTTTCTTCTGATCCAACTGCAAACCAAATGTATAGTGTAAATTTCGTTCATCCAAAATTAAATCTACTAAATGAACTGGATGAGTAGTTATCCCCAACACAACACACGAAAACAACAGCAAAAAATACGATTTACAACTACAAACGTTAAGACATTTGACAAAATCCGATGACGACAACAAACACAACATCAAAACCCAACAAATTAATTTGGGATTGAAAAGTACCGTGCCACGTCTTAAAACAATACGAATTCACAATCAGCAAAACAGTCACATTCGGGAATAAGTCACGTTCGCTAATAAAAACATCAATCGACGTAATGACAGACCACAATCTAACACGTTGTAAAAATGTCCATAGTTAGTTTTGACAAAGATACATCCTATTGATCAACCAATTAGTGATGGTGTCTGTAAAATTAACGGAGTGTCATTTTAAATCTGTCCTCCTCATAACTTTGTTGGAGCAGTTTCTGCATTAGGAGCACACTCCTGTATATGAAGTCAATATAGTGTGAACATGCACGAGAATAACGTATTAATTAAGATATGTAAACAACATGCGAAGGAGCAGAGGGTATATTACTATCGAGAAATAGAATATTGATAATTGGGAAGTTGAAATCGTCCCGTTTATCAGAGTTTCGTGTGAAGTCGTCCATCTGTGTCAATATTGAGGAAAAGATAAAGGTATGAAGTACTATCCTTAATTTCAAGTTATTTGGGATATATGAGATGCAAGTATTGGCTGAAATATGGGTTATTCAGTGGTAGGACATCATCAATATTTTAGAAAGTGAAAATAAAGAATTACACAAGGTGCTTTTTCTGTTTGTCTTTTAGAAGGGGGTCTTTTGTGGATAGTTGTCTAATTTGCAATCATACCACATCTTCTTTTTTATATTTGAATGAATTCTTCTTCATACGAGTACAAACGGCTAGTAGGGGTGCACAGTAAGAACGCATTGAAATATCGATTGTCTGTTGAAATATGAATCCTCCAAACTCAACAAATAAATTGTCGATCAAAAGGTCCAGCATTTTGATAATATCATCGTCAGTATATTTTCAGGTAGATTCAGTGTGGTTCTTCACAAAATATGAATTGTTGTAACCCAAAACAAGAAATTTGTATCTACGATTTCCATTTTTATAGAAATAGCTCTGTTTAATGAGATGGTGGAGTCGATCTTTCAACTGAGCATGGAGAATAGTAGTGTAAAGGTTCGAAAAATCAAAAGTCTTTATGTTGCTGCAAAATTGCAAAGATTGTGACCGAAGATTAAGCAGTAGATCTTTCGATTGTTTTGAGAATCCACATCTGGTTAACACCACTTGTATAATATATCACATCACAATATTTTTGAAGCCCATCTTTAACTGTAGAAAGAATAGTAGTCAGTATTTTAGAAAGATGTTTAGTCGAACATTTTGATGATCCAGCTACATGTATGTATCGTTCTTTATATGGAGTTTTGTGTAGTTTTGGTATCCAGTATAATGATGGTAAATTTTCTTCGTTTTCCTTGATGTTGATACCAAAAGAAAGAAGGACACATATGTGATTTTGTAAAATCTCGTCCGTGTTAAATGATGTTAAGGAAAACGTAGGATTACCAGTTGTTTTATTTATTCCAAGCTCTGTTGTGAGGCATTGCAAATAAGGGGTTTTCTATAAAAGTAAAGATAATTTACCACTTAGTTCATTTGTATGGTTTAAGTTTAAAGCAATTATGAACACAGGATTATTAGTTTTACACAGTTTGATTTGGAAGAAAGGCTGAAATAGTAAGATAGTGCAGTTAATTGCACAATTGTATATTAATATTCTCGTATTTGTTATAAAACACATCAAATAACATAATCTGATAATTAGAAACCTAATATTGATTTATATCCAATTTATAGAAATTTTCCTGTGACGTTACTTTTTGTGACGCTGATACATTCGTGTGACATACATACAGTCTTTATTTCTATTATGCTGTTTTTGTCTAATGCCCTTATTCACTTTAAAAATTCGCTGTTAGTCTGCAGTGAATGTGTCGAAATGTATTATTACATGTATTTTATTTAATTTTGTATTTCTCTGTTTTGAGTGTTCTTGTATTTATTTGTACTGTATTCCCGTCAATTAATGTTGTAATGTTAGCAATATTTGTAACATTAATTGCCATAAAGCGTGAGGTTAGGCTAGAAAAATTCCTGATTTAACTCACAATTTTTATTCTTACAATGTCCTGTCAGGATTATGGCAGTTGTTATTAAATAGTTCGTTGCTATGTACGTTGCAGTGTAGTTTGTTATTTTTTTGTTGCATTTTTGTGTTCTGTTATTTCGTTGATTTCCTCTTTAATTTGATATGTTTCCCTCGGATTAAGTATGTAACCCGGATTTGATTTCTCTCAATCGATTTATGACTTTTGAACAGCGGTATACTACTGTTGCCTTTATATGTAATATTAGATTTTTAATACTCGCATTGCTTCCATCGGCATACTCATCGATTATTTACAATAAATAATTAGTAAGTGTTTATCGCTATTCAGTTAAAGAAGCTTACTGCTGTACTTCCTGAATATTCTTATTTTTGGTCTTGAACTTTTTGTTTAGTATTTGTGATTGTTTTCTTTTTTTTTTTTTTTGTGATAGGCTTTTAATAAATGGTAGAACTTTTAGATCGGTTCTTTGTCTTTCAAGTGTATTTGTTTGTTTTGCACTACATTAACCTTATGAGCCTAACCCTTTTGAACTGGTTTTTTAGCATGATATATTGTTGTGCTGTCTCACCACCGTCCCAGGCAATATATTTAAGCTTGCCAAAATTGGGGTGTGGTTATCCATGCCCAACAGCTTGTTAATCAACGGTGGTTTTCATTTACTGATTTTCGTATTCGTTTTTCGTCTTTTTTATGTTCTTGTATATAAAATCGTTAAAACTCGTTTAAATTGTTTAACATTTTGATCATTACGGGTCTATTTGTAGCTTCCTCACCGACTTTGGTTTTGTTGATTGTTAAAGACTGTACGGGTACCCATAGCAACATGCACCCACTCATCATGCCACATCTCCTTTTGTGGATTTGACAATAGGTGGTAAAAACTTTGAATCGTGCAAGTATATAAGTCTGGTAATGTTGAGTTTTTTTCTTCATTTTATTTCACATTGGATTTAAAAAATAAATTATTAATAAATAACAATACTATGTTTTTAAATGATTGCAAATATGTGTAGTAGCCATTTCACAGTCTTATACCTCGTCTTTGTTTTACTCTTTAAAATTATTGCCGATATTTGTTGAATACATCTAAACAGGCGATTAGATTACAAAATCATCAATAACAGAAATATAAACATAAGTTTTTCCAAAAATATACTTAAACTCTGTCAATCATAACTTTGTAGTACAACAACAATATACTTTTACAAATATACACTAAGATATTTGCATAAATTAGAACTGTAATGTTGAAGAAAAGCATGTCAATACAAATGTTACAAATAGAGTTGTGCAAAACATATCTTTTTGTTCTATCTTTAGACAATTTTTAAAATCAAATTAAAACTCAACGACTGAAAATTGTACTGATTTACGACAATCAATACATGTATGAATAAGTAATTCATAGCAGATTTATAGAAATTGGATTTCCATTGAAGAATATCATTTTCTAATGTATCCTTGAATTCATCATGTTACCCCTTCTTTATCATTTTGTAATGCCATTTCTTCGTCTATCTTCCGGTGTTGTTTTAATGAATCTTTTGACCCTTGCCTCTTCTTCTGATAGCAATTATGTCTTAAAAATAAACAAATTGATTAACACGTTGTGTCTTGTTAAGTACCAAAACACATATGTGTTGTATGAATGAATTATTATGATTTTGGTTTTGCAAAATATTATTTAAATTTTTACGCATACATTTTGGTATTTCTCAAATGCATAGTGGTGACGTTCAGAATATTTGACAGTTTTCATTTATTTCTTTACATTTTGAAACTATCATACATATATATCACTCTTTTTTAAAGACGTTGGACCATGACTCATATTGGATTATCTCCCAATTACAAAATGATATCAATTAAAAAATGACTCTAATGTTTCAACACCCAACACAAAGCCATATAAGCATTTACATGACGGATTATAAATGTGTCGAGTTTTGTAATGGGATAACAACATAGAAATGTCAGTATTTATTCAGGAAGCTGCCGGGGTATATACGACGTTTTTATCCTAAATTGGAACCTCGAATTAAAAACCTGTAACTATGTGACGTAGTCGAATGCTATACACTAAGGAATGTCAGAGGTTAGCATCTGGAGAAATAATGACGTGCTTCAGTCAATAATACATTTTTAATACAAAATCACGCAACTAACACTTGACATACTTATTTTATTTTTTTTAAAGTGTCATTATAAATATAATATTTGTGTTGCAAAACAAAGCTTAACACACATACAAACAAACACACACTTGAACTCTGAAAACGGAAAGAAATTGTCAAAAAAAGGGTGCATTTAGATAGATTACTTAAAATAGTAATACACGATAATCATGACATGAATAAGCATGTTGGATTGGGAATGTTTTTAAAATTTCTGCACTTGAAAAATAGTAAGACAGACGTAATCCATAATATATGTTTATTTCAGGTCTCAAAGAGGGAATACTGGGATATTCCTGGCAAATAGCTTATATACTCTGATATAAATCTGAAGTCGGGAATGTCGAGATATAAACCCTGTCTGAGACATAAATAACATATAATACACATGTATATGTATCTATATATACAGATGATACAAATGTTATGTATGATAACCACCGCAACCCTTAATGTATTTAACTTAATTCTTCAGAAAGTGGTCAACCTTAATGACGAATTTGTATTTTGTAAGCTGATAATTAATTAAAAAAAGGACTTAAAAATATCACAGGTCTCTCAAACTTGTCAGCAAAAACGAACTGACAATCCAATGACAAAAAAATGAAAGAAAAAAAAACAAAACAAAAAGCTTATAGTATACAATACTCATTACAAAACGACAATCTACACAACACGTACCCTAAATTTTCTATTGTGAGTAAACCTCAACATAACAACGACGTTAGATAGCCATAGTGTCTATTAATGCTCAATAATTGGTACTTACGAAGACAGATAAATTCACAGTGTTGACCATCTCATTTTTTCGAAAGCTTTACACTTTGGGTAATTATGAAAGCTAATTGTACAAAGTAAAGGGAAATGTTACGAAATGCAGGGTTATGGAAAGTTATATAATGATGCCGGATTTGAGAATTATCAAAGATACAAACTTAAAAGGCAAAACGCGCAGTACGTCAACACAAGACACACCAATGACGACCGTACAAACAAATTAATATGATAAATAAGTCGGATATGTAAGACATTTTTGCCAAAATTAATATTTCTTAATTACAGTTTGTGTTATGTGGTCGTTATTTCATTGACGCTTCTAATAAATACAAATTGGTAGTTAAATAAAAATACTTACAGGAGTGCTAATAATTTCGTTTTGTTGTTCTTAGAGAGAACGCACATTAAACACATAAATGGAATAGACATCAAAAAGCAAACAGAAATAATTCCAGCAACTCGTTGTATATCAATTCTGGATTCCATTGTACCTACAAGTACAAGATTAAGGTTGTTACTCATTGTTGACTGCTGTACCCAATTATTTTTTTTATTTGTTTTACCTCTTGCGCCTTTATGTGTTCTTCACACATTGTTGTTAATATAATTAAATTTGTCATTGTTTATGCGATAGTTATAAAACCAATTGTATACGTCCTTTTGTATTTTTTTTTTCATCTGATGAGTTAAGCCATTTCAACTGATCTTTATAGTTCGTTCTTATGTTGTATTGTTAAACCACTGTCCCATGTAAGGGTTGGGATTCCGCTAACATGTTTAATCCCGCAACATTCTGTAGGTATGTGCCTGTCCCAAGTCAGGAGCCTGTAATTCAGTGGTTGTCGTTTGTTTATATGTTACATTTTTGTGTTTCGTTCATGTTTTATACATAAATAAGGCACTTAGTTTTTCTCGGTTGATTTGTTTTACATTGTCATTTCGGGGCCTTTTATAGCTGACTTTGCGGTACGGGCTTTGTTCATTATTAAAGGCCGTACGGTGACCTATAAGTGTTAATTTATGTGTCATTGTGGTCTCTTGTAGAGAGTTGTCTCATTAAGCAATGATATCATATCTTCTTTTTCTATCTTAATCCACCATTTTCTAAATTCGAAAATGCCTATATCAAGATCGGAAAGTGAGAGTTGTTAATAACTCGTTTAATGTGTTTAATATTTTAACATTTGAATAGGGTCTTTCCGTTTTAAATTTTCATCGCAGTCGGGTATTTTTTTTTTTATATATTCATGATATTGAATTATACAAAACTGTTTTGAGTTTAAAGGTTTAACGGAACGATACTTTTAGATGTTTTAAGCGAAATAAATGGAATGAATTAATCAAATAATCTTTTAAAAAGCTTGAACTATATTATACATTTATAAGTAGTTGTTTCCATAAAGCACTCACTGGAGTATACAGATATTACATCATTGTAATATTTTGTATTTGTTCATTTAAACATAATGTAACGAATGTCATTAACATTTATTTCTGGAATAACTATTGCCGAACATAAATTTCTTATATCTTTGTTTTGATTAAACTCTTGCAGGGTTTCAAGGATACATTATCTATGTACATGTATATATATATGAAGCCCAGGTGGTCGTGTGGTCTAGCGGGACGGCTACAGTGCAGGCGATTTGGTGTCACGATATCGCAGTAGCATGGGTTCGAATCCCGGCGAGGGAAGAACTACAAATTTGCGAAAGCAAATTTACAGATCTAACATTGTTGGGTTGATGTTTAGACGAGTTGTATATACTAGTACATAATTTACACAGCCGTGTATCACCATCATTGCTGGTGATCCGATGGATACATCTGTTGTAGAGTTGTCACTGACTGAGACGTACTTATAAATATAATTATTTTCTGTGACTGTATCTTGCATTAATTTGTAGGATCCTTTACTATAGATAATTGAGCTGATCTGTAACAATAACATCTCCATGCCTTATATATCATGTACTGTAGTACGACGCTAGATTAAAACTGACGAGGAAAGGAAACACACGGCCACCGAAAGCTTTACTTTTGTGAAGCCCAGGTGGTTGTGTGGTCTAGCGGGCCGGCTGCAGTGCAGGCGATTTGGTGTCACGATATCTCAGTAGCATGGGTTCGAATCCCGGCGAGGGAAGAACAAAAAATTTGCAAAAGCAAATTTACAGATCTAACATTGTTGGGTTGATGTTTAGACGAGTTGTATATACAAAATGTACACAGCCGTGTATCACCATCATTCCTGGTGATCCGATGGATACATCTGTTGTAGAGTTGTCACTGAATCAGACGTACTTATATATATATATATATATATATATATATATTAAAAATTAAATACACAAAAAGAGTTTTAAAAGCAGCATTGTCTAGCGCTTTCATCCATCTTGGGACCGCTTGAAAAGAAACTTTTTTTGTATATATATATATATATATATATATATATATATATAAAGACAATCTTACCGTTTAAAGTACAGTTCATCGTTTCATTAATTACAACAATCCGTTTACTCCCTACATCACAAACAACAATCAATTTTCCAATTTTAACATCGTCTCTATGTGTATAGACCAGCTTAATATCAGTAGTAAAAAATAACCCACGTTTTTCTGTGTTAACTTGAAGAGATTGTAACGTAATGTCTTTTTTCTGAAAAAAAGGATCAACTTTATTGTTTTAATATATTTTCGTAAATAATAAATCTCTTTCGTTCTGTCTCGTCTATGTGAGAAGTGAGTTTCAAATTAAGGTTTTTGCTAAGGATAGATGAAGTTTGATGAGTAATATTTATACATACTAAAATGATATGATTAAGTATATTATAAACATCGACTATTGCATTGGTGCTTACTGCATATTAGTCATAATATCCTTTATTTTATGTTTTTTGCAGTATACCTCATAGAATAATGTGTTGGTTTTGTATTTTATTTTAAATATAGATTTCTCCGAAAAATTAATCTGCAACTTGAATATTAAATAGTCAAAATACACTTACCTTATGCAATTGAGTCAATATTAACTATTATTCCATATTGGTCTTATTTTAGTAGGTTTCTCTATATGAATTGGATTTTGAATAAAAAAACATATTCACCTGAGAAAGTGTTATATATTATTATGCTATTTTTTTGGTGTGTGTGATTTTATTATACATGTATAATACATTTAACATCTCTATTGTCCAGATTATGGAACTGTTCATATTGATTTTGTTTATTTGCTACATTCCCTGCTTTGGTCCTAATTTGGTGAAAACAATATTGTATTTTTTTTCTATCAGTTTTATTAAATTTTCATTTACTCACATTCAAAGTAGATTTACAATATGGTTGAGGAAAAACATTTTCTAATGTAACATTTCCTCTGCAAGTACATTCTGTGTCGGTCTCAACTGTTGCATTCAGAAGACTTTGAGGATGTTCTTAATAATGAGAGAATACAAATTATTACATTTTTTTTAAAAGAAAATTTATTGTAAATAATTATAGTAATATATCGGACCACAAAAAGTGTAAAAATGTTCAACGCATGGAAAATCTATATATAAAAAAAATCATGGCTCTGAAAATTCCCTTTTTTATTTGCCCTACTTTGACAAGATATCAAAGTTAATTAGCCTGCGATAAACAATCATTGAGCATCACATTATTTGTTGACTTTACGTTATATATTAGTTGCAATATATTTGCATGCATTGGTTCAATAATTTCGATAACATTTACATTACAAGAAACTCCTTTTTTCTGGCAGTTACAATAATACAAGCTTAAACTAGAAAAAAAATGTGCACTATTAACTAGCAGGGGACTCGGACGGTACATTTTTATTGTCATAAATGTGTAAAACATCTAAGAATTAAGATCATATACGAAAATCTACGAATAATTATATGTGAATACAGTCAAGAAATGTATGTGGTTTAGATGAATTGATATACTCACTTTCAAATTTGAATTTAGACAGTATGAGCATCTTTCTGTCAATCAAAAACCCATATGCACATTCGTAAATGATATTTACGTCATGTAAGCTAAAATTGTGAATTCGTAACGTTGATACACCAATCTTCTTATCCATATGCTCACTATATTTGTTTGGATATCTTGATACACCGTTCAATGTAATTCCATGAATGTTTCTTCGAATCGACCATCTTCGGTTCATATTTGCCCTACTTGCATAGTTAGGAATGAAGCATCCTAATTGAACATCTTCTCCAAAAACTGCTGGTACTGTGTCCAATTTCCATGATAGTTTTTCACCTAAAAGGATGCATTTGGTAAATAGAATTAGTCTTTTAGGCTAAGAAGACTTTAAGAAATTAACATGAATGTAATCATTATATAACACTAAAGCTGCCGATACGGATATTATGCAACCAAAACGTAATATGTTCTAACTGATAGATACGATCATACGATGTTGTATAATCGACGAGCGTAGCAGTATATTACTTTATTTTTGTTTTATTTTTCAATATGATGAACATTCCTGTCCTCAGTTATCATTTTTATATTAGAAGGGAAGAGATGCGATTCATTTTCAAACGATAAAAAATATTTCAAATGAAATTCAGATCAACAGTTATAATTTCTCTTACAACCTTGAACAATAAAAAATATAAGTAGTTGTAACTGGCTTTAATCATAACATAGATGGTGGTGTGGACAAGGTAAAGAAATGTAATTGATTCAGGTACACAATGTATCTATGTTTTGTATTATACAAATCTGAATTTTTGATAATATAAAGTTTAAGACACTGCCAACTAAAACAGGACTTTGCTTACCTGATGTGCTTGTCACAGAAGAACACACCAGGGCATACAATAAATACATGTATATCATACCGATAATCATGTTTTGTGAAATAAGCTGCAAAACAGAAAAATATAATTCATCATACTTATCAATAGGTGAATGGAATAACCTGGGAGAATGTTAAATACTGAACACTGAGGTAAGTCCACACAATCAAATTGCAAAATCAACATCTCAAAAACATAAAACGAATGGATGACAACTGTCATATTCCTAACTTGGTATTGGCTTTTTTCTTAGATCGAAAATGGTAGATGAAACCTTGTTGTATAGCTAGCTAAACCTCTTACTCGTACTACGGTCACAACCAGAGTTTTTCATCAATTTTTTCCGGACATTTCGATAGATTGCAGATTCTGAATTATTTTTAACTTTTATATACTCTTTTATTTTTTTTATTTTGTCCATTGTCTTTCAAAGATACTTCTAATCATAAGGTTTGTAGATACTTTTGTTCCTTACGTTGTAACTAAATTCCTATTCCCTTTTTACGAATGTGACCCACCGAATTACACTAATTAACCGAGTTTGTAATAACATGAGCAACACGAAATATACTACATGCGGAGCAGGATCTGGTTACCATTCCGGAGCACCTAAGATCATCCACAGTTTTTGGTGGGGTTCGTTTTGTTTTAGTTTTCTGTGTTGTTTCTTGTGTACAATTATTTGTCTGTATGTCTGTATGTTTTGTTTCTTTTCTTTTTACCCATGGCGTTTTTAGTTTATTTTCGATCCATGTGTTTGAATATCCCTTTGGTATATTTCGCCCCTCCTCCACATATATCATTTATACTTATTATCTTATAATCAATGACTTCCATTTATTATCTTCGATTTTTTCGTTTATTCCTTTCAAAATAAAACTTATCATTGCTAGCAAAAACTTACGATGTTGAATTAACCCTTTACTTGTTCAATATACGGTTTTATTACAACGCAATAAGTCATGATCAAAATAGTGGGAAAATTTATTTAGGTCATCGTAGACATTCATTTCAAATACTAAAACGAGAAAAATATAGTAAAAAGTAAAATAAAAAAATACTGAACTAGGAGGGAAATCTAAAATAAGAAACTACCAAATAAAATAGCAAAATCAAAAGCTCAAACCCATTCAAATTGTCATATTTCTGACTTGTACAGACTTTTTCTTGAGTAGAAAATGGTGGATTGAACCTGGTTTATAGCTAGCAAAACCTCTCACTTGTATGATTGTCGTATCATACTCCATTCTCACTTGTATGATTGTCGTATCATATTCCATTATATTGACAGCGATGTGTAACCAAAACAAACATATTTAATGGGTAAAAATGTCAAATTAGGGGTGCAACAGTCAACATTGTGTTATAATCCTAATCACAATAAAATTAAACAATTATTTAACTAAGAAGAACAAAAAGGCAAAGTAGTCCTTTGTTAATTTATATATTATTGTCATTTTGTTTAGTTGTTTTTTGTTACTTATTGTGCCATCTGACTCGGATTTCTTTTGAACTTACTTTTACTGTGCGTATTGTTGTACGTCTTGTTGTTTGTTTTTTCTGCGTTGGCCAGTGGTATAGGGAAAGGATTCAGATATCATAAAACATGGTTAACCCCGCCGCATTTTTGCGCCTGTCCCAAGTCAGGAGCCTCTGGCCTTCGAAAGTCTTGTACGATTTTTTATTTTAGTTTCTTGTGTATATATCGGGGTTTAGTATGAGGTCCATTATCACTGAACTAATATACGATTTTATTTAAGAGCTAGCTGCAGCACGCCTCTGGATCAAGAGTTTCTCGTTGCATTGAAGACCAATTGGTGGCCTTTGGCTGTTGTCTGCTCTTTGGTCGGGTTGTTGCCTCTTTGAAACAATCCCATTTTAAATTTTATTTATCAAATTTAACAACCTCATTCATTGCTTTCTTATTTTCGTATTTTATTTATGTATGTTAAATCCACCTATAGAGGATTGAAATATTTTAAGCACTGGCACCGAATGGTCAATTTAACACAAAGTCCAGTTTACATTGTTGATAACAGTTCTCCTCTTACATTTCTAACTTAAAGGGGTTATTCGGTGCTTTGAGTTACCCTGTACCACTTGATTTTTTATTGTTATGTGTTAAAGTGTAACAATAAGACCAAAATTACGTATGGAACCATGCAATTTATTTTAATAAATGGAAATGACAATACATTTTCCATCATCAAAAACTAAACCAAAATGTTCAAACTTTTAAGCATGTTTGGTAAATGAATCTTCAACCATGAATGAATCTCTAACCGTAATATGCTGTATTCAAACTTAATTAATGAACAACACTACTTGACTTTATATCATATTTCACTCATAGCGAGAATTCTTCATTTTTCTGTCGATTAAAAAAAAAAGGGTTTCCAACATTTTTTTACAGAAGGTTCTATCTCATAATTTTCCGAAGCAAGGTGAAGGTTTTAAGTGTTCAAACAAATTAAATCCCGCAGCCATCTGTGTGTGCCCTTACTAAGTCTCATATTTCAGTCTGTCATATTTGATTTTGTTCATTTTCAAACCTCAATTTGTTTGTTTTTTTGGTTTTTTTTTGTGTTTTGGTTTTACGGTTTGGCATATAGACAGCCTTCCATAATTAATAAAATTATATTCATTATTGGTTTTCCTCATTATTAAATACTGTAAAATGTCCTTTAGTTGTTTTTTTAAGCATGTTAGCTACCGCTTTCTAGATGTATCTATATATTTGGTCATTATTGAAGGCCATAATGGGACTAATAGTTGTTTAATCCTTATCACTTGATTTGTGATTGTTCAATTCTAATCAAACTACATTGTTATCAAAGGTACCAGGATTATAATTTAGTACGCCAAACGCGCGTTTCGTCTACATAAGACTCATCAGTGACGCTCATATCAAAATATTTATAAAGCCAAACAAGTACAAAGTTGAAGAGCATTGATGATCCTAAATTCCAAAAAGTTGTGCCAAATACGGCTAAGGTAATCTATGCCTGGTATAAGAAAATCCTTAATTTTTCGAAAAATTTAAATTTTTTTAAACAGGAAATTTATAAAAATTACCACATTATTGATATTCATGTCAACACCGAAGTGTTGACTACTGGGCTGGTGATACCCTCGGGGACGAAAGGTCCAACAGCAGTGGCATCGACTTTTCCAGTCATTCATAGAATTGGTATTTGACAGAGTGGTATGTCTGGTCGTGTATGTTGAAAGTAGTACAATAAGAACATACTTTGTAACTATTTTAATCTGAGTGTCACTGATGAGTCATATGTAGACGAAACGCGCGTCTGGTGCATTAAACTATAATCCTGGTACCTTTGATAACTATTGAAAACAATCTGTAAAAAAAACATGAAAATATCTTTTTTAAATATATTTGTATATAGAAAAACGATTAAACTGAGTCAAGAAAAGCAGAAAGTATAAAAAGTCAGATCACAAAAAAAAACTGAACTCCGAGGAAATTGAAAGCGGAAAGTCTCTAATCAAATGGCAAAATCTAAGGTTCAAACACATCAAACGAAGCTTAACAACTGTCCTATTCCTGACTGGGTACAGGCAATTTCTTATGTACTGTTTGTGATGTCTTTAATTTTCTGCTTTATTATATTGTTTTTTTACTGTTGTTTGTACTTTGGTCGTTTTTAGTTTAACATGGCACTGTCAGTTTGTTTTCAACTTCCGAGTTTGAATTTCCCTTTTAATATATTTCTCTTCTCCTTGGCGTTATTCGATATTCTGCATCAAGTAAACAACCCATGCAAACATTTGTTAATATATGTATGTACATGATTTATCTGAGTCAAGAAAAGCAGAAAGTATAAAAAGTACAATCCAAAATAAAAAGCTGAACAGTAAGAAACATTCTAAACGTAAAGTCCCTAATCAAATGGCAAAATCTAAGGCTAAAAATCATCAACTGAATGGTTAACAGCTGTTCTTTTCCAGACTTGGTACAGTCGTATCTTTAGTTTTCTGATTTATTATATGTTTTGTTTACTGTTGTTTGTATTTTGTTCGTTCTTAGTTTGACATTGCTATGTCAGTTTGTGTTCAACGTCTGATATATATATAGGAAGATGTGGAATATAAACTCATCATAGATACCATGACTACATTTTGTATATTCGCCAGACGCGCGTTTGGTCTACAAAAGACTCATCAGTGACGCTCGAATCCAAACAATTTTGAAAGGCCAAATAAAGTACGCAGTTAAAGAGCATTGAGGACCAAAATTTCTAAACGTTTTGCCAAATACAGCTAAGGTAATCTATGCCTGAGGTAGAAAAGTCTTAGTATAAAAAAAAAATAATTTGTAAACAGTTAATTTATAAATATAACCAGATCAATGTTTATTCATGTCAGCACAAAAATGCTGACTACTGGGCTTGTGATACCCTCGGGAAAATAAATCTCAACCAGCAGTGGCATCGACCCAGTGGTTGTTAATGAACTCATCCTAGATACCAGGACTAAATTTTGTATACGCCAGACGCCCGTTTCGTCTACAAAATACTCATCAGTGACGCTCGAATCCAAAAAAGTTTAAAAGGCCAAATAAAATACGAAGTTGAAGAGCATTGAGGACCAAAATTTCTAAACGTTTTGCCAAATACAGCTAAGGTAATCTATGCCTGAGGTAGAAAAGTCTTAGTATAAAAAAAAAATAATTTGTAAACAGTTAATTTATAAATATAACCAGATCAATGTTTATTCATGTCATCACAAAAATGCTGACTACTGGGCTTGTGATACCCTCGGGAAAATAAATCTCCACCAGCAGTGGCATCGACCCAGTGGTTGTTAATGAACTCATCCTAGATACCAGGACTAAATTTTGTATACGCCAGACGCCCGTTTCGTCTACAAAAGACTCATCAGTGACGCTCGAATCCAAACAATTTTGAAAGGCCAAATAAAGTACGCAGTTAAAGAGCATTGAGGACCAAAATTTCTAAACGTTTTGCCAAATACAGCTAAGGTAATCTATGCCTGAGGTAGAAAAGTCTTAGTATAAAAAAAAAAAAATTTGTAAACAGTTAATTTATAAATATAACCAGATCAATGTTTATTCATGTCAGCACAAAAATGCTGACTTCTGGGCTTGTGATACCCTCGGGAAAATAAATCTCCACCAGCAGTGGCATCGACCCAGTGGTTGTTAATGAACTCATCCTAGATACCAGGACTAAATTTTGTATACGCCAGACGCCCGTTTCGTCTACAAAATACTCATCAGTGACGCTCGAATCCAAAAAAGTTTAAAAGGCCAAATAAAATACGAAGTTGAAGAGCATTGAGAACCAAAATGCCTGAAAGTATTGCCAAATACAGCAAAGGTAATATATGCCTGAGGTAGAACAGCCTTAGTATTTCAAAAAAAATAATTTTGTAAACAGTTAATTTATAGATATAACCATATCAATGATAATTCATGTCAGCACAAAAAACCATTCATACGGTAAATCCAACGGTCTAATCTATATAAAAACGAAAAACGAGAAACACGTATGAACTACATAAACTACATAAACAGACGACCACTACTGTTCATCAGATTCCTGACTTAGGACTTTAATATTTTTTTAATATATTTCTCTTCTTCTTTTCTTTACTCGATAGTATTGCATCAAGTCGACAGGTATTTTGCTATTTTTCATGATGCTAGTATGTCAAAAGGTGAATTGGACTTTAACCAGGGTGAATTTCAGTCACACGCATGATCACGCAATGATCGAAGACGAGGTCTTCTATATTA
Organism: Mytilus edulis; assembly: GCF_963676685.1. Taxonomy (NCBI): domain Eukaryota; kingdom Metazoa; phylum Mollusca; class Bivalvia; order Mytilida; family Mytilidae; genus Mytilus; species Mytilus edulis. Next base: position 32,563,936 of record NC_092357.1, on the reverse strand, counting down.
TTTTTTCATTCATTCATAGTTTCCGTTAAAAACTTGGATATAATCCAAATTTGTCCCTGTAAACTTGAATGGATAATCACGTGACCATTGATTGTGTACTATTTTTAAATCAATGTTTGTAAACAATGTTCAACATGTGTCAATAGGTGAGATTCAGATAAAAAGTTTTTCACGTGACTTTATCTTTTACACAATTTCACAGGTGTATTTAACCTGTTCCTTCAGAAATTATGATTGAATAACAGTTTTGTCCTCGATTAGTATTAAAAATTGACAAGAGGTCAATGAGGACTGTATGTTTTGTTTGAAAATTAGCACATTACATATCACATGTATATTATGTTTCTTATAAACGAAATGGTGCGAAGAAGTTTCATAATTTGTAAAATAGACAGACAGACAAATAATAGTATTCATGACACAACATAGAAAACTCAGGACTAAGCAAAATGTACCCCACCAAAAACTGATCTCAAGTGCGTCGGAAAGGTTAGCAGATCCTGCTCTAAATGTGGCACCCATCGTGTTGCTCATGTTATTACAAACCCGCTTTTGGCCTTATTTGCTATTTAACGCATAGTATTAGGCAAATATATATATATAACATCAGTCATCTGCATCGATGTTTAAAAAACAAAATCTAAAACAGTAAATGTAGTACAAATTTAATTGAGAGAATATAAAAATCATGCAAATTTGATGACATGAAAATTAATTTAATACATTATATAATATAAGGCAGCTACATGTATTATTAGATGTTTACGAAAGTGCCGTGGAACACAATATTTTCTTTTATTCTCACAGACTAAAAAAGTCTGTTTCATACAAATTTGGTGACATGAAAATAAAATTAATAAAAAAATGTTTATAAAAACAAGTTCAATTGTATATTGAATAAATTAAAGCAGTTACATGTATTATTAGCTGTTTATGAAAATGCCGTGGAACCTCCTTTTTTTATTCTCAAGATAAGAAAAGATTATAAATACAAATATCAGATTTTTCTTTTTGCCAACTAAATGAAATGAGTTTATAATGCTACAGTTATAAAGCTGCCGCCCAAAACACAGAAGCTGAAGATCATGTCAACATTTTATTTTTATTCTGTTTTCCTATGCAAACCAAACTACAATCAAGACACCAGCACTTGTTGTAAAATGATCTATATAGCAATATCAGTTAACAATTATCTCAACTAATTCCTGCAAGACATTGTGTTGGTAGTTGTGACAAAAAGAATACAGAAACATCACAAAAATAAATAACCCTTGTTTGCTGATCGTCAATGTGTTTAAGCCAATTGTACATGGTTTCAATAATGTGAAATGGAACTGGTTATCTTAAGAATTACTTTAACACTCCATAACACCAGCCCCGAAAAACTTGGTTAAGACGATGGAAATGTGAAGAGTTGACAGATAGACGGGCGGACCGACGGAAGCAAAGTGAAATTGAGAATGGAAATGGGGAATGTGTCAAAGAGACAACAACCCGACCAAATAAAAAACAACAGCAGAGGGTCACCAACAGGTCTTCAATGTAGCGAGAAATTCCCGCACCCGAAGGTGTCCTTCAGCTGGCCCCTAAACAAATATATACTAGTCCAGTGATAATGAACGCCATACTAATTTCCAAATTGTACACAAGAAACTAAAATTAAAATAATACAAGACTAACAAAGGCCAGAGGCTCCTGACTTGGGACAGGCGCAAAAATGCGGCGGGGTTAAACATGTTTGTGAGATCTCAACCCTCCCCCTATACCTCTAACCAATGTAGTAAAGTAAACGCATAACAATACGCACATTAAAATTCAGTTCAAGAGAAATCCGATTCTGATGTCAGAAGATGTAACCAAAGAAAATAAACAAAATGACAATAATACATAAATAACAACAGACTACTAGCAGTTAACTGACATGCCAGCTCCAGACTTCAATTAAACTGACTGAAAGATTATGATTTCATCATATGAACACCAGGCACAATCCTTCCCGTTAGAGGTTTAGTATCATACCATCATAACATATATGAGAAGAACATAACCCGTGTCATGCCAACAACTGTTATTAAAAAAATAATGTGTTTAGTTCCGATGCAAAGACCTTATCAGTGACTCAATATTAACGCCAAAATATGCAATCTTTAATGACTTGACAACAGTATCGTAATTATATCCCTTCTTGATAAGTCTATTCAAAGGTTTTGTAAGTTTCTGAGGTGAATACTGACACCTTTGTGCTTTATAAAGAATATTACCATAAAAAATTGGATGTGAAATACCTGAACGTATTAGAAGTCTGCATGTTGAGCTATATTTACGAATGATGTCTTTATACCGATGATAAAATTTAGTAAATGTTTTGACTAGTTTGTGATATCGAAAACCCTGGTGTAATAATTTTTCAGTAATACATAAATTTCTCTCGTTAAAATCTAAAACATTGTTACATACACGAGCGAATCGTACAAGTTGAGATATACAAACACCGTAAGATGGTGACAAGGGAACGTCACCATCTAAAAACGGATAATTAACGATAGGAAATGAAAAATCATCCCTTTTATCATAAATTTTAGTATTTGAGACGAGACAGATCACAACAGCTCACCTGACCAATACTAGTAATAGATTTTGCAAACGAAAGTGTTTACTTTTCGCCGTGATTTTTAATTGTCCTTTCATAATATTTGTTTTTTAGTATAGGATTTTCGGAGGTCGTGTTAAACTTTATATAGACTGTTTTCGCCACAAACCACTAAAATCAGAATGAGATGCATTTACGAAGTTATTTTAATTTTCTGGGGATCCCATGCATGTATAATATGGTATATAAGTCAGGTTGCAAGTAAGAAATATATAAACACACAGGGATACAAATTATAAACTAACCTTTCGCTTGAAACAATATTTCTATCTTTCATTAAGGACATTAAGAAATAATCTCACCTGGACTGTTTTCTTGGCCGTGTAATGATGAAATTGTGAAAGTGAGTAAGGGCTAGGAATGTTTTGGAACTTCGATTATCAAAGAAATTGATTATAAAACCGTAAATACAATGTAACAATTGTTTGTACTTTAACTGCTAAAAATCTATTTTATTTTTCATCAAAAGCAGCGCGTTTGACATCTTCGTTTGAAGTATATGATATTTATAAAACTTAAATGAATCGTATAGGTCAGTTGATGAGTAAACACGTAGACTCTGTTAAACTTACTGTTTAATATACGTTGAATGTTTAAAAAGATGGGATGGTCACTTCTAGTACTAAAATAAGTTGAAGACAACCAATACTTTGCACATTTTAGGGGGGGGGGGGCGCACGCCCACCACGCTCCCGACTAAATCTGCCCCTGAAAATCATTTCAAATAGCTCAATCGATAGTTATAAAGCACAAAACCGAATTTTAACCAATAGACACAAACAAAGAACTCGCAACTACTACAAATAAAGGCAACAGTAGTATACCGCTGTTCAAACTCATAAATCCATGGACAAAAACCAAAATCGGGGTAACAAACTAGAACTACAAGCTACTAGAAACGAGTTAGATAAAGACAAGAGTAGTAGATCGCTGTCCAAAAGTCATAAATGACAACTCTAATAAACAGTCTGTGGAACTCACGCAATGCAAAAATATGGTAAATCATATTACAGAATGTAGCAATAACTTGATAACTGATAGCTGTACTGATCCAGCAATATAGGCATTAAGACATTTTTTTGATTTTCCAAAGATAAATCTTAAATCAACGTGTCCCAAAACCAACATCACAGTAAAAACTAGTATGTGATGTCTTCAAAATGTATTTAGAATTATATAGCTACAGCTAAATTGGGTAACAACATCTTTGTATCTATAAACGAATTTTCTAAAAGTTTTGATGAATGTGTGGTAACAAAATCCAAGATCTTTACCATATATTTATATAAATTGCGTTCATTGAAATCTGAGATAACATTAACGGTACATTTTTTCTGCATCAGATGCGCATTTCGACAATACATGTCTCTTCAGTGATGTTCGTGGCCAAAAATTTTGAAATCCAAAGCTAACATAAAGATGAAGAGCTATAATCCAAAAGGTCCAAAAAGAATAGCCAAATCCGTGAAAGAAATCAGAGCTTTGCATGAGGGAGATACTTTCCTTAATTTATAATAATTTCTAACATTTTATAACAGTAAATTTTAATAACACAAAAAATCCGTATTATCATGCCAGTACCGGAACATGACTTTCGACATCGACATAACAAATAAATGAAATATACGTACATAGAGACGCTAATTAATGATTGATGTCTTAACAGACA